>NC_061100.1:10773754-11028754 GCF_015104395.2 Macrobrachium nipponense
TTTTTTTTGACATTTTCATTCTGATAAATAAATCATAAACATCATATCCTAAAATTCCTGTATCTTTAGCTCAACGCAAAACACCTTTTTTTCAGACCTTTCCTACCCCCAACAAGAACAATAACAACAACAAAGTAGAAGTAGTTTGTAGGCTTACTTCCCGAGAAAGAGATTATCCTAAGCTACAACTATGAATCAAATTCTTAAAGTACTCACTACCGGGACGACGGGTTGTGTCAACTTACCTGAAAAAGAACGAGAAAAATGATTTTAAAAAATATTACTAATACCTGAACATCATTTACCTGCTGTAAAGTAGCAGGAGAAGACCAACAAGTCATATTTATTAAATCTCACAAGGTCACCTCGGAGGAGTTATTTTTAAATGCTAGCTGAAAATGGGTGCAAGGTAACGTTAAAGAAGTCGGACAGCAAAGTGGGAAAAGTAAAACGGATGGAAAAGCGGGAGACCAAGAGAGGAGGAGCCTATAGTACTACTCCCAACCATACCTCTTTTAAGGCACAATGTTGCCAGAACACGCCTACCCAAATACCCTTTTCTGGCCCAGTACCGAAGAGAGATAAGACGACAACCATCAAGTCAGTAATGCTATTTGAGTGTGTAGATATTTACAAGTAACCAGTCTAAAACGCATCCACTAATTAATGTAACAAGATTGAACAAAATAACTAAAAAATAAGAGAAAGTTGAAAAGACAATGGCAAATACAGGCATAACGGGAAGAAGATGGAAGTAATTTATATTCAATAAATATTTCAATCTCTCTTCAACATACGAGCATCAGTATCATCCATCACCACCGCCAAGCAAAATGAGCTGACAAACATACAAAGACGCACTATCGAGATCAAGAGACACTGAGCGGATGTCTCATTCACGCAATGTTCCTTGCTACACTGCGTCTGAATGGAGAGAGAGAGAGAGAAGAGAGAGAGAGAGAGAGAGAGAGAGAGAGCGTGCGTCAGTGGCAATACGCAGTACCATGCATTAAGGCAGAAAATAATAATAACGTAGGGTAAAAATGCCATAGAGAAGTCGAACATTGAATGTGTATTAATATAAGTGACAACCCTTTTCAGAAGCTTTGAGACTAAAAGGCTTGAACTTTACAAAGACAACTCAAATACTCGATTTTCTTTTTAAAAGTCTTCGGATCCTACATACTTTCGATCACCGTACGTTAGAAATAGCCTAAACAATCTGTTTTGTTTCTACAATTTCCTTACTTGAGGGTGGATGGATTTCACTCAGTACTCTGGGATGAGGCTGCTGGCCCCATGAGAAAGAACAATCAGATGTTGATATTACAAACTTCGACAAATACGATTAGTGTACGTTTTCCTTCTTGAATTTGAGGACTCATACTATAGTGCAGACGTGTGGTGAGTGCATACAAACAAGAACAGAAAGGAGTTAAAACGGAGAGTTTTAGAGAAGCTGAGTTTAGAAAAAATAAAACTGGGTTAAAAAAAATAACGAAAGGGTGGTTTTGCTGAGTGATTTAACTGCAATAGTACGAAAACAATATTGCTGACTGACAGGCACGAGGTTCATCGAGAAATGAGATTGAATTGGAGTATTCAGTGAAAATGCATTTGAAATAGAGCCTGACTGTTATAAATATATACATACATACATACATACATACATACACACATACACACACACACATATATATATATATATGTATGTATAACTGAATCACGAAAGTTAGGAACTTGATAAGTCCATAAATAAAGATATATGCCGCGAAGGAAAATAAACGACAGAGTATCCGCGAGACCTTTCGACGTTAACGTCCTTTACTAAGCGGATACTCCGTCGTTTATTTTCCTTCGTGGCATACATCTTTTTCTATATATATATATATATATATATATATATATATTATATATATATATATATATATCACACACATTTCTAACGAATAATAGCCATGAATTTTCTTGAGTAGCAAATGGAGAAGAGAAATGTTTTATGTGTCGATCAAAAATAAATGAAAGAGTAAGTTGAAGGATTTAATGGTGAGAAAAAGAGCCACTTCACAGTGGAAGAATGGATGTGGTTGATTCGTCTAGGTACCTGGAAGCAGAAAAACAGTTGACGGTTGACTGAGAGAAGCCGCTGGTCAGCATCCGAGAAGAAAGTATGCAGAAGTGTGCGAAAGGTTTGCCGGAGATTTGGATTTTCTATAAAAGTCAAGTTTATTTTCCTTTACATAAATGAAAGCAACACTCATTAGAAGCTGTTGGGAAGGGTTATTTTGCGTATTTTATGAAGTTTACAAAGAACTGAAAGGGTGAATAGTAACAAGGGAGGAGTAGGAGAAAGTACGGATTCGAGCGTTTTGCGATGGTCTGGTTGTGTGGAAAGAATGAGAAACGAAGAGGAGGCTGGTGGAAAGAGTTTATAATTTAGAGCAGGGGAGCTTAACCTTATGATGACTCCAGACCCCCCAATGAATTGCTCGGTATGGTTCCAAACTCCCTTTGCTTAAGTCCACTCAAGTCCTATTTGTTGACAATATAACTCAATATACTTAGTTTAAGACATACTTTAGGTATGTATAGCTAAGAACATACAAGAAAATCAAAAGCTTTTACAGTTTTATATAATCATTCATTTACAAAATGTTTCCAAGTATATACATTGACAAATTGAAATCAAATATATACAATTGTCCAGAGATCAACTCCCATACCCCCACCATGGGGTTCTCATACCCCCAACCCCCGTTAAGATCACCAGATTTAGAGGGTTCATGGAAGAGGAGGTGGCGAAGCCCTATAAATGTCTGTATAGATGGAGCGGAGGAGGTATTGGAAAGAAAGGGCCTTGGTATACAGAAAGTGAAAACATTTGTTCATTATATAGTGAATGGAAGTCTTTTGCACACGGGATTCCTCCGCGATTATTGAGGTAGAAATGTAACAAGTAACCAATGTCCTATTATATCTCCGAATTATACAAAACTATTCTACCATAGTCACCCAAACACTCTTCCCTATTCACGTTTTCTTTAGTGAATACTAGGTCATGAATATCGAATGTCTTTTAAGCACTACAGCAATTGCTTTATCATAATAATCTATCACTCTTTATCAATTACTACTAAAGCACAAACTGCTGTGTTGCTTTCTGTATATGATGCATCACTAACAATCACATACAAGAAACGAGAAATCTTAAAACAGAAAAAAATGTAAACTAATGAAAAGAAACTTCTAACTGTACCTAGACAATAGCCTTATAAATGTCTTAAAACAACAACAAAACAAAAATGTCTTAAAACAACAAAAAACAAAATGTCTTAAAACAACAAAAAAACAATCACCATCAAAACAACAAAAAAGCAACAACATCGATGATAATAAACAAGCCACAAACATTCGTCACCTACTTTCGAGAATTAAATAAAACGAGGCTTCGTGTCACATTCAAATTTGTCTGCCAGTAACGCATGAAGAGAGAGATGAGAGAGAGAGAGAGAGAGAGAGAGAGAGAGAGAGAGAGAGATGAGAGACGCCGAAGAGAGAAGCGAATGAAGATTTTGGTAACCTCAAAACTCTACTTACTTCATCTATAAACTCACGCGATCAAGAACTTCGTCACACTCACACAACCACATCCACTCTCTATCTCTCTCTCTCTCTCTCTCTTCTCTCCTCACATATATATATATATATATATATATATATATATATATATATATATATATATATATATATATATATATATATATAATCCCACAGATATTCAAAGCACAAAAACTGTGATTTTAACCCCAAAGTGTTATATTTGTGCCAACAGGACAAGACTTTAATATCGGAACTTTTGAAGCTACACTCCAATCACCAGATAACGTAATACCTTTAAAATTAAATGATATATTATTATTATTATTATTAGTATTATTATTATTATTAACAATGAGCAACATCCATATGAATAAGACTTGAAAAAGCCTTGAGGGAAGTGAATACACAAAAAGAAGCAAAGAAGAAAGCTGTACATCGAAAAAACAAAAATAATAAATAAAACAAGTACAATATAAACATAAATACAGTCATATCAAAAAGGAAAAAAACAAAGGTTAGAAAGAATAAAGCACTTTACAAAATAACAAAGGAAAATTACCTGTTTACTTTGCAGATTACCTGTTTACTTTGCAAACAGTTCATCCATTTTCTCCTTTGCGTGCTCTTTTCGCGTCTTGCTCTTATGCAAATCGCATGTCTTCATCTCATTTCAAGCCAGATTTTTTAACCCTTACTCTCAAATTCATATCTCGCTTTATACTCCTAAGCTTACCATCACACAATTGACAGAATTTTTCTTTCATTTTTTTCCCTTCCAAGGAAATAAATAACGATATTTTTGGATATATATATATAATGTGTGGTGTACATATATATATATATATATATATATATTATATATATATATATATAGTATTATATTTGTAATATATTGTATATGTTTATATGTTTATTTCAAGGGTGGCACCATACTAAAATGCCAAATATACATCTCTATCTAGCGCAGATCACAAACATACAAACACCTATATATACGTATATATATGCATGTGTTAAAATACATAGAGAACCGAGTAATGATTTTTAAGCCACCTTGCCTAGAAAACTTTTTTTTTTTTTTAAGCCAACGTACAAGTAATATATATATATATATATATATAAAAAAGCACGCGACGTTCATGGCAAACCCATTGCTTCAGGTGTAAGGCAATGAGTCACAATGCGACTCGAAATTATGGAGTCGTTGGGTCATGTCCGGATATTCTATTTCTTTTACTCTTACTTTTATTTCTCTTTTTGTCTTTTGCAATTCCATTGTTTATTTTCACTTT
Organism: Macrobrachium nipponense; assembly: GCF_015104395.2. Taxonomy (NCBI): domain Eukaryota; kingdom Metazoa; phylum Arthropoda; class Malacostraca; order Decapoda; family Palaemonidae; genus Macrobrachium; species Macrobrachium nipponense. Next base: position 10,778,647 of record NC_061100.1, read on the forward strand.
CTAACATTTCTCCATCCCTCCGGCAGGTGGAACCCTCTGAGTGTTCAGTTACAGAGATTATCCTAAAAAAGGCCAACGTATAATCTCTATCCTCTTGAACTTGCTTCCTTTTCGTGAGTTTTCTCCTTCTGGGTTTCTTTGGTGCTTGCTTTGTTTGTTTGCAGGGTGAGCTTTGTGTTTTGTTTTAAAATGCTTTTCTTTTTACCACTGATTTATATACATGAGGCGTTTAGTCGACTGAGGTGGGGTTGCAGGCAAGGATGGGAAGAGTAAGGAAGCTTTTTTTTTTTGTTTTTTTGTAGCCAATAAACCTTATGGTTAACACCTGCTTGAGTTAGGTACCACATGTGAATGAATGTGAATGCCTGCACACACACACACACACACACACGCCAATACATCTCTTATTATATATATAATATATGATATATATATATATATATATATATATATATATATATTATTATACAAAATGAGTGTGGTTCAGTTGATAGCGACCTTGCCTTTCAATTAGAAGACCTGGGTTCGATCCTGTCCTAGGTCAGAATATATATATATATATATATATATATATATATATTATATATATATATGTGTGTGTGTGTGTGTGTGTGTGTGTGTGTATAAATAATAAAAATAACAAGCAAAGTCCTCTATGTCACTCCTGACATACTTTAGATAATGATGATACCATTGAATCAGGAAATTAATCTTTTCATAAAAATCCATTCATTTTTTTTCCATCAGTGTAGAGAATGAGGGGACGGGTTGCCCCGTTCTCTTTATGCAGGAATATTCGAAGGTAACATTTTAACATGTGAAAAATGCGCCCATGTTTCTTCGGCGCAATCGAATTTTCTGTAACCTATACTGTTTGAACATCGAATTACAGGTTTTGGAATTCACTCCAATATCTCATGTTCCCCTCATATCCTTAACCTCTACACGTTGTAAAAGTAACCGCACCTTTACTTTCTGGATTGCTGAAGCATTATCTATTCATTTTGCTTCCACCTTCTCGATTAAAGGAACCGATAATCATGGGAAATTGTTTCACGAATTTAAGAAATCATGTATGAATATAGACTTTAGGCCATAGGCCAAGCACTGGGACCTAATAGGTCATTCAGCGCTGAAACGGAAATTGACAGTAAAAGGCTTGAAACATGTAAGAAGAAGAAAACCTCGCAGCTGCACTATGAAACAATTGTTAGGAGAGGGTGGAAAGTAAGATGGAAGGAATAGAATATGAATGGAGGTACAGCAAAAGAACGAAAGGGTTTGTGGCTAGGGTCGACGGCACGCTGCTAAGAACCTTTAAGTAATGCCTATAAAGGAAGTGCGTAAGATCTTCAAAGACTCAAGATAATAACTTTCTATGACACTAAAGGGAAAAGCGATTCAGTTATGAGAGAGCAAAGACAAAGAGAAACCCCCTTGAAGTTACGAAACGGCCCCAAACCACCTCCAAAAGTTTCAATAATAGGACAAAGTAACGGGTAACTATCCCTTCCTTCGTTCCCTCGTCATCAAAGGCGATCCCACAGAAATGAGAAAAGGCAACGGCGGTATTCAAATCATAAAACTTTTAATGGTGTTAAGTTGGAGGATTTTCTTTATCTAACGAAAGCTGATTCCTAACTACACATTCCGATCACGCGTCATTAAAACCAAGCAATGTGGCATAATAGTTATGACCTTCCATGTCTTACAACACTTGTGACTCGTAGCAGAGGCATCAGAAATAAATGTACAAGGTATTAGCAAAAATGAGGTTAGTCCATTCCACGGACAGAGCTGAACCTTGCGTACATGGAGGAATGCACCGGGTAACTAAAATATAAACGAAACATTATGGTAATCAGTTGCACCGGTTAGCTCTACGTTTTCTTTGAATGCTGAAGCACTGAAGTAGAAAAAGATTTAACATACTGAAACTCAGATCATTTCTCCATCAGTCAAGAGACTGAATAAGACCCCTGAAGCTGTTCTGCTTCCTCAGAAGCCATCTCGTCTTTGGGAAACTACTTACTGGCAAAACGAATAAGAAAAAAATAAGGACACGTCTTAGAACAAGGTATTTCTTGCCTCTGTAAGTGTTAACTGAACAGGTTTCCTTGCAACTCCACGTCACCTGACTCGGATAGATTAGGTGAATAGTTTACTGGTAATGAATGAATAAGTGTAGCCTTCATGACTCGAAAGTACTCAAGTAACTTGAGGCTCACTGTCTACACGCAACAGATACATTCCACAACTTCTCAAGAACGATGGCTATTTCTGTTCAAGAAGAGGGCACAGACATATTTCAATGAACTCATTGTAACAACGTAGCCTGTTTGTGCAAAGGAGAATGTTTTGGTGCAAGAAAGTTTCAATATATTACACAAGGGAAGCCGTCTACTCCATAAATTGAGGACAGGTACATTATTACTAATATTTCAGTATGTGAAACCTATTCACATGGAACAAGCACACTACAGGGGCCATTGACTTGAAATTCAAGCTTCCAAAGAATGTTGGTTTCAACTTCCCGCCGCAGACCCACACATTGCAGCAGTAACTGATCATGATACAGAGCCAGTGACTTTTCATCGCCCTGGGGAAGACGCGATCCCGCCACATCTGAGTGGCGTTCCACGACACTAACCACTATACCAGCTGTGGATACAAATAACTTCCCTTTTGCAACACCTGTGGGGTAATTATCCTTGATAATAAATAAACCCTCGAGGTTCAAAGTTTGCAGGTGTTTAACTAAATAAATCACAAGATCGCGTTATTGCAATAAACCTGAATACAGTTAGGACCTAAAATGTTCACGTGGAGGTAACTCAACGAAAAAATGGAGAAAATATGGTCACACATTTCAGAATGTAGACAAATGTAGTATATAATACCCTGTTATGGGATGAAAAAATCAGACAAGATATAATAAAACGCTTAAGAGCAGACTTTACTACAACCCAGATAACTTATCTGTAACTCAGACAAGACGAAATTTCTATCAATTTTTGAAAAGTACAGAGAACAAACCAAGCAAAGTTCTCAAGGTTACTACTGATATCCTCAAGAAAAAGGCAATATCATTAAATCAGTAAATCAATCACTAAGATAAATTCAGTAAATCTTTTATATATCAATTAGGCGAGATCCGAGAGAAAAGGAACGGGATCTAAACCCTAATGGTAAAGAGGTTGTTATGAAAGTCTGGGAACACAGAAGCAGGAAGAGAGTTCTGTGAAATCCAAGGACTACTGATAGCAAAAGCACTGGAAAAGATGATCTAAGTCCATCATGCCCATCTCGGTGTCTTTACCGTACAAAATGGAGGATTTGCGAAAATGGAAATTTATGGACATAAGCAGTACAAATCAGCTTTTAAATGTGAGTCTAATGAGAGCACATTACCCATATAATAATGACTAAAGGTAAACCTCCGATGCTTCCAAAAGCTGAACAAGTTGATCTTCAACCCCTTTATTTAAAAAAAATACCTGGAATCTACACAACTGTTTCCGGGCAGCTACAATGTCCAAAGAATATTTATGTTTATGTAGAGTACGTGTTATGCCATTTGCGATCACTCTACGAAACAGATATATATATATATATATATATATATATATATATATATATATATATATATATATATATATATATAATAATATATATGTGTGTGTGTTATATCACATTACCGTGATTCATATACATACATAGAGCTACAAATGTCCTTTAATATCTAATTCGCTCTACCTCGGAATAATATATTTTCATATATGTTAACCGAAGGGGAATTGTTTAGTCGATAAGAAATTTGTCACGACTAAAAAATTCTCCTTCGGTTAACATATATGAAAATATATTAATTCCGAGGTAGAGCGAATTAGATATTAAAAGGACGTTTGTAGCTCGATGTATATATATATATATATATATATATATATATATATATATATATATATACATACATCCCACGAAAGAGTTAGAAACGATACCATAAGGGAACTGACAGAAGTCCAATGGAGAACAATGCATGATAGTGTCCTCACCTGGGCTCCCGTGGACACCAGAAGAGTTGAAAGACGAAAAAAAAAATAAATAAATAAAAAACTGCTTGGGTGAGAACTATAAGAAGAAGGGGCGCTTGGGATGAGGTTAGATATAAAGGATCTGGATGACAAAACAAAGGAGAAACATGATTGGCAGAATTTCCCAGATTGGGGCCGTTCGCGTCACGAAGCGTTGAAGGCGCGTGACATAATTGTGGTCAAATCATTAAATCATTGAGAATGTACGTATACACACACCTACATATTTACCAGTATGCCTTTACCTTGATGTGCCCTCGCCCTCAGGGACAGGGTAATAGGTCGACTTTGTGCATGTACTTTTAATTGCCTATGGTAAAATGACTATGATGTTAAAAACTGTTTTAATGTGATGTAATACGGTTCGGTTGCGTCCTCAACTGCTGATAAAAATGACAAATTGTGCTCTACGTGTCACACCTCACCTGTGACTCGAGACTTTTCCCGTATTAGTGACCTCACAATGTTGCAGCCTTTTGCGCTCTTCCTTGTTCGTTCGTTGCATCACCCGAGACAAAAGAGTTATCTTTCCTCATTCCTTCATTCCTTTCCCAATTTCTTCACCCCAGCTTATTGCTATACCTCTTCTACTTTCAAGGCTTCTTAAGTACATTTTTTCTGGTCTTCCGCCAACCGGGGATGACGCGACCTTTAAGAGTTTCGATTTTGTCCAGTGTCACGTTGATTGACATTTGGAAGGTCTTTCAGGAAGGGGCCCTCTGAACATCTAAGAGCTTTATCCCTTGTGGGAGGTTCTCCAAAGTTATCCTGAGTCTTCATCTTGAATGAAAGCGTATTCCTCAATACTCAGACTTCTTGTACTGGCAGAGCGAACGAACTTCAGAACCTGTTAGCCTTAAGAGCTTCCAACTTGAGACGTTTCTCCTGTTTTTTTTTAACAGATTATTTTTCCACCAAGTTTTAGCCTTTTGTTTTTGTATTCGTCTGATGAAGAAAGACCAGCTTCAACCTAATGGAAACCTTCTTAAAAACAAAATTATTCACAAACTAATCCCTAAAAAAATTACTCACAAACTAATCCCTAAAAAGAAAATTGCTCAGAAACTAATCCCTCAAAAGACAATTGCTCACAAACTAATCCCTCAAAAGAAAATTGCTCACAAACTAATCCCTCCAAAGAAAATTGCCCAGAAACTAATCCCTAATAAATAATTGCTCACAAACTAATCCCTAAAAAGAAAATTACTCACAAACTAATCCCTCAAAGAAAATTGCTCACAAACTAATCCCTAACAAGAAAATTACTCACAAACTAATCCCTCAAAAGATAATTACTCACAAACTAATCCCTCAAAAGAAAATTACTCACAAACTAATCCCTCAAAAGAAAATTGCTCAGAAACTAATCCCTCCAAAAGAAAATTGCTCACAAACTAATCCTAAAAAGAAAATTGCTCACAAACTATCTTAAAAAGAAAATTACTCACAAAAACTAATTCCCTCAAAAGAAAATTACTCACAAACTAATCCTCTTCAAACGAAAATTACTCCACAAACTAATCCCTTCAAAAAGAAAATTACTCACAAAACTAATCCTTAAAAATTAAAATTGCTCACAAACTAATCCTTAAAAAGAAAAACAATTGCTCACAAACTAATCCCTAAAAATGAAAATTGTCACAAACTAAAAAATCCCTAAAAAGAAAATTGCTCACAAACTAATCCTTAAAAACAAAGAAAATTGCTCACAAACTAATCCTTAAAAAGAAAATTGCTCACAAAACCTAATCTAAAAACAAAGGAAATTGCCCTCCACAAAACTAATCCTTAAATAAAAATGCTCACAAACTAAATCCCAAAATTAAAAATCCAAATTAGTAGAAGAGAAAATTGCTCACAAACTAATCCTTAAAAAGAAAATTGCTCACAAACTAATCCCTAAAAAGAAAATTGCTCACAAACTAATCCTTAAAAAGAAAATTGCTCACAAACTAATCCCTAAAGAAAATTACTCACAAACTAATCCTTAAAATAAAACTTGCTCACAAACTAATCCCTCAAAAGAAAATTACTCCAAAAACAACAAATAATCCCTCAAAAGAAAAATACTCACAAAAACTAATCCTTAAAAAAAATTGCTCACAACTAACCTTAAAAGAAAATTGCTCACAAACTAATCCTTAAAAAGAAAATTGCTCACAAACTAATCCCTAAAAAGAAAATTGCTCACAAACTAATCCTTAAAAAGAAAATTGCTCACAAACTAATCCCTAAAAAGAAAATTACTCACAAACAATCCTTAAAAATAAAATTTGCTTCACAAACAATCCTTAAAAAGAAAACAATGCTGCACAAAACTAATCCCTAAAAAGAATACCACAAACTAATCCTTAAATAAAATTGCTCACAAACTATCCCTTCACAAAGAAAATTAACTCACAAACTAATCCTCAAAGAAATTACTCACAAACTAATCCTTAAAAATTAAAATTGCTCACAAACTACTTCCTTAAAAAGAAAAATTGCTCACAAACTAATCGTTAAAAAGAAAATGGTTCTCACAAACTATCCTAAAAAGAAAATTGCTCACAAACTAATCCTTAAAAAGAAAATTGCTCACAAACTAATCCCTAAAAAGAAAATTACTCACAAACTAATCCTTAAAAATAAAATTGCTCACAAACTAATCCTTAAAAAGAAAATTGCTCACTAAACTAAATCCCTAAAAATTTGCCCTCAAAATTAACCTCACAAACCTAATCCTTAAAAAAATTAAAATTGGAAATTGCTACACAAACTAATCCTTAAAATCTTAAAAAAATTGCTTCCACAAACTAATCCTTAAAAAAGAAAATTGCTCACAACTAATCCTTAAAAAGAAAATTGCTCCACAAAACTGCTCAACCAAACTAATCCTTAAAAAGAAAATTGCTCACAAACTAATCCTAAAAAAAAAATTACTCACAAACTAACCCTTAAAAATAAAATTGCTCCCAAAACAAATTCCCTCAAAAGAAAATTACTCACAAACTAATCCTCAAAAGAAAATTACTCACAAACTAATCCTTAAAAATAAAATTGCTCACAAACTAATCCTTAAAAAGAAAATTGCTCACAAACTAATCCTTAAAAAGAAAATTGCTCACAAACTAATCCCTAAAAAGAAAATTGCTCACAAACTATCCTTAAAAAGAAAATTTGCTCACAAACTAATCCCTAAAAAGAAAATTAAACTCACAAACTAATCCTTAAAAATAAATTGCTCACAAAACTAAATCCGTAAAAAAGAAAATTTGCTCCCAAAACTAATCCCTAAAAAGAAAATTCTTCACAAACTTAAATCCTTAAAAGAAAATTGCTCACAAACTAATTCCTTAAAAAGGAAATTGGGCTCACAAACTAATCCCTCAAAAGAAATTGCTCACAAACTAATCCCTCAAAAGGAAATTGCTCACAAACTAATCCCTAAAAAGAAAATCGCTCACAAACTAATCCCTAAATAAAATTGCTCACACTAATCCCTAAAAATAAAATTGCTCACAAACTAATCCCTAAAAATAAAATTGCTCACAAACTAATCCCTAAAAATAAAATTGCTCACAAACTAATCCCTAAAAATAAAATTGCTCACTCTAATCTAAAAATAAATTGCTCACAAACTAATCCCTAAAAATAAAATTGCTCACAACTAATCCCTCAAAAGAAAATTGCTCACAAACTAATCCCTCAAAAGAAAATTGCTCACAAACAAAAAACAAACTCCCGAGCCCAACGTGCGTGACAATGGGCACAATGAGACCTGAAAGGCAGGCAACTGAGGGTGAAGCGAAGCTAGCTATTCTGGGTACTGTAACCTTGAATGCCAAATTCACCTGTAGAGGGTAGCGTGACGCACAGAACTACAGGTACAGACAGAAAAAAAGGGAGGTCAGCTGATTGCTGTCAAGTCATGAGAGAGAGAGAGAGAGAGAGAGAGAGAGAGAGAGTCCTCATATGCTGTCGCAATAGAAGTTGTGTTATTCTACGACACCTCAAAGCTTTTTTCTTTCATCATGGTACTACTGTGTGGAAGTCTGTATGCATAATGCATTTGCAAGTGCATCTATACATAATGCATGCATACTTATGCCAATTAGTAAACTCCCTCTCTAACGGCAATAAGACGCATCGTGAATACATGTAATAAATTATGTATAATATATATATATATATATATATATATATATATATATATATATATATATATATATATATACAAGTGGGTGTATGTGTGAGTGCGTCTATGTGTGTATATAACTGATAGACGAACAGTGAGATAGGCAGTCCTGCTCTACTCAAATATAGTCGCATCTATATTTTACCTTTCACGGTTGGTTGCTTTTACATTCAGACTAGATCACAGCGTTAACTTTGACCTTCTGGGAGCAAAGGGATTCCATGCTGGCCGAAACATCAGTTTATATAACTCTAAGCGGGTGTCGCTCAAATGGTAAAAAAAACTCGGTGTCAACAACTTTGGCTCTGTGGCGACTGGTGATATTATTTTGACGTTTTTGCAAGAAAGCAAGCTAAATTTTATCTGGCTTTTTTTTACTAAACTGATTTCTCTTTTTAGCGTTGCAATGATCAGCACGAATATATATTTTATATACAATTTTACACCAATTTTGTTCAATACTGACGACCCGTCTTCATTATAGGACTGGCTCCATAACGAAAACAAAAGAATGACAACTACCACACGAGCCCATTTACTGCTAAATTATGGATGAACGCCCATTGCATACTACAATACTACATCCCCAATATCAGCGGCCTCTTAAACTTAGACAGAAGGCTTACCAGCAGCTTACAGAACTCTCTATACTGCGCCTTCACAGTCTTACACATGTTCTTGCGTTTATGGATATTAAGGCATTTCCTTTACAATACCTCTTTCACCTAGTCTATTCAGCGCCTTTATAGCCCCAAAGCCTTATCACCAAGTAATACTAAATGATACTCCTTTTTTTCCCTTTTTTTTTTTTAACCAGCCGTCCTCACTCTCTCCACAAGGCCATACTATTTCAAAATACTATGATCGTTCCTTTCACCAATACTACCTCTATAGTCCCTTCTACGGATTTCCACTTTCTAATGGCATCAATTAATTTTATATATAGAGAGCAGAAATAGTAGAAACATCTTTACTTCGCCGTATCTTCACACACACACACACACACACACACACACACACACACACACACACACACATATATATATATATATATATATATATATATATATATATATATATATATATATATATATAGTGTGAGGATGCAGCGAAGTAAAGATGTTTCTACTATTTCTCTCTATCTGATTCTGTATCTCGTGATACAACTGATCTCCCTGGAGACGCATATGCATCAAGCAATGTTGATATGTCTGCCTGTCTGTGTCCATCTCATAATCAATGTCTGCACGAATAGGTACAAACATCTCTCTCTCTCTCTCTCTCTCTCTCTCTCTCTCTCTCTCTCTCTCTCTCTCTCCTTTGCTTTGAAGCTCGCAGCTGAAGCTTGCTCTCCTTGAACAGCATGTCGCTCTCAGCGATCAATACTTGACGACGACTGAAGAAGGAAGAAGAGCTTTCCTTGAGTGAGCCAGGTGACACCTCGTCCATTTCACACGAGACTTTGGGCTTGATCTCTGTTTCTCTGAGTGCCCTTCTTTCCAGACTTCTATCCCGAGAGGATTCTTTCCAGACTGTTCTTTCAAGAAAATTCATTCCAGACTTCTTCTTCTTGACAATTCTTTCCAGACTTTTTTCCAGAAGATCCTTTCCAGACTTTTTCTAGAAGATTCTTTCCAGACTTTTCACTCCAGAAGATCATTTCCAGACTTCTTCCCAGACTTTTTATTTCAGAAGATTATTTCCAGACTTTTCACTCCAGATCATTTCCAGACTTCTTCCCCAGACTTTTTCTTCCTGACAATTCTTTCCAGACTTTTTTCCAGAAGATCCTTTCCAGACTTTTCACTCCAGAAGATCATTTCCAGACTTCTTCCCAGACTTTTTTTTCAGAAGATTATTTCCAGACTTTTCACTCCAGATCATTTCCAGACTTCTTCCCCACTTTTTCTTCCTGACAATTCTTTCCAGATTTTTTCAGAAGATTCTTTCCATACGACTCTCTCCAGACTTTTCTTTCTTGACATCTTTCCAAAAGATTTTTCCAGACTTTTATTTCTAGGAGAATCTTTCCAGGTTTTTCTTTTCTGGCAATTCTTCCCAAAAAAGTCTTTCCTGACTTTTTTTCGGAAGATTCTTTCCAGACTTTTTTCTTTCTTATAACAATTCTTCCCAAACAATTCTCTCCAGACTTTTTCCAGACGATCCTTTCCATACTTTTCTTTCCAGGAGATTCTGTCCTGACTTTTCTTTCCAAACTTTTCTTTCCAGGAGATTCTGTCCTGACTTTTCTTTCCAGGAGATTCTGTCCTGACTTTTCTTTCCAGACTTTCCTTACAAAACTTTGGGGTCTTTCTATATTTTGACATGACATAATCTCCCCCTGCTACCACCCTGAATGACCCACTGAGGTCCTAACCAGGCTGCTAAGGTCTGCTGCACGTTTCACACAATGCAAAGGCATTGCCCTTGTGTCTAATACTACACGCTTGCTCGTCGAGTGGGCGGGGGAGGTGGGAGGTGGTGTCAGCCACGAGTGGCTGTGACATGGGTGGTGCTTCAGATATCTTAAGTGTCCCATAAGGGTTCTCTTGCGCTGACGTCTGTTTTCCAACTAGTCGGAGTTATTCAGGGACAAGGTCCAAAGGATATTAACAATACTGTATAAGTACAGATATAATACTTCAACAATAACAATAATAACAACAACAACAATAATAATAATAATAATAATAATAATAAAGGTGAAGCTTATGAATGTAAGGATGATATTAGGTCATATTAATGATCTTCGTAACATAACTTTCCATACAACTTTTTTTTTTAAATAATGATAATGATATATTTCTATTTGCTCAGTTGTATCTGTCTCTGTCATCTTTCTGTCGCCATCCTCCCACACGTAACACACATACACACGTGTAGTATATACACACATATATATCTATATATATATATATATATATATATATATAGATATATAGTTCTTATATATATTAAGGTATTTATATTTATACATGAATTAGAGAGAGAGAGAGAGAGAGAGAGAGAGAGAGAGAGAGAGAGAGAGAGAGAGAGAGAGAGAGGAGATATTAACATACCTGAGAATAATCCAGGACAATAAACTCGAAGCTAACGGCCGAATAATTATACACATGCATAAGATACACGAGGCAATTAAAACAAAACTTGTCTCAGTGGAAATAGAAACATTATTCTAACACAATTACGGGAACGTTATTACGGGGACTGTTATGCTCTAAATAGACCTGTAATGACGAGTTACTTCCTGTTCGCTTCGCGGAGAATCAAAAGCCGACGTGCAGGGACTATGGAGGATCTAAATTGCCGGAATGCGCATGCATAAACAGCTTTTGAGAGAGAGAGAGAGACGAGAGAGGTAGAGAGAGCGAATAGGAGAAGAGAGAGAGAGAGAGAGGGTATCTTTCACCCCCTTCTTGCGTTTCTTTGGCTTCCGGATTAAACAAACAAAAAAATTGCTAGGTCTTTATGAAAACTGTCTCGGTATTGAAAAACCTGTCCGTTATTGAAAAAAAAAAACTCTAAAAAAAACCCCGGGTATTAAAAACTGTCAATTAAAGAAAAGGTGTTTCAAGCCTTGTAAAAAATATAAAAAAAAAAAGATAAAAAAAAGCTGTCTTGGGAAGCAGAAAGAAACAACTCTGGGGTATATAAAAAGTATATATTACTTTGTAAAACAAAGACTGATCTGGGTATTATAAAAAACTCATGGACTCGAGAAAAATGATTGAGGTACTCAAGAAAATCCGTATCAATGTTAAGAAACCGTCTTGGGAATAGAAAATACATCACACGTATTAAAAATATCTCAATTATGAAAAAAAAAAAAAAAAAAACTCAATACTAAAAGTAATCGCAATCTGCTAGTTTCTCTATAAGGTTTGTTGCAGAGTTTTAAACATTTATTTTGGAAATGTTTATGTCCTCAAAGGAAAAGGGAGTTTATACGCCACAGTCCTCTGGTGTCCGGCGCTGGTCACCCATCCACGCCTTGATCAAACCCCATGTAGCTATGAAATTTAAATAAGCTACACGGCACCATACCCAAATGAAAAGGAAAAGCTGAGTATAGAGTTAACATCTGCGCATTTTAAGCAATAAAAGAAGTGACTGAAATATACAACAAACCTAGCGAGCGGTCTGGAGCCATCTGCAACCAGTCACATTAGACATGAAAACCACAAGATTATGTAAAAGCAAGAAAATAACATTTTGTTTTTCGCTTACTCGGGGAGTAAGCCTACAAACTACTTTATGGTTCTTGTTGGGGGGAGGAGGAGGAGGAGGAGGAGGAGGAGGAGGAGGAGGAATGCCTAACAAGGTCTAGGAAAGTGTTTCGTGTTGTGTTGAATATACAGGAATTTTACGATGGGATATTTATGATTTATTTATTACTATGAAAATGTAAAAAAAAAAAATAATAATAATGTGCATGTTAAACAACACGGAAAAATTCTTCCTAATAAAATATAGCGTATTTTTTAAATTTTCGTTGGTGAAACAATTCTCTATTTGACCGTACATTATAGCTCGCGCCCCGAGTAAGCTTGAGATCGGATCACGCCTTGTTTTGTTACACAAGGTGACAATTCAGATACAATCACCATGTTGCCTGTATATATTCTGTATATCACTCATTTGAAAAACTATACATCTGAATGTTACAATGACTTTCTACACATATGCAAGTTACACCAACGCTGGCACTGTTCAATCATACAACGAACCTTAGCCATCTGGTGCCAGCGGCACTGAGCAATAATGATTCCTCGACCCCAATGCAGAAAGCATCTGTTTCTTTATATCAATGCATGACAGATTCTAAGACACGATTGGCTACAAAGCTAGTTTGGATTTCATTTGATTTATGGTTACTTAACCCTGCCGTTGCAACATACTTGTTATTGACGCCGTAATGACATAAAATTGGCAGCTAAAATTAAAAATTGGTTATACAGAGTTTCATAAAAAATCTAGCTGATATATATATATATATATATATATATATATATATATATATATATATATATATATATATATATATATATGAAATCTATAAATACACATATATACAATCCATACAAATACACATGTATATAATCTCAATTTTGTTGAGGAGGCGCCGGCCTCCCTAATTAAGTTTCATAACTTTTCTATATTACAATCCCCCCTTCCGCCCCACCAAATCACAGAGGGATAAAATACCCATCTGTCACACCCCAAGGAAAGTACCCTATGTCTTGGATTCCAAGATTGGGACAATATATTTATATATGTAAGTATGTATGTATATGTATATATATATATAGTATATATATCAGGTATTTTTATGTATATATGTGAGTATTCTTTTCTATGAACATTCTGGTCAATAGAAATCATCATAATAGGAAATATATCTGAATGGCATTCAATTTCCACGTTTACCAAAACATTCACAATTTAGATGTTGTAATTGAATATGTATTACACGCCTGATCAACTCTTTATCGAAAAGTTATTTCTATCTGTTTTTATATTTCTATATGGTTTAAACGAAGTTATTTCCATATGCTTTTTCTTTAGCATTCGTTTTATTATCTAGAGTATATATATATATATATATATATATATATATATATATATATATAATATACATATATATATATATATATATATATATATATCTTTTTCTTTAACATTCGGTGTCGTTTAGTAAGTTAATGGCCTTACAAGTGTGCTCATGGACGTTCGATGATAATGATAACAATACTAGAAACAACGAATACTTAGCAGACCTTCATGCGAATGATAATGATCCCCCTGCACTATACAATGAGCGGAGGGAGCTCGTTTTAAAATTCGCAAATAGCATCATTAGCGAAACCAGGTCGCCAGTAAATGTAATCTCCGCAAACGTTATGCGGTACACCCGGTTAGCGAAATGGTTTCTCAAAGTGGGCGTGGCTGGTTGACAACTAAATTACACATCCACACACATATATATACGTATGTATGTGTATGTATATGTATGTATGATGTATGTATGTAGTATGTATGTATGTATATCTAGATATAGATAATATATATTATAATATATATATGTGTGTGTATGTTAGTATGTATGTATGTATGTATGTAGGTATGTATGTATATATATATATATATATATATATATATATATATATATATATATATATAGTCTCAGTAATTGGGCGGCTACTTAGAAATCTTAGCTTGATGATAAATAATAGTGCCAAGACCAGGAATAACATTCTTTATTAAACGAGCTTCGAGGTTTAAAACCTCATCTTCAGGCTGAAAGGATGACAAGGATGAGAAATCACTAAAAATTACATTAAAATGAATTGTCTTATTAAAAGCTTCAGTAAAACATAAAATAAAACGAACATCACATACTAACTAAAAATGAAAGATGACGAAAAAACTAGAACAAAAGGCAACACATACAAAAACAGAAATAAAAAATATTATGAAAGGTAAACAAACTACCACACTCAAAAATAAAATGTGTTGCGTTTTGTTTTGTTTTAATTTTTAGTTTGTATGTGATGTTCGTTTTACTTTATGGTTTTACTGAAGCTTTTAATAAGACAATTCATTTTAATGTAATTTTTAGTGATTTCTCTTCCTTGTCATCCTTTCAGCCTGAAGATGAGGTTTTAAACCTCGAAAGCTCGTTTAATAAAGAATGTTATTCCTGGTCTTGGCACTATTATTTATCATCAAGCTAAGATTTCTAAGTAGCCGCCCAATTACTGAGACTATATATATATATATATATATATATATATATATATATATATATATAAATATTATATTATATATATATACTCCAAGCAATTACTTTTAGATTAAGGGGTTGACTATCTATCTATCTACCTCCGTCATCTTTCTTTGCTCTGCAATTCCTAATACGAGACAATCCATAAATAAACCCTTTACTTCACAGACCTCATTTCTTCTTGTAGAGAAGGAGAAACAGAAGAGAAAAAGAGCAGAAATTATTCAGGAATGAAAGTCAAAAATGGGACAGAATTCCAAAGCCTCAAGGTACAAGGAAAGACAACAATCCACTTTCGCAAAGTTTTGGAACTCGTTACCGCTCTTGTTTTCCCTGAATCCTATAACCTTCCAACTTTCAAGCGTTCTCACTTGTTGTCTTCGGGTCTGGGCACGCTAAGGGCATGAGGTGGCCGTCTTATTGTCCTATCTTTATTTTAGAAAAACAAATAAGTAAAAGGAAAAAAAAAATGTATCAGTCGATATCACTTACCTTCCATGATGTTTTCTTCCCCGAAGGTGGTGACGCTCATGAAGGCCGGAGTAGTCGGGCACGTGGGCGTGATGGGCGTCGTGGGCGGGGACTTGGGATTGACCCTCATTTTGGCCAAGTAGTGAGCGTGTGCCGAGGCGCCCCCGCTCGACACTACGCCCTCGACTTGAAGCTGAATGTTGGGGTTGGAAGGAGGACTACCCACCTCATTCATTGCCCTGAAGAAAATGTCACTTTATATAAACTCACAGACTTCTCCTCTTTCTCTCTCTTTCCCCCCTCTCACTGGACAGTGACTGATCACAATCTTCTGTCTTCCTTTCGCTAGATGACCGTTCTGATTATGGGAGGGATGTCATGTTGCTGAGGAATATGCTGTACTACTTGGAGGTCATGGCGATGCTTGTATTGTTGTTCGACTTTTATTGTATGATCGGGGCTTCTACAAGACGTTCGTCTTCATAATGACACTTCGCAATGACCTCAGAGTTTCGGAAAATTGTAACGGAGCTAGCTGAGAAAATCGGGACTCTTCTTACCTCCATAATACTGGTTCAGTCAAAACATTTTTGTATTATTTGCCCCCAACTTTTTCTTTCAGAACTGATGTTAATGTTAGTTTTACCACATTATGGACGATTTCATATAAACGCAGGCTGGTGCTCCACTTTGTAATGCTAACGGGTGGAATGTGTTAATGTGTCATTTGCAATGTTATTTCATTCTTAAAATTTCCACTTCACCTTTTACTTCCTTCAAGAATGGCACTGTAGTAGTATAGTAGTTGTAGTAATAGTAGTAGTAACGGCCGGTAGAGTAAAGTCAAGTCAAAACTAACAAGCAAAGTTCAAACAACTAATACCTTTTTTCCTTTCGTTGTGCTTTGAGACACGTAGATAAAAATCACTGAGGTGCTTCAATTTCATCACACCACCGTAACTAAAAATGTCAACACACGACTGCTGTTTCTCCCAACAACTACTTATGAAAAAAAAAAAATCACGAAAGTTCTTAAACAAACCCAAAAAAGGAAAGAAAACGGCAACCTATCACTCAGTTGCCAGACATTTTCTTTCCAGATGAAAACTGGGGTCTTCTCCCTGTTCTCACTTAGGTGGCCTTATCTCAGATGGTCGAGATAGGTAAGTGCTGAAAAAGAAGAGGAGGAAAAAAAGTTAATCATGTAAATAATATACAAAGTCTATTTTATATCATATTACCAAACACGACACTCAAAACGCGGAAAGACGTATGGAAAATACTCTCACTTTATGAGAAAATGTGTTGACATAATATGGAGATGTTATTAACATTTGTGTCCTACGTGAATGACATAGTATTCATTACAGGTCTTAGAAGAACAGTACACCACCAGTTGGAAGGTCTATCTACATCCCTTGAATAACCAATGACAGAATAATCAGAATAATACATAATCTTCACTGACCTAGAGCTAATCATGGTTTACGTTGGGTTATACTAATTAGGTCTGGATCCTCAAAGACTGACGATGCACACCGATGTTACCATGACCTACGAATGGGGGTCATCTTTTAAAGCTAAACTTACGATACAAATATCAGAAATTTGACAAAAATGAAAAGACGAAAAATGCACAGAACTATAAGTGTTGGGGGAACTGTAAGTGAAGGTCTTTGTTTGGAAATATCTAAATTACAACATCTTTCATTGCAAAATCTCAAGAGTAAATTCAATTGAAAACTCTGGTTCAAAGTAATATAATATGAAGCACCGGCCGAAAAAGAGGTGTTACAGATATTAAAAGCATCTTACCCGTCAAGAAGATAAACAGACATTAAAGGTGATTTACATAACAAGTAGTACTCATAGAACATTGAACATGTTTCATTATATAAATGTCATAGAATACTTGGAGATGGAGCCCACAATGAGAGAGAGAGAGAGAGAGAGAATGTCGATCATCTCTTTTCAGTGACTTACATTTAACTTTCTGGAGCAATCTACACCTTGGAACTGTCTGGAATGATCTACACCTTGGAACTGTCTGGAACAATCTACACCTTGGAACTGTCTAGAGCAATCTGCACCTTGGAACTGTCTGGAGCAATCTACACCTTGGAACTGTCTAGAGTAATCTACATCTTGGAACGGTCTAGAGCAATCTACATCTTGGAAGTGTCTAGAGTAATCTACACCTTGAAACTGTCTAGAGCAAACTACACCTTGGAAGTGTCTGGAGCAATCTACACCTTGGAAGAGTCTGGAACAATCTACACCTTGGAACTGTCTGGAATAATCTACACCTTGGAACTGTCTGGAACGATCTACACCTTGGAACTGTCTGGAATAATCTACACCTTGGAACTGTCAGGAGTAATCTACACCTTGGAACTGTCTAGAGCAATCTACATCTTGGAACTGTCTGGAACAATCTACACCTTGGAACTGTCTGGAATAATCTACACCTTGGAACTGTCTAGAATGATCTACACCTTGGAACTGTCTGGAATAATCTACACCTTGGAACTGTCTGGAATAATCTACACCTTGGAAATGTCTGGAGCAATCTACACCTTGGAACTGTCTGGAACAATCTACACCATGGAACTGTCTGGAATAATCTACACCTTGGAAGTGTCTGGAGCAATCTACATTTTGGAACTGTGTAGAGCAATCTACACCCTGGAAGTGTCTGGAGCAATCTACATTTTGGAACTGTCTAGAGCAATCTACACCTTGGAACCGTCTAGAGCAATCTACACCTTGGAACTGTATGGAACAATCTACACCTTGGAACTGTCTGGAGCAATCTACACCTTGGAGCTCTCTGAAGCAGTTTAAGCCGTTATTTGCGACTTCCGGGTACGCCCCGTATAAAATCAATGGTTCTCAAGACCTCCGTATGCGCCATAACCTCTTCAGGGTGGGATTTGGTTATGTTGTTACTCGTGGGTTTGAATTCCATGGCTGGAGGGCACACTGATAAAAAAAAAAAAAAAACAAAAAAAATCTTGGCTCTTCATTCCTTTTGTTTTTACCATTTACGAATCTAATATCCAGAATTGATCCTGTAAAGCAGAACACAGAAATGTACTGTTGACCAGAGACACAGTTCCGACGTCTGAGATTTCATCTGAAAGGGAGATTCAGAGGAATAGCGCAAGACAATAAGACAATACCTTTCAAATGCGTTCTGGGAGTTCCCGAAGACCAACTGAGTAAACAAGATCTCGAACAAAGGCAGGACCAAACGCAGAAGAAAGGTGATCAACCATCAGAAAGAAACAAGAACATCACTCACCACCTAGGGAAACCTGACCCTGCGCATATTCCCCCAGAGAGAGAGAAGAGAGAGAGAGAGAGAGAGAGAGAGAGAGAGGAGTAGGATTACTCCTGGAGCTAACGTAACCACTGTCGAAGGGAGTAAGTGAGAACAAGGAACCTAAGATTGTAGAATTTTATGAAGTGATGACTATGGACCCCTTTGTAACTTCTCACTTACGGAAACAGACGAGAACGTATGCTGAACTATTTCACCTTCAAATGTATTATATCTCCTTTATGCACTACCAATTTTAGCTTCAAAATAGTCACGTGTGTTCTAAAAAAAAAAAAAAAAAAAAAAAAATCAATATCAAAAAACTCGGAGGCATTTTCGTTGGTTTGAAATGGAATGGAATATGTAATTTAGGTCAAAGGCCAAACGCTACGACCCACGAGGTCATTCAAAACTGAAAGGGAAAATGAGAGTAAAAAGGTTTTAGAGGTGTAGCGGAAGGAAAACCTCAAAGCAGTTTCACTATGAAACAATTGTTAGGAGAGGGTGGAAAGTCAGATGGAAGAAAGAGAATATGAACGGAGACACAATAAAAGGAATGAAAGGGGTTGCAGCTATGGGTCGAAGGGACACTGCATAGAACCTCAAGTAATGCCTATTGTGCATCGCGTGAGGTGCACTGAAGGCACTAGCCCCCTACTGGAATTTATATTGGTTTAGAATAATTTCTTCCGTCGTGTAATATGTACTAAATGGCAAGATTCAACGACAGCCCACATGGAAAACATGCTATATAAAGAGAGAGAGAGAGAGAGAGAGAGAGAGAGAGAGAGAGAGAGAGAGCGAGAGCGAGAGAGAGAGAGATTCATCATGTAAGGCCTATATTTTCTAGGAGAACAAGCAAGCAATACGAATTGCGGGAATTAGAGGCTGAATAAAGCTTAAGGTAGTGGAAGGACACGAGCACTAGAGGACATTAATTTTAGTAGTGATCTGCAGACCAAACTCTATCTTAAGCCCCACTGCCGAAGTGACACTGTAGTATAAGTTTTCATGTCCTAGTTTTTGCTAACGTCGTCGTTACTGAAGAAATAAAATCTACAGTTGTATTAAACTAAATTTAGACATCTGTGGGTTATATTTTCCGGTTCAGTCCTCACGTTATTCTAACGGATTTTTGTGCATTGTAATGATTATTTAATGGTGCACCATTCCATAAGGAAGCGCAAACTTGCATAACAATAGGAAAATAAAATTTAAGCGCCCCCCCCTCCCCCGCCGCACACACACACACACACACACACACAAAAACATAACCATAAACCAATAAAATGCTGAAAATATAAACAGTAATATAAGTCAGACACAGTTTTTAAAAATGTATCAGGAACTAAGAAGAAGTCGTTACAGTCTGACAAAGTCCCCGATAACAAAAAAAGCGTCTGTCAATACCGCTCCCAGGTATGTTTCCTGCCAGGCCAAGGAGACCAAGGCTGCACCTTAGCAACCCCACAAATTATGGGGGAGCAAACTATTTACAGAGCGTAGGTACACAGACATACCTATACACCCACCACACGCTACGAATCACTCAGTCATACCCAGTCAATAAAATCATTCATAAATTTTACGCCGTCATCAAAATGATCTTATAGAATAATAAAGAACAGAACAGAATGTAGAATTTAAGCCAAAGGCCGAACGATGGGCCCTATGAGGTTATTCAGCGCTTAAACGGAAATTGACAGTGATACGGTTTGAAAAGTGTATCAGCAGGAAAACCCTCACAGTTGCACTAAGAAACAATTGTCAGTAGAAGGTGGAATATAAGATAGAAGAAAGAGAATATGAACGGAGGTACAGTAAAATAAATGAAAGGGGGTTGTAGCTAGGGGCCGAAAAGACGTTGCAAAGAGCCGTAAGTAATGCATACAGTGCACTACATGAGGTAGACTGATGGCACTAAACCCACCCCACCCCCGCAGGAACGAAAATAATGTAAGAAACGCCCCCCCCCCCCACATACGTACAAACAAGTAGTACACTACTCTCACTCCACTACTTTCAAAGTCTCCATTGTGACCCACTACCACACCCAAATGGTTCCTTAAGATCTGTCTGTCCCAAAGTCTGCCGTTACGGGGAAGCAAATTAAAATAATTCGTACGTAAACACGATATTCACTTTCGTACACTTCTGCCGAAGCAGTCAGTGCAACAACGTTTACATTTGACGCAACAACAGAATGCACTGTTTCAGTTCTGAATGTCTGCTGGTGAAAAGTGGCAGGATTGGTTCCTTTAAAATCACACACATTTAGAATGACCACCATTTCCCCTCTTAAAAGATCGTATTAGCTGGTATCTTACAAAAAAAAATCTACAACAGGAAAAAATGTCCTAAAAAAACAACTAACTCGGATCGATTTTTCATAGTGATCGAGTTGATCTCTCTCTCTTTTTTTTTAAGTATATCTGTCGATCTTTTATTTTATATATATTTTCCTGTTCATTTATTCGCATATCCATATTCTATTCCATGAGCTTTGGAAGTTTAAACTGGTCTTTTAAGCTATAGTCCAGCAAACACACGTTTATACATCATGAATAATAAAATGAAAAAGAGGAGGTTAAAAGTGGCCTCTTAAGGTCGTCCTAGCAAACACGTTTATACATCATGAATAATAAAATGAAAAAGAGGAAGATGTTGATGATGGCTGAAACTGGGCTCTTAAGGTCGTCCTAGCAAACACGTTTATGCATCACGAATAATAATGAGAAGGAAAAGAGGAGGAAGGTGATGATGATGGGGATGAGAAACCATCACAGAAAACACAAAAGTCCTGCTCACGCCAAAGGTGGCGAGTTGCTACAGAATGTCTCCAGCAGAGAAAGTTTCACTTCCAAGGTCACCACCGTCTCACCACTTGTTCCTTAGCACAAAAAACAAAAAAAAAAACAAAATTGCAGCTGATGCTTCTAGTTGCCAGTTTCACTTTTGAGAGAAGAGAGAGAGAGAGAGAGAGAAGAGAGAGAGAAAGAGAGATAGAGAGAGAGAGAGAGAGAGAGAGAGAGAGAGAGGGAGAGAGAGAGAGAGAGAGAGAGAGAGAACCTACGTATTTTTGATTGGTAAAAATTGCGATTTTGTTACATTTGCTTTTATGCCTGACTGACATATATATATATATATATATATAATATATATATATATATATATATATATATATATAAACGAGTATATAGCCACATGTAAACTGAAATAATGGAGTAAAAAAAATTTTCGTCTTTTTCTCAAGGATTTTCAAACCAACTTAAAAATGCCTTAAAGTCGTGGGAAAGTTCTTGCACTCCATTAGCTATTTATTTTTTTTTCACTTTTGACAATAAAAGCTATTTATAACCTGAAGTTGAAGGTTATATAATTGTGTTACTACTGTGATAATATATATATATATATATATCTATATATATATATATATATATACACATACATACGTATATAATGTATTAATGTGGGCCTTAAAATATTTTCATCTCCTACATTTGACGCATAGAAACGCAAGATAATGCATTCACCCTAATAAAACATCACCTTAAAATTAAATATTCGCCGTCATAAACACCTCCCACCTACTACCACGTCCTCCCAACCGAGATTAAGTATGAAAGGAAATGCACTACTCGGCAACTCCGAGCTCTCCGAAGTGAATATCTTGCATCTCTGCACACATTCTTCCCTTAATGTTTCGTTCAAGACATTATACTCGGAGTCGAAAGTGAACGAAGACTGACGAACAATGTTTCATTGTGAGAAATATGTCTTATGCAAGTCGCTTTCCATTCTAAGATCTGCCGAACGTTTGAGAGAAATTGATTGGGCTGGATGAATGAAGCTGAATGATAAAAGCAATACAATTAAATGAAGCACAGTACAATTTAACGACTTCTTTTATTAGGAAATATTTATGAACCAGTATACAAATATATAATCTGACCTTCGTGCTAAAATAACTGTGAGTACAATCTTTTGACCTACTGACTCTTTTATAAGAGTTGGTGAGAAGAAAGTGAGAAATCGTTATCAATCTTACCGTTGTTATTTTGTTAACGCCAAAGCTAATAACGCCCTGAATCTTATAACCATTATTATTATCATTATATTAGCAGCAGCAGCAGGAGCGACTGGAATAGTATATGATGAGGGATCATATTTCTGTCATTCTTAATCCTAGTGGTAATGTGATTAAAAAAATAATAATTATTGAAGAAATCCTTTTGGCCACATACCTTTATCCGGCACTATCAAGGTTCTTATGCACTCACAAGTATGAGAGAGAGAGAGAGAGAGAGAGAGAGAGAGAGAGAGAGAGAGAGAGAGAGAGAGAGAGAGATTTTTTGTCAATACACCTATTGACAAAGTTCGAATTACCGATGGATGTCAATCAACCTGCGAGGAGGGAAGGACGGGGATACACAAAGAGATATTGATAACATTTTAGGATGTATCCGGAATTAGATGTTGATAGTTTTCGTTTTAAATCGTGAGGTATTAAAAAAACTATGGATGGAATCTAACGGAAATGTGTGAGGTGGCAGGAAAAAAAAAAAAAAAAAAAAAAAAGTTAAAATAAAGTTCAATTTTTAGACCAAATATTCTTTCTGCACTCCTTTTTGCTTGCTATTCTTTGACGGAGGAATGCGTTCTTCGCATTTTCTGGTTCTCTCCAGTTATCTATTCATATTTTTTTTTTTTATTCTTCCGTTCTTTTTCACATTTTTTCCCTCCGCTCACCATGACTGAAAACACGAACCATGCTAAGGCCACCAAGAAGTACAATTTCCCTCCATTTTCAAGATATGGATCCCACGAAACAGACTGTGCACGGATTTCCTGATAAGAAAATCATCGGAAATAATCCGGTGCAGCATGTACCGTAAGCATTATATGTATGTACTTATGCATATACGTACATATACATATTACATTTATTATATAAACGGTGACGCACAAATAGCCCTTTGATTATGGAAGCTATAGTTCCTGTTGACAATTCTGACTGACACGATACAATGTTGTTAAGAATAAACACAATCTAATGGAAGCGAATCATTCACATACAAAGAATTGTTTAAAACCGGTACGAAATCAATTATAACTGGTAAAAAGTAAGCTTTGCAAGATACATTATGACATAATAGTCCGCAAAAGATCAAGAGAGCAAAACTTATTAGAAACAGTGCTTCCGATAAGAAATTTGAACAATAAACTGCTTCGTCAATGTTCAATTTAACAATTCTTTTGTAAAGAAGCAAATGTGAAGCAGACAAAAGACCCTAATTTCAACTTAGCATTACAATGACAAATACCACGTCTACAATGTGATCACAAGCAGCGCAAATGACGTCTGTACGTAGTTAATAAAAAAAAAAACAATTCTTGCTTACAACAGTACCACAGCCGTAAATCTGCATGAGCAAAGTTGTTACAAAACACCAAACTCAACGTTTCCAGTGAAGTAACAAATAACTGAGTGTTCGCAAGCAACAAAGGAATGCAGGTCCGGTGCAGCAAGCAAGGTTTAAGCCCCACCACAAAACAGGCTCTGCTTGAATATCATGCTTTCTGCCACTGCGGAAACTTTTCCCCCCACAACTCCAGCCAGCCGCTTGGTGCTGGACCGTCTCCGGAGCCCCCCGCCCCCCTACCCCCTAACCCCACCCCCACCAACTCGACAGCCCACCACCCCAACCATCGCTTGGCCGGCGCTATCCGGCGACGTTGATAGCACTAGCACGGCGGCAGAGAGCAGAGGAGAGATAGAGAGAGAGAGAGATAAGAAAGGGGGTACTGCGCATATTCTGTCCATTTTCCTCTCAGTAATTTATTCAGTGCTAATATTTAAAAGAGAAACGCTTATGACAATCTACCAACAGTCTCTTAGTAAGCCTACTTTAACCTTGAGAGAGAGAGAGAAAGAGAGGTCTTCAGTGCATGTTAGTTAAAAATATTGTCCTTGAGTTCATGAAAGAAAAGAGGAAGATACAAGATTTCAGGCTTTATTGACTATATATTTCTGTAGCCTTTTAGTGCTCATGTATTAGAAAAGAGAGAGCGACGGTCTCTCCTGAATATTACTCTACATACAACTATTAAGTGTCTAGTCTCCGGCTTTATACGCGAGAGAGGGAGGTAATGTTTCATATTACCTACAGATTTCTCTCATTCTTAGAGCTGAGAGAGAGAGAGAGAGAGAGAGAGAGAGAGAGAGAGAGAGAGAGAGTTGATTATATGATGTATACACCTAGCACAGCGGGAGATTTGGTGAAAGGGCTCGAAACGGGAAAAGAAATTGTACCGATTACGGCCGAATTACAAGACGTGAAACTCGTCAAGATATCGTACGTTCGAGATTGAGCAAATATGCTGATTAAGATTACTTTCAGACCAGTTTGTCACCACATTAACGGCGTTCATGATTTAGCGTAACTGAAGTAAAAGATCGTTAGGCATTATGGTGCAAGAACCAATCAATCCTTAGACTATATAATGTATAAATATGATTTTATTTGCGTTCATCTGTTTACTATCATCTCACCTCCTTTTTTTAAAATTTTAATTTATAGTCTTAATGATATGAACAGTTCACTTTAAAAGCTGGATGACGTAAATTCTAAAAATAAAGAGTTGTCTAAAATTTCACAGAGGCGAGCCTAGACAGCATATTCTTTCCACATACCACACGACACCAGCGACCGAGCAACATGGCTGAACGCCTGGTAGGTAGGTGGTTCCACGCGTTCTTACAACACCCACGAGACCAGACTAGGTCACGTGTTTACACCCCACTTAGGTGGTCAACCTTCCGGAAGGAGTGCCAAGGCTTAACGCCGGAAGTACCGTACATTCAAGATAAGTCCTTCGGGCATAGAATGCTCTTTCGGTAGTTGTAGAGCTTCCGTTTCTGCTAAGCACATTATCCACTGGGATAGGTCTAAGGAAACCTACGGTGGCGGGTAAACAGCTTAAGATGCCTCAAGACATAATGCATTTGTTTGTTTGGAACACATGAAGTTCATGTTCCCAATTTTGTGAAATGAGACACACACATACTCTAGGTGTAGGCCTACACAGGCGAATGTGTAACGTCCCTGGCTACACGGTAATGAATATGTTTAAGACCTTTGCGAAATAGGACGCATACCCACAAACTGTAGGCCTATAAACGGGTATGTCTATTCTACTCGTTACATTATCTAAACAAAGGGCTTGGTTATCCCCATCACCATGGGAAACAAACTAGGAAGTTACCATATAGACAAACAACCCAAAGAGAGAGGGTGAGGTCAGCCAGTTTCGTAAACATAGCAGCTCTTGCTCCATTCAGCCGTAAAGGAATAAGAGAGCTGATTACTGATGATGGGTGTGAGGTTAAAACTAGGATGATGTAACAGTACAGAAGTTCGTAGCTAGAATGTAAGCTGGTAAAATTGTCACGTGATAATAAAATAATGAGTGGTGATTAATATGAGGTAAAGTTGACAGCCAAAGCAGACCAAATTTAGTTCGACTAACGTATGAGAGAGAGAGAGAGAGAGAGAGAGAGAGAGAGAGAGAGTTACGAACTAGCTCTTCATATGCTCTGAGGACAACGGTGGACTTCAGCCGTATTTCACAATTCGTGAAACATGGAGAAAGGAAGTGAGTACCATGAAGTTACTGAAGAAACAGGTTAAACTACTTGCCTAGCTAACAGAACAGAATCAACTGGCATGGGCTAATTCTGAAAATACTAGAATCACAAAATCATGTTTCACCAATTTATCAAAACACGTGGTATCTCACAGTCCCCTTATAGTTCATCAATATGGCTACTGTTGATCTTCTATTCCACCTTACTCAACCATCCATCTCCCCCTGGGAATTTGACGTAATCATAAGACACTTGATATTTTTAGGCCGTTTGTCAGTCTGTGATTTCATTTCAAGTTGCCCTGCTCCACTAGTCTATATTTATGTTGTAGTTGATGTTGTTAAGTCTCTCCATTTCCTTATCTCTAGGGTGTCCTTCAGAATTAGTTACGTATATGCAATTTAGGCCGAAGGCCAAGCCCTGGGACCCAAGGGGTCACTCAGCGCTGAAGGGAAATCGAGAGTAAAAGGTTTGAAAGGAGTGACAAGAGGAAAATCTCGCAGCTGCACTATGACACAATTATTAGATGAGGGGTGGAAATTCAGGTGGAAGATAATATGAATGGAGGCACAGTAAAAGGAAGGAAAGGGGATGCTGTAATGCCTAATGGGCACCGCATGCGGCGCACTGACAGCATTACCCTCATACGGATGGAATCCGTCCTGTTCCCAATCTTCCTCTTTCTATTCTTTTCAAAATGACTTTCTCAAAGCTCTATCTAATCCTGCCCATTCATATGTAAATTATTTCACTAGTCCTTTATAAACGGCGCCCCTTCCCCCTTTCCATCATAACTATTTTCAGAAGCTTATTTTTAAAATAGCAAGTAGGTCCGAAGAACCCTTATTCATACAGCTCTGCATATTCTGTGAATCTGTTGAGGAAGATTTGTTTTCATGTTTTCTGTGGCAATTATTTTTTTTTTCCTTATTGTTCTGTCTCATGTTCCTCCTGCCTTCGTAAGAATATTAACTTTGTTTCCAAGAAACTGCAGTGTCCTCTTTAGATGGAGTAAGCATATCTCGGGTCAGCTCTTCCAGATTGAACTTGTGGCATATTTTTCTTCTATCTGAAGAGGCTCTTCATACTCTAAGCTTCTCTCACAGGTAGATGGCGAGACTTTCCACTCCTTAAATAATCCAGCTCCTATTCCCAGTCTAGT
The DNA here is from genome assembly GCF_015104395.2 of Macrobrachium nipponense. Classification (NCBI taxonomy): domain Eukaryota; kingdom Metazoa; phylum Arthropoda; class Malacostraca; order Decapoda; family Palaemonidae; genus Macrobrachium; species Macrobrachium nipponense. Next base: position 10,806,302 of record NC_061100.1, read on the forward strand.
TTCACTTTTAATCTTATCAGCTCATCTTATTTTTAAGTTTGTCACTTTGGACAATATTTCTCACGAGGATTCGTCACTTCAACTCTCTCGTCCGAAATATCCATACAATTCTTCACAATCTTGAGAATGTTGTGTGGACGTCATAATATTACGGGTCAACTGGTTTGATTGATCAGCCTTCCAGAATGTTCACTTCCAGAATGTGTCACTTCCAGAATGTTCACTTCCAGAATGTGTCACTTCCAGAATGTTCACTTCCAGAATGTGTCACTTCTGCATTCTTCTGTATTTTCTTTTAGAGAGAGAGAGAGAGAGAGAGAGAGAGAGAGAGAGAGAGAGAGCCAGAGAGAGTGAACTACACTATTTTAACGTTGCAACCATATATTTGTCGAGCACTTCCTTCTGTGCTCCTGATCACTGGTAAAACATGGACATAGGATATCTTACAAACAAGAGTATTTATACAAAATCCTATGTCCATATTTTACAGTGATCAGGAGCATAGAAGGAAGTGCTAGAAATATATGGTTGGGGTGGAGCGGGATTTCGCGGGGGGGGGGCAGCTTGTGGTCGGAGGCGGGGGGGTGGGGGCTCGAACCAACGTTTGTTATAAATAGTGGTTTTATGGCCTTTTATCTTCTATTATACTATTGTATTACAGTAAAAGACATTCATAGTATATATATATATATATATATATATATATATATATATATATATATCACAAACATTAAGCAAAAGTATTCGTTTAATTTAATGTTCACCATAACTCGATAATAACCAATTCCCCTTTGGGTGTAAATTATTCCAGAGGTATATATAGATAATTTTGAATAAAAAGAAATTTGTGATTATATGTATACATACACATGGTAAATAATTATACTCCATGCATACCAGGTCATAATAATGTATTTACAGGACTCCCGTGGTTTCTTCCTACTTTACCTGAACATTACCAAGTGCACAGAACTATACCAAACGTACTAATGAAAGGAACAATAATAACCACATAATCCGCTGACTTCTTTCTGCTACCAAGCTCTTTCGAACAATATGCTTGACAGTGTAACTATGATATTGATGAAATTGCGAAGTATCATATTTATCAATACAGTGATCCAAGGTCTTAGTAATTAGTCGTAAATGCCATGATAATTCGTGTTCCTAATAAAAGCTACCAAGAAACACATCGCCTCATCTCTGCATCGTACTTCTACGCACAGACACCGCACCCTCTCTGACCCATTTATCTTCGCTTAGGCTGATGTGGCGTCTTGCATCATCTCCCACAACACTCTTTCTCTGGGTTTTTAGACCTACTTCACTCAGGAACAATTTCCTGGCTTCTGATGCACTCAATTCATATCTAAGTAATTTCTAAAGCTGAATTAAAAGCAATCATCGATGTCACAAAGCCAAAGGCCTTTGAAGAGTGACGTACGATGACGTGGTTACAGAGGTGAACGGGGAATAAGTTGGGGGGAGTGGGAGAAGCGCCAACAAACCATTTTCCCACTAACCCTTTTGTAAAACATATCCTACAAGAAAACCAGTTCCTTCGGCAGTACTCTCTCTCTCTCTCTCTCTCTCTCTCTCTCTCTCTCTCTCTCTGTTTCTGAAAAGGTAAGGCAAAAGAAACCACGTCGAAACAAAGGCAGTACAGTCTTTATCCTGAAGGTTCCTAAACGAAAACTAAAACTGGTCTCATGCGAACTAGAAAAGCTAAAAAATATACCATAGCTTGGTTTATACATACAACCGTCAAACACAAGACGAAGAAGCTACAACAAAAGGAAGCGTTAAACAAATCAATGATGCCATAACAAGTAGCAGTGGTTAAAAAGAGTTGCTTCATCCTCCGAACCCCACACGTACCAGAGCTCATGTCATCTGAGAATCTCCAACCCCCCCCCCCCCCCCCGGCCCCCCCCCCCCCCCCCTACAACACACACACCACCCAACCCCAAAGTCGCCTTGGATACTACGCTTCAAGCGGAACTGACAAAAAATAAAAAAATGCCATTAAACCCTTTGGCGTCTATGAATGATTACTGTCAATTTCTGTAAATTTTTTTGGCAAGGGTTAGTCCTGCCAATCGATATAACAAGAAAAGGTCCTAAATTTGTGCCTTTTTTGGTTTAAATTAGCAAACTGGATAGAGTATAATTTTAAATTAAATGGCTTGCGTGTGGTAAGGTCTATTCTTCATGGATCATCCATTAACTAGTTTTGTTCACATCATCAATTATTAGACACGTTAACTGAAATACATTAGAACCCCAGAGCTACGAACTACGCAATGGGTTGTTGGCTGACTGTTGTTGGTTGAAACTGAGTGGAGAATGGTGTCGGGGAAACAGAGGGCCTCCACGAGGTAATCTTCACTCCACTGCACTGAGGTGAAACAATAATTATCAATTACATCAACAGAACACTTCCTTTCCATTCATTCCATCTAGACATTATCACTCTAAGAAGGTCTTTCTTTGTTTCATAACTTGGTAATACGATAGTTGTTGTTTCAACCAAACCTTTCTCAGCAGCCGATGACCTCTCTCTCTCTCTCTCTCTCTCTCGTACATAATACGCAATCGTGTATTTCAATCTCATCTGAACGCCCACCCTTTCGCAGTAACGCCTAATCAGTTCTTCATTCGCTGACCTCTCTCTTTCTCTCTCTTGAAACCTGAACACGTTTAATAACATAACTTATGATAAAAGATAAAAAAAAACATAACTTATAGAAATCGAGACGAGAAAAAGACTTAAAATCGTACTAATGGAATCTTGAAATTGACGTCACCTCGAATTTCTTTCGTTATATAGCCTCGCCTGTTTTATTAAAAAAAAAATGGGTCAATAGACTAGTGGTTAAGGGGATTGAAAATGCAAATACGACTGGTCGCATCGTATACGTTCAAAGCTCCCTCATCTGACGGCGAACTGAAGATTATCGGCAAAACACAGAAGTACGAAAGTTCTAAACTCCTTAAGTGAGGAGAATGTCTACTGACTCTCAATTTAATGCTAATATCATCTATTCAATTCACAGAATGCACATATTCTTAAGGAACAATACTGAAAGCAATGAATTTGCGTATTAAGCTTAAACAAATTAACAATACCCATAAAATACACGAAGATAAATATCATTTACACACACACACACACACACACACACCACACACACACACACATATATATATATATATATATATATATATATATATATATATATATATATAATTTATATATATATTATATATATATATATATATATATATATCAAGAATTCGTCACATTGATAATAACTCCTCAACTCTCTGGACATTCGAAAGATATACGTAACATGTTATATAAAATGTCTAGACCTATCCGCATTTCCTCTTATTCCCTCTGCTAAGACCAACTGTAACCCATTCCTATTCATAGTAACTTACCAATATCTACAAGTTTATAGTTTCAGTGCTGATGTTTTGGGGGATGAGGAGGCACTTACCCAAAATGCCATGACCAAGCACTCGAACGACACCTAAGTTCTCACCAAACTTTAAACTTGACTGCCTAGAGAACCAACTGATGCCTCTCTCACCTCAACTATCCTCTTCTTGATTTCATGTCTCTCCCTTCGTTCCTTCTGGATTGACGTCCCCTATTACCTTAGTCTTTCGCTCAAGTTTCTACCCCCTTTCTGAAATCGTATTTCTTCAATGAGATATTTATTTGTTTTATTTTGGCTCAATAGGTCTATCCGATTGGTCTTATAGCAAAAGTACACTAATTTCACGATGACCGTTTCTGTATTGCGATAAAAGTCATATATATTTCATAATACCGTATTTCATTCTCCGTTTTATTCGGTTCTGATGGTATACGACAAATAGACTCAAATACACAAAAAACCAGAGAAGCAACAACGACGACACTCGCCAGCAGATGCTACTCAGTCGACGGAGGCGGTTGGAGGAATGAAAACAAAAAGGCAGGCATTGTTAAAGAGCGCTACGATTATAAGACCGATGATTAACCAAGCGAAAGGGAGATTTCCCCACGAATACTCAACGCATGAGTCACTCACTACTCAAGGATCGGCAGTTCGGTGTTTCTCACATCGTCGGAACCGTCTACCGCGGCCGCTGTCCGACTTGACGTCATGAGCTGCTAGGCCGTGTACTTTGTCTCGCCTGGACCCGTTTTAATTGTTGTGACAGGATTCAACTTCCGCTTGTGTGTGTTTGTTTGTTAATCTGTCATCAGTTTAATTTGTATTTCTCGTTTCTACTATTTTCACACATGCGTATTCTATTTCCTGGAAATCTATCTTGGGTTACCCGTAGAACAGTGCTATAATATAAATAATAACTACGCTATTCAAGATCCTTTAAACCGAAACTGATAAAAATGGAGCCCGTTAGATAGATTTAAGAGATCCGACATTATGACGCTAAGTTATAGTAACCATCTTGGTCCTTTAACCCAAAGAAAGTTAATTATATTAAGGCCCCCATACACTGAACGATTGTCTGAACGACTCTGTGCATCGTTCGCAAAAACACTGTATGGGCTCGTCTGAATGCAAAAGTGGGCGGAGCTTCGTGTCTGAACGATCTCAGCGAGAATCTGTCACGACCAGGCTTGCGACTTATATCTGTCATACACAGATCGTTCAATGTATGGGTTTGTCTGCAACGCTATCGCGCGCGTCTCTTCTAGAGAGGATGCCATCTCTTCCCGAGACAGAATCTTTGTTCAGACTGAAATCGATGCGGAGATTGTTCAAATTGTATGAATAGTGTGTGTGTTGGTCGATTACGACAATCGTTCAGTGTATGGGGCCTTTAGTCTATAACTTTTCTTATCACTCTTCAAGAGGGTTCAGAAACTCAAGCATGTGTCTTCAATTACGCAACGCAAAACAACCACTGATAAAATCGTCGCTGTTGCTGCTAATCTTCAAAACTTGAAGCCTATCTGTTATCGCGTTTGCATTCTATATTAATGTTCACTGCGGTAACACATGGGCCTATATAAAAGAAGCATGTACGGTTTCCTCCTAAATTTTTGCTTAACATCACTAATCAGAATAGTGTGTTACCAGATATCAAAACACCATATACTTATTCTGTATTGTTACACTGCAAGGAAAAAGAAAATGTTAAAGAATCGGCATCTCTACAAATCTATGCAGGGCTGGCTGAGGAATAGCTGCCGGCGGAATAGCTCTGCGGAAGCGGTGCGGAACCCCACCATTAGGAATTCTTTAATGCGAAAACTAGTTCCAGGGAAGGCCACGACCCACGTGTTAACTTCTGTCGATGTTTACTTTTATTTCAAGTCTTGAGTTACATCCCATATTTATTTACCGGTATAGTGTTCCCGGCTTACTTTAATAAATTACCTATCTTTATTTTGTTTTTTAATCACACCTGTTAGGCCTAAGAATTTAGTTCACCTTAACATCAATACGAAGTTGACTCAATCCTGTCCAATCCATGCCCGGATAAAAGGAGAGGGTCTAAGATACCCCGCCAGGTCCTAGGGAAAGCTTCCAAGCTTGGGAGCCACACAATAGCGACAAAACAACAATCCTTTTTCCATCACAAAACCGTTACCCCTCGACTTTTCACTCCCTTCGATAAAAAAAAAACCAGAACAAATATTAATGATAACCCAACCCTATTATAAGGGGGGATATGCAGCCTGAACTGCTTTTTATCATTTTTAAGTTCTTGCCAATGCGGATAACGAGAACTATAATAGACCGCCATGATGATGATCATGTTTTTCAATTACTCAAAATGTACAAACATTCATACGGAACAAGCTAACGAAGTCGTCAACTACAAGGCCATTTCCCACAGAGTACAACATTCTGAAATGAAATAAGAGACTCCAACATCCAACACCTAGAAAAAGAATAACAAAGATGCTTTTTTCAAACAGCCATGTGTTACCAACACCCAACCCAGAAGAAGAAAACTGCAAATTAAATTGTATGCAAATTTATAAGACAAGACCCAGGAAGCAGACTATACAAAGCATAAACACGACAAGAAATGGGTAACGTGGAAAATGCAGTCATGTAAGCCTAATCAAATTCAGTTTTTTTTTTTTCCTTATGCACGTTTTTTTTGTTCCTATGGAGTTTTGTTACGACGGATAAACGCTGTAAATATCCGTACTATCCTTCAATAGAATATTATGCAATATGAACTAAGTACCACAGATGTATTATGGATGCAGATATTATACAATTCAAAGATGAAATTTGGATATCCATTCATAATGCAGCAATTGCTACTGTTACTGATACTCTCAATAAATATAATATATATTATATATATATATATCTAAATAATATATTGTCATGTATTTAATCTAATATATATTAACTAATTTCAGACCAGATAGACAAATAAATATATGTATAAACTCAAGCATGTTATCTCGGGTTCTCCAACTAATCTCAGTGGTTATCATGTGGTCAACAACGGCTATAAAAATATGGCGGTCCACTGGACTTTCACTACACTAAGTATCAGAAGAGAAATTAGTCAATATATCTTCCCTTTGGCGAAACGTAACGGCGGTGGACATTAACAAACGATAAAAACAGTGGTAACAGCAGTCTACAATGGACTAGTACTAACAATGTTAACACAAACGTCACATTTCTTATGCTTGCATCAGCATACATGCATGAGATCTGATTATCTTTCGTCGCAAGTTAAATACAAGCAGGGGATGATGCTGGCAGTGGAAAGCGATATACGTTGAGGTATATCAAGTGCCACCCCCAACACTGGAAAACTTGTCAGTTAGACGAAGATGTGAAAGTCTGGTGTGATGGCTTACGCAATCAAATTTCAATAAATGTTAGTCGTATACTCTTGTACAATCTCAAAATTACTTTTGATACACAAAAACTTGACACGTACATATGTAGCAAATATCTACCTATTTGTATTTACCTTAGGAGGAAATGATTTCAAACCAATCAGTTCGTTTACGGTTTTCATCGATATTAAAAACAAAAAAATAGCTGTTCCACGATTTTTCATTTCACTGGGCTGGTCGTGATCTGAAACAAATGAGAACCGTTGCTCGAGAGAGAGAGAGAGAGAGAGAGAGAGAGAGAGAGAGAGTATAACATACTTGTAAAGAACAGAACATATCCACCGTTTCCAAACACAACTCTCAATTACTCTTTGCGTTCGCAGAGCATCGACGACAAGACGTAAGCTCCAAGAATTACGAGTCGGTTGGGTTGCACTGTAGCCACAGGCTGACCTTGGAAACAATCATTGACAGCCATAAAACACGTGTATAAAGGCTTTGGTCAGACTTCTCTTCTTTGTGTTAAGATATTCTTTTATTTAGATAATATATATGAATCTGAATCATGTAAATTTGTCGCCATCAAATCGTTATTTCTATTTATCTAAACTTCGCGAGAAAAACTAGACGTAGGTTAATACCTTGTTCATCATAACTTGAAGTATTATATTTATTATCATAATCTCGAACGCCGTGAGAGACAAAGGGACTCCGTGAAAATCCACCATTTCTCTGTGATTTGTGATTTTCATAAACCTACTCAAATCCGACATCCGGCTCATGGGTCTTGTAGGTCTAGGCCTCCAACTCCTCAGGTGCTCTACAGGGAGTCCAGCTGACGCTATCACCTATAATTAAGCCACTTCTTTCTCCCCTTCATCAATATCTCGTTTACTTTGAGAACTTCCGTAATTTCTCTTATGGTATCATTTGTCACTCTATCCAGCAATCTGGCTCCGAATATTCTTCTTAAAGGTTTTAGTCTCAAATCGAGAAAATCTTTTATAGTTTCAGTGACATATCATTAATAACGTCCGTAAAGAAAGACTAATGTATAAATGATCTAATTTTACTTCTGGGAAGGCTACTATTAAAAAGCAATACGTTATATATATAAAAAAAACATTCTATCACAAAGGATTCCTTAACATATAAAATGAAGACATGTACTAAAACTACTTTTTTTTTTCTTGAAATCTTCAACTGACAACCCTTATGGCCAGAGTCAACAGACTACAAACTCATTAGCACTCCACAGGGAAATCGGCCTGCAGAAAGAAGCAAATTACAGGAAAAGGTAATAAGTAAATAAATATGAGGGAATAGAAAGTAAACCGATACAACTGAGCTCTGGAGACGTCAGCAAGAATGAATTGCTCCTTGCTTAAACATTTGGCGATCAGAAGATCCCACAGCTACACTACTATGTGTTTTTCCATCTGTCCATCCGCCTGTGGTGGTCGCGCATGGTAACACTGTGCCCTAGCTTGAAATAGTTACGCTATGTGTAAGTTTTAGGTAACTAAAAGGATATCTGGGTGTACATTTCCAACTGAAGAGTGTTTTAATAATTTACTGTATGCGAATTACACCGTTAATATTCGAAATAGGATATTATTTAAAGCCCGGGATGCAGTGTTACCATGCGTAAACACCACAGGCGGATGGACAGATGGAAAAAAACAGAGTATAGGTAAACTATTCCATATTTCAGTTGTAGCCAAGATGATACTCCAAGCAAACTGAACAGAATTAAACGTGAATCTAGAAAACGACACACAGTTTGCAGACCTGTCTGGTGTTACGAGCGAAAACAGGTTGATCAGGTACAGAGGAAATCATCTGGACAAAGGAAACCGCTGTGGTACAAAACAATTATCCAGCACTAAAATGGAAAAATATTTAGGAGAAAAAACATTGACAGCGCATACATAAAAGTTGAGAAAGAAATTTTTTAATCAAACAAATGCACGAAACATTAAGCGACTAAGCAAAGGCTCTTATATGTTCGCACTATTAGACCAATATTGTGAAATATATTTTACATTTGTGCAAATAAAATTTAGTTTCATTACTTTTTATGATATAGCAGCTAAATTACAAACTATTCACATAGTCTTTGAATATGTTACGAATCTGTAAATAGCTGCCTGGACGTAGTGTTACTTTTGAAACAGGGATTTGATTTAAGGGTAGTAAAGTCCGGATTTAAAAGTAAAATTCAGATATATTTACCAAATGAATATTTGAGATTTTATATTCGTTATGGGTTATATATATATATAATATATATATATATATATATATATATATATAATATAGCTAGCTATAGTTTTTTTTAACATCACATGATAAATCTACTTACTACCTCTCATCAACCTTATTATCTTATTAACATGAACCTCATTTATAAATTCTATCTTTAGTCAGAGTGGTCACTGACTTGAAATTCCTTTTCCAAAGAAGAGATTGGCAAACAACGATAATGACAGAAACTTTCCAGAAAATTGGAGCCGAGAAGATGCAATGAGGAGAGGTTATCGTATGTGAAGATACGAAAGTCTGATAAAAAGTGGAGAAAAACTCTGATATCATGGAAGGAGAAGACGAACATCAAAATGAAAAGAGGAGGTTAGCGAAGAGACGACAAACCGGTGAGAAGTGGATAATAATTCTGAAGGTTTGGGAGGAGGGAGGAGGTGGAGACCGAGAAAAAGCGTTGGTCACACGAATAAAAAGATCTGCCGCAGTTACCGGGATGCAAGATGGCGCCGCACAACATAGCCTATAGATCCGTATTATTATTATTATTATTATTATTATTATTATTATTATTATTATTATTATTATTATTATTCAGAAGATGAACTCTATTCATATGGAATAAGCCCAAGGGGCCATTGACTTGAAATTTAAGCTTCCAAAGAATATGGTGCTCATTGGGAATTAAGAGAAAGGCAAGGGTAGTAATGCATTGCACCTTCTCATGGGAGGCATAAAGGACCTCTGGTCCCTAGGCGCATGTTGGAAGTTTTTGCTTACTCGGGTAGTAAGCCTAAAAACTACTTTGCTGTTGTTGCTGTGGTTGGCGGGGGTTTATGAAAGCCCTATGGAAGAGCCTAAAAGTGGCCTGAAAAAAGGTGTTTTGCATTGAGTTAAATATACAGGAATTTTACGATGGGATATTTATGATTTATTTATTAGAATGAAAATGTCGAAAATGAATAATGTACATGTTAAGCAATACAGAAAAATTATTTCTAATAAAATAGAACGCATTTATTTTAAATTTTCGTTGGTGAAACAACGTGCTATTTGACTGTAGACTTTAGCAAGCGCCCCCGAGTAAGCTGGAGGTCGAAACAAGCCTTGTTGCAAATGGAGTTGCTCCTTGATTTAACAATTAAATAATAACATCAAAATAATTAATTAGAGAAGAAACAAGATTTAAAACACACAAGCAGCTAGGTTCTGCTAAGTTCATCAAATTGAGAGATAAATACGCTGATATGATAAGGTTGTTCCATCATATTAAGGAGATCTGATAACCGCTTTCCTCCAAGTAGACCCCTTTCTAAATCTGGCTACTGTTTTCGTTTATGTTTGATCAATATCATTAATACTGTTATCAATAATGTGCTGGCCGTTTTATCTTAGCTGATTTGGTGATTGTGAAATACAAATTTTTATATTATTATTATTATTATTATCATCTAACTTGTACTCTATAAACATAATGAACAAGCCTAGTACGTCATACGAGAACAAAGTACAAAAGAGAGCGAAGACAAGAAAAACCTAAACAAATAAACAAATAAAATAAAATCTTATAAACATAAACAAACAGCAATATAAACAAGAAACCAATAAAAAACCGAAGAAAATGTGACAAGGCGTCTTTAAACCTCGGCATTATCATTGGCAAGAACAGGAAATGGAATTAATTCCATCCAGAATTACACAACGTCCTTACTACCATTCAAATGAATTGAAGTGAAAATTATAAAGCCCTTTCACTATACTCCATAAAGCTACCAGGCTAAGTCACCTCACCAAATAAAACTAATGTAAATTCTGTATATTTATATGAGGTATAATATATAAACTGGGATATATATATAATATATATATATAATATATATATCATATATACATACAAATATATATATATATATATAATATATATATATAGATGTATATAATGTATATTTATATATATATATGATATATATATATATATGACATACATACATCATACATATACAACACATATATACATACATATATTATCTTATAATATATTATCTATATATATATATATAATTATAATTATCTTAAATGATACAGAGGTGATCTCTACAATGTAAATGTAGCTAACACATAAAGGGAGAAATGTAGCGACATATGTGACGCAGATGCCTTGATAAGATCATATCACCTGAGTTCGTAGCCTTGGCAAGTTCATGGTTACCCCACATAAACGTGTGCTACTGTTGAATAATATTATTTCCCACAACAAAAATCTATCAAATAAGACTTATTAACACCTGTAGGTCTAATAGGCCTACCGAATATACCCAAACTTCATATCTATAACCTGTATTTTGAAACTGAAAGTAAATATCCTCGGCATATATCAGTGAAGCTCCTATCTTGCTTCTGATTAGTCTCAATGTATCGTAGTATCAAAAAGTATAACACCTAGGCTTAGTTATATATTTCAACTACAGAATTATCGTGGATATCATTATAGTATGCCTTTGCAAACTATCGAGGAATCGTAATGATTTCCAAAAAAAAACTCCAAGAGTGGAAAAAAGAAAGCTCAAAACTGGGTAAATAAACAAATTAAACATCTAAGAAAACATGTCTAATCAAGTGAAATTTTAAAAATTGCTACTCGACCAAACTAACATAAAAATTGTCGAGTACGATTATAAACATGAATCTAGATAAAACCACGGTATTCATTTACTTTCGGGTGATTCTTTCAGTATAGCTTATTAACAGGACAACATGCTATACTGCTGTGCTAGACCTATTACATCACTTCTCCGATTTCTCGAAGACTAATTGTGTGTGTGTTGTGTGTGTGTATATATATATATATATATATATATATATATATATATATATATATATATATATATAGTATAATAAAAGCTCAACTGATTCTAACCTAACACGAACCTTTCTCTTTTTTCGCAGGAACTGGGAAAGTGAAAACATTAGGCTTAGTTTATATAAATTAAAAACTGTTGTGCGATACAGCACAGTATCTCACACTATATATATATATATATATATATGTGTGTGTGTGTGTGTGTGTGTGTGTGTGTGTGTGTGTATATATATATATATAATATATATAATATATACCACGTCAAAGTTAACGACGCACAATTAGGATTGGCGGAGGTTCTAGGCCTATGTGGGGAAGGGGAAAGAGATATTAACGACAATTATGACTCCTCTGCTCAACTGGTAATGCAACTGAACTATAGTGACTTTTACAGAAATGCTACCTCCATATACCTTTACCAATGATAAAACCAGCATCAAGTACTCCTAAATTTTACAGAAAAAGGGCAAACGCAAATAAACAATATATTCAGATGCATGCAAACTGACATCACATCGAAGGATTCACTGAATATGTGGGCACATCTGATTTCTAGATTTCCGTTTATAGGCCTAAACAACGACGCCAAATTAAGGACATCAGCATCGACCTACTTTGCAGCTTGTAAACGAGATGCAAAATCCCACCTTAATCTTAACGGAACCATAAGTTCACAGACTTACATACAAAGAATGTAAATTCAATTAGCCTATACAGGGAAATGAATCGTCCTGAGCTCTCCCATTCCTTGTAATTTGAACTGAACTATCACCACTTGATAAACCTTTATTGCGTGTTCATTTATGCGAGGGCAAAATGAACCATTTGCATAGACCTATCTCTTAGCTCAACGATTAATGACGCCTCCTTATTCCTCAGGAATTTAACTACCGTAAACAGCGAACGGTCTTCTCACATATACCTCATAGCTTGTAAATTCCATTGTGAAGAATATTATACAACACTTATGCGAACATCACCCACAAAACAATCGGTACGTGATTGTGGAATGAGTGTGTGGTTAAGGACTCAACAAGGAGTCAGTGCTCTATACACACGCCTTGGTATCACTGCAAGGGAAGTGTGAACGACGAGCTTCACAAATTGATAGACTGAGTAGGGAACACGCAACGCACCTGCAAGAGCCATTCAATTTCGTGCGACTCTTGTCTTTACTCTGGGAGGTATCCGATTTACTTGCCTGGAAAATTATCATAAGGAAGCATAACGCGGTCCATGAAATAAAGCCATTTTCCGGTGGCGGCCTATGTTGTTGGTACCTATAGTGCTGCCAAAAGTACGATGATGACTAACTTTAAGTTTTAAATAAAATAAAAAACTACTGAGGTTAGAGGGCTGCAATCTAAAGGCGGCGGACAGAGAAAGCCGGCACAATGTAAAAGAAAATCACTTACGGTGTGCGGTACAATATCTGTACGTTATCGCTGTTGACAAATCTAGGATGTAGTCTATAAGAGTGTATCCGTACAGATTAAACTGATGGTCAAATTACTCTTTAAATTGATGAAATTACAACCCCAAGTGTATTTATGCACCGGAACCAATTTATTCAGTTAGTTTATTTCAGTATTAATATAGGAGTAATTATGAACGACGGGCCTATCTGAGGCTAGGATTGTATTTTGGTTTCGCTAAAGTTTTTCATTATATATTATTATTATTATTAATTTTAAAAATCCTCATAGTAGCACGAGTCTTCAAATGGAGAAACAAATCCATCATTATTATTATTATTATTATTATTACTACTACTACTACTACTACTACTACTACTACTACTACTACTACTACTACTAATGGGGCCATTGTTTACTTAATGGGGTGTATGTTGGTATAACTTGAATCGAGAGAGAGGATCATGGATCGGTGTTATACGAAGTTACCTAATCTTTGATGTTCTTAAATGAAGACTGGTACATAATGAAGACTGGTACATATATAAATAAATCCGTCAAAACTCACTTGTATATGCCCACATTGTAGATTTGTATATATTTAAACTAACATCTGACTAAGGAAACATGGATTAGCCTACTTTATATCTTGATTACTACAACTTCATCATAGGCCTACGTCGGTTGCAAATTCAGCTTAATACAAACTGAGGCATCGTCATTCATCAATGCCAAGTATTATAAGTAAAAATCATAATATTTTTTCTTAATATTCATAACAATTACGGGACAGTGTTTCACGTGAGACTATAAAACAGTTGCTACATAAATTGGATAAATTTACCAAAATACAATCCACGTTGAATACGATCGTAAAAGATCAACAGTAGCAAAACTAATAAATAAAAACTTGCTACTTTACTATCTTATCTCAAGGGTTCTTATTTAAACATTATCCATGCAGCCTTCATTATTTAAAAATGACAGACGAACACTTTTTTTTTTAAAGTGGTGTTAAACTGACCCCGTTTTTTTAATCAGGTTGTGCATCCTGACACCAAATTTTGCACCCAGTAGCCAATATTTTTTTCCAGCACTGGTGGAAAATACGGAAGCCATACATATTCATAAAGTTACCTGAACAAGTGAAAGTACAAGATTTCGATTATGTATTATTCAATTGTATAAAATAAGTGTCTATTTGAACAAGATCGTCAGCCACCGCCTTCAGCCATGGGCCACACTTCAACACGAAATAGCCAACATTGCACCGGTGCAAAAGCCGTCACACTAGGAATATCTACGGCTACTTTACCCCACTGTCAGTTTAAGTGGTTAAATCAAAACGAATGACGTTTAACTATCTAAAAGTAATGCAATGTGCGTGACAGCGCAAAAGCAGAGTTTTCCTCAATCATTTGTTTGATGAACTTCCAAACCTTGAGTCTAAGGAATTTTTCTGGCAGGAGAGTGCTCTCGACCCACTTTCCTTTCCATGCTAATTGATTCATTAACTTTCATTTCTTTGGCTCGTTGTCTGTGTGCCTTTAACGGGATATAATTGCATTATATCTTGTGTATAACCTTACTGCTTCCAGTATGACTAATATGAGGTTTTCTAATTCTACACGGTGAAAGTATAAGGCAAGACCTATACCATTTTTGGTGTTTTAAAGCTAAAGATATATCGTAAAAATAACATACCTAAGCAAATGAAAAGTGAGTCATATCAAAAATAAATTCTTCAAGCTAATGAACATATTTTCGAGACTAATGGTTCAAAGTGTCTTTGCCTTGCTTGGGTAAGTGCATACACACACAATGCTCATTTGAAGAACGCAAATTCCAGAAAATACTACCTGAGGTCCTCGGATTAAGTTTGCACCAATTATTATTATTATTATTATTATTATTATTATTATTATTATTATTATTATTATAAAACAAAATAAAATTTACTTTGCAAAGCAAACATGTTATACAAAATTCCTACTAGTATAGAGAAAACTAACTCCAAAATACTGTGTTACGCCGCAGAAAAGTATAAACTGACAAAAATGGGTTGATAAGGACCTGCATAAAAACAAAATACACGCTGACCTGTCCTGCCACTTAACTGCTTACATAACGTGCATATGTAGGCACTTCAAAACAATCCTGTTATCACTACGAAATGACAAAGTTCATCCCACCGAGATTATTCATGTGAAGACTCGAGATGAACTCTTACCCCTGTCATTTAAAGCAATATAGGCCTACGATGGGTAAAGCGTGGCACTAAGCCACAATGAAGGCAAAGATGTAAAAATGTTGAGTGTTTTGAACAAATCAGAGAGAGAGGAGAGAGAGAGAGAGAGAGAGAGAGAGAGAGAGAGAGAGAGAGAATTTTTCTAATATAACGACAAACTTGCCTACAGCACACAGGCAAAACTGGGAAAAACCGCCGCATTCTGAGAGCTCCAAATCACAGAAAAGCATGAAATTCAGATCAATTCGACTTGCAGACTCAATGTGTAAGAAAACAATGAGATTTTCTGTGAAGGAAAAGAGCAACTAAAAACCTGGAGGAGGGAAGATAACGAGATTATAAGGCAATATTAATTACGTTGATAAAGACCGCTAGAGACACGGCAACTAAGGTGGTCGACGGCAGCGATAAGGAGCAAGATAAAAAAAAAATAAAAAAAAAAATAAAACCCACACTACCTGAAGGTTTATAGACCTTGTAAAAATACATATCTCCTCCAGTGACTCATATTAACAGTGTCACCCAAAGATAACGGAATGTTTAAATCATCCACAACTTCTTGTTGAGGCCACTCAAGGGCTGTAGGCGTCGCTATCCCTGAAATTATAGGCATAGGTGATTTAACCTGTCATCTGTGACAGCCGAGTCGTGGTATATTCAGCTGCAAGAAACCAGGTACTGATCGTGCAAAAATTTTCGCAAACTTCCGCTATACCATAGGCTTTATGCCACCCCTTTTCAGATTCCCAGTGCTAAAGGGTACACCGTGGCACACTTTAACCAACAAGTTTTCTTGGACTAAATAAATGTCAAATAATGTTTGGGTTTGTAATCACTAATATGACCTCCCCTTTAACAAAGACTTTTCTTATATTCTCTAGTTTCTCGATGTCAAATCCATTATTATCCACTCAACGATGGTGTGGTATAGCACCGAGTCCACCCTTTTCCCTGGTAGTACGATACACCAAGAGAGCGCTAGTCCTAGTTTATCTCCACATTACGAGCTGCTCTGTTTGTTTGTTTGTATGGTGTTTTTACGTTGCAGGGAAATAGTGGTTATCCAACAACGGAACCAACGGCTTTACGTGACTTCCGAACCACGTCGAGAGTGAACTTCTATCACCAGAAAAGCACATCTCTAACCCCCTCAGTGGACTACCCAAGAATCGAACTCGCGGCCACCGAGGTGCCAGGCCAAGACCATGCCGATCACACCACTGAGGAGCTGCTCTGGGGCATGAACCTCTGCTGACATAAGGCTAGCTCAGTCTATAACATCAGTTTCACCTGATTCGTACCGCGCTCAATTTTCAAGACGTCACCCTGTCTGATTCCAAGGGATATTTCCAACTCCGTTTTACAGTTGCAATCTTGAGACTAATTTTTCCTTTTGCAATCTTACTGGCAGATTCTGAAATACTGCTTAGCAAGTCAATAGCGTCATTGTTTGTTTGTATGGTGCTTTTACGTTGCATGGAACCAGTGGTTATTCAGCAACGGGACCAACGGCTTTACGTGACTTCCGAACCACGTCGAGACTGAACTTCTATCACCAGAAATACACATCTCTCACTCCTCAATGGAATGCCCGAGAATCGCACTCGCGACCACCGAGGTGGGACGCCAACACCATACCAACCACGTCACTGAGGAATAGCGCCATTGGACACTTCCCTATGAATCTTGACACATTTTTAAGTAATAATAATAATAATAATAATAATAATAATAATAATAATAATAATAATAATAATAATAATAATAATACCACGTGAATCTTCTGCACATCTCACTGAAAACCAGTTTAATGATAATGGGTAAAAAGGCAAAAAGCCGTAAAAATTAACGTCTCGACAGCAAGGGAATGAATTTCTCTGCCCACAATAGAATACGTTACTATATATACTTATATATGAAAAAAATTTTCAAGTGACCTCATACATAGAGAAATAACAACAAATCAATCTGCTCTCTCTTTTGTCTCCTCATTCCTTAATCCACTTTTGATATCTTTCGTCTTACGAGGTCAAGCAAATGGCACAGAGCTAGGAGCCCCGCCCCAAGATGCTTGGAGCTGCGAATCGGAAGCACTTCTGGCGCCACCCTCGCCAGTAAGGGAAAAATAGGACAGGCTATATACCACTCAGCCCGTAGTTACCTAATCACTGGAGTAACATGCTCACGACTATGGTGAGTTTCAGTCCAGAATGAGAGTAGTGTAGGGCTGGCAACTTCCATCTCAACAGGCTTTCTGAGACCTCCAACGTCTTCCAAAGTCGCCTTTCTTACTGGGAAAGGGGCATACCTACTAGTTGTGAACGAGACCAGCATCATCACGGGTCGAGACAAGAGGCATGGGGCTAGCAACAGCATCACTAGATACTGAAGAGAATAGGATGGTTCAAGCCGTCGGACGATACCCGTATCTACAATGGGAAAACCTAATTATATTATCTATATATATGTAATGTATATATATATATATATATATATAGATATATATATATATATATATTTAGGAACGAGAGAGCAGAGTCTATCTAAAAGGGGAAAAGCCTAATCAGTAATAATATATATATACTATATACTATATAATATATATATATATATATACATATATATATATATATATATGTGTGTGTGTGTGTGTGTGTGTGTGTGTGTGTGTAGAGAGAGAGAGAGAGAGAGAGTTACATGGCGTCAAGATGTCTCAAAGACTTGTAAGTCCATCCGAGGAGACATCGCGTGCTCACTTATCTCTAGGTGAAGGTTTTACTGTTTATTATCAGTGTCCTAATGATTTTCCCAAACCCAAGCTTTCTTTTAAACTCTTCTCCACTGTTGCTGTTTACAACTTCTGTTGGTAGTTAATTCAGAGAGAGAGAGAGACGAGAGAGACGAGAGAGAGAGAGAGAGAGAGAGCTGTCTTGGCCACAGGAGTAAAAAAAAGGCCGTAGGCCATTAGCCTACAGCGAGCCTAAAAGCAAAATGTCCAGAAAGCTTCTCGTATTCTGTTAATGAAATCTTTATGTGTAAACCACTCAGTCGCTTTTCTCCCACTTTCATTAATCTGCAAAACTTTTTCCTTTTATTCTCTGAACTTGGATGGAAGCTTTCACAATGGCACTTTAGCTACTCCATCTGCAAAGTATAATGATATAAAACTCACAAGATACACATACACATTCACAACACATAATACACACACGTATATTATAATTTTGTTTATATATATACAAAAAAAAATGTATATATATATATATATATATACAAACTAAAAACTAGCAACTAGAGCCTTAAAAGTACAACCGAAGATGCAATGCATTGTTACCCTCAAACAATCCACCATGCTTCTCAATAATTTATATGTTTTTACCTATTTATCTATTATTTTATTTTTCCTGTCCCAATAACTGATCTCGTGTTCCTGCATCTCAAATTATCTTCTGTAACGTTTTCAAATGAATACAATATTCTTTGGCAGCTTGAATGTCGAGTCAGTGGCCCCTGTGGGCTTGTTCCATAATAATAATAATAATAATAATAATAATAATAATAATAATAATAATAATAATAATAATAACTTTCACAAGAACAATCTCACCGAATTCCTTTGCTGTCCTTTAATTCAATTACTTGATGCATTACCAGGAAACTTATTATTTTATAATAATCATCACTAATGCTGACAGAAAGACTGAACAAAGACCAACAAGCTTATTTTGCTAATGAAGCCCTTGACATTTGAAGTGCTCTAACTTCAGTTCTCGTATATAATTTCAGATCAGTCTAGAGCGAACGTATTCAATAGGCAAGCACGGATTAAACTGAATATTCCTTCAAGCAATATCCGTCAGAGATTCTTCAAGGCAAGTTATTAATTATTTCAGTTAACAAAAGCCCTATTATTATAAATATATTATTATCATTGAAAGGCATAATGTTAAAATAAAGTAAACTAGGCCCACTTCCAAAAATAACTATCCATATAAAAGTTTCTATTCATAAGAAAGACATTGTTGACATTATTGTCTCATTCTAGTAATATTAAAAAAATTAATTCTGCATATTGTTCCGTAGGCCCACTAGTACCTAGCTAAACTTTACAACATTTCTCTCCTGGTCTCATATTGCTTCGTGACACCCGCAGGACTCCACTTCTCACATCAAATTCTAATGAGATCAGCAATAATCGAATTGCTTGATTCAGTGAATCATCATCCACTTCTCTTCCGCTAAATGCTGCAGTTTTCCACGCTTCGGTTTCCCTTTATACCAATATCCTTCATCGTTTCAACAGCGATTTACCAACTTCATCGGCCTCTGTATGGCAAAATTAATCTATAATATACCAAATTCTTTCACTGAAACATTTTTCCCCCTTTATGATTTCCAAACTTTCGGTCCTCAGAATCTTTCTCATGATACTTGACTGCGACCGACTTCCCTAGACCAATAAGCACCTGGAGTTTTCAGGAGTGGGGATTAAGGCGCCAACTCCGACCCTCAGATCGATCTCGGGATGGGGGATATTTGAATGAAATGGAAGCGTCTCTGGTTCTAGTTATTTTCAAAGAAAATATTGCGCTTTAACGTTTTTGAGGCAAATTTCAATGTTAAATCTTAAATATCATCTAAGAATAGTATAAGGTATCGAAAGGATACTGTGTAAGAAAATCTATTAATCTGTTACACAAAAGGATACTGTGTAAGAACATCTCTTTAATAGGCTACACAAAGATCAGCTGCAGGGAAGGGGGGGTGGGGTCAGTACTCCATAAAACATATCAATATTGTTAGATATAATCTGAACACTCAAATAGAGAAAGCCAAAAATCCATTAAAATTACTACCCAAACTTCCACAAAAAAACAGAGCAAAAAGAGTTATTCCTCAAACAAATAAACTCAGGAGGTAGGCAACGTCTCCTCTCCATTCATAACAAGCACGTCTTATTCAAAAGCACAGACAGACGGTAATTGAAATAATGACCGATTACTACAATTCTCCGAACTAAGGTCATTGACCGGCGAAAAGTCTTCCCTGAAGTTTGCAGAAGAAACGAAACCAAATCGAATATCGGTCTAGACGCAAGAGAACCTCGTAGCGTAAGGCTAATAACTTAATTAGGCCTATTTAAAACTATCCCTCTTTATTACCAATGAAAAATAAAGATGATCTTTCCCTTGAATACTCTTTTAAACAAGTTTTACACAAATGCTGTCCACGTGGCAGTGTCTAGCAACGACATTACCATGTGACGTCATAATATCGAGCACTTATTGATTTCCATGAAGGGGGTGGGGTCGATGGCTGACGGACTCGGTAACCTTCTAAATCTAGCATATTGCAAATTTCCTCTGCTTTGCATTGTCAGAACGGACGTGAAGAACACTCGCGCCATTCCTACAGCTAATGAGTCAGCTGCTGTTTTACTGCTAGTATTCGACGTTGGCATGAAACTGGAACGACCCGAATAAGCCACTCACTTGCCATTCGATATTTTGCTTAAAGAGTTATATTTTTAAATCTGAAACACGAATTATTTTATTTCACATTCTTTAAACATTAGAAAGAATACTCGTCGCGGTAATATTACATATTCCATGGTGGAAATAAGACGTTGAAACTGGCTATCTGGCCTTTAGGTTCAATACTCGATTACCGATACTTTTATAGTTTCGTCGAAGACGGTACTTCCTAGACCGTATCCATGTTGTGTTATTTCCGTTGGTTTATTCTTCATCCTGTCTATACACATTCGTTAGCCCCCTTTCCCCCAACTAACACACTAGCAAAATAACTTAGCACACAAAAACAAATACATTATGACAATCAGATTAGTGTTAAAAGTAGTCTGAAGCTTTATTCCAAGCTCTGCACATTTCCCTCGCCCAACCGTGCAACAAAGACCGCCATTGAAAGCTTCAAAAAGTACGTTGCGAAGTGTGAAAAAAAACTCGTTGCGGTCAACAAAGGCACAGATTCACCCCACTGGACTATGAATGTGAATGTATATTGAATAACAACCTTCGTGGAAAGTGCAACGTTGGGAAAAGCACACTGGTAGCTCGGCTCGCGATCTGCGCAGAACGGCATAGGTCTAGGCTAACATGTCCTTATGAAAAATAAACGAACAAAATTTGTATGAGGACAGATCTCTCCTACGCCCATGAATCCCTAATTTTATTCCGTAAGTCAATGAAAAATAAGGTCTATACTTATTCTCATTTGTATTCCACTCTACCAGACATTCTGTCGAAGTTAAGAGTAGGTCTACTTGAACCCGTTCACATCCGATAATAAGTGAACCTCCTCTTGATTCTACTATTAAGAAACCACCCATGGATCATCCAATTCCGATTAAAAAACATTTATGAAGCTCTAGCTTCATGCATTATATTATATAGCAATGTTAACACGTGCCTGCAGTTTGCAGAGAAATACTTATTCTGTAAACTCTTGATCAGCAACTATATACTCGGTTTTTTTTCTATCTGTCCACCCGCCTGTATGGTAACACTGCGTCCCGGGTTTCAGATAGTTACATTCAGCTTACATTCAACAATTATAATAATATCCTATTCGAATATTAATGGTGTAATTCGCATACAATAAATTATTAAAACACTTTCAGTTGCAAAGGTACACCCAGATATCCTTTTATTTACCTAAAACTTACACATAGCATATATAACTATCGAAAGCCCAGGACGCAGTGTTACCATACACAAACACCACTGACGGGTGGACAGATGGAAAAAAAACAGAGTATAGACCTCTTCAGTACATGGATAGGTGACGAAAAATCAATGACAGGAACCTTGCAATAAAATAATAAGAGTCTAGCATGAGGTAACGGGTTAAAATGAGGCCCGACCAGTTAAAAAGTGCATAATGATAGCTAGTTACTGAAAAAGCAAGAGACAAATACGCAATAACACGCCCAGATGTGTAGCCTTGCCTCGTGTCACAAGGTGCAAAGGATGCTTGGGTAACACAGCTTTAAGGTAAATAAACTCATTAATGCTATACAAAGTGAAGGGCCGGCTCTCTCTCTCTCTCTCTCTCTCTCTCTCTCTCTCTCTCTCTCTCCTCTCGGCAATGTTTGGCTTCAAGCGTTTAGCTTGTTACACAAAAACTTTTATATTATCTGCTAGCAGATTATTCTAAATGGTAGGTCTATAGAGCAGATTTAATTCACTATACGCCTGTTTTAACAGTGCCATGCACCACCTGTTCCCAGCAAAGATAAAACGGAAGAGTTGGAAGTAGGGGGGGGGGGGGGAGTTAACGCCCTTGGTTTACCAAGGCAAAACGGCAATGAAACTGCAACAAACCACAGACGTTATGACTCACAATTATATGTTAGCTACTTCGGTATCTTAGACATTGAAACTGCAGTATATACTTACTTCATCTGATGTAATTTCCTAAGAAATGATATAGCAAATATAATTGCTCTAAGCTAACATTGTTTGGTTAACAGTTAATTTGGCTAATAGTTAACCAAGCACTAAATTTAGGGACATAGAGTAAACCAAGCACTGGGACCTTATGGGTTACTCAGTGCCGAAGCCTATATGACATTACTACCCAAACAATTTTCCTTGTATTTTAATCATTTACTTAAACTTTTATCTATTACTGATTAATTTCTAAATTTATTTTCTCTTCTTCTGTCTGAATTTACTATGAGCTTGTCCCATATGAATAAGGTTAATGTTCTGGATGATGATGATAATATGATAAATAATAATAATAATAATAATAATAATAATCATAATAATAATAATAATAATAATATTTTGTTTAAAATAATATCAGATTTCAACGAATTAATCTTATACAGGGCCTTTTCATTCTGATAATTCGTTTTTCTGACTCAAAAAACTAATTATTAGAAGAATTGAAAAGACCATTTATAAGATTAATTCGTTGGAAATTGCCATTATTTTCAACAAAACATGTCTCAAAGAATGTCTGCCCCCTGCAAATGATGATGATGATAATTAATAATAATAATAATAATAATAATAATAATAATAATAATAATAATAATAATAGTGCACGTAATCATTAAAAAAATGGGGATGCAGAGAAAAAGGCTGAACAAATGAATTAATATATATATATATATATATTATATATATATATATATATATATATATATATATATATTATATATATATATATATATATATATATATATATATATATATATATATATATATATATATGCAAAAGAGGATATGCCGCCTAGTAATGTAAGTAGTCCTAGGTCATAACTTGTGTGTGAAAGTGGATGATATGGGTGCGCAATGTTTCTACGGCTGTTTAGAATCTTAACGGATACAGTGATCCTTTCGATATCTGTGACAGGGCATTAGATGGAAGGGCAAAAAGTTGTAGGATAAGGAAATGAATCATGAGTGATGTGAGCAACTACTGATATATATTGCAAATAATATAGTTAATATGTTTGAGTGTGACTAAACCTTAGGTAGAGAATGTAAAAAAGAACAAGGAAGATGGAGCAATGAATGGTGGAAGAATGAAAGCAGGAGATTTGCCCACGTAACTGGGAGTAAGCATGACGGATGTTGACTGGATGACACAAAAGGTGAGTCACTAAACAGGTGAATCAGGAAAAGTAACCGGGTGTGTGTGTGTGCGAAGGACTAGGGGAAAAACTTGCGTAGTTACGAGGCCACGATGGGAATATTAGCATTGTTGAGCCAACCCATCTTTAGAGGAGTGAAATATCAATGTTGAGTTCAAATTTGAAGCTGTTGAACTGAAGTGCCTCTGTAGTATACGTGCTGTAAGAAGAGTGGAAGAATGGAAAGGATGGATATTCTATGGGTGGTATGTTACAACCGTAAAAAGGTTAGAAAGGATGGAAGGCGGTATTTTGAAACGGTGTGGTCACGTGGGGAGAATGGAGGATGACAAATAATATATACATACACACATACACACATTTCAGACGTGCTAGGAAGGAGAGGTAAACCTAGAAATCACTGGAGTAGATGCGTGTATGGGTTATCAGAAAAAGACCATAATATCTACGAAGCGATCACTGGTAAAAAAAAAATAGAGCCGTGTTTACAGGGGTTCAACAAATTGTTAATATTAGGAGAAAGAGCCAAAGGCAGAATATATATATATATATATATATATAATATATATATATATATATATATATATATAGATATGTATATGTAACTAGCGTGTAAGTCTAAACGTTGGAGCAATCATCGAAAGGGACGCACGCTAGGCTGAGGAATCGATCGGGGATACACGGAAAAGGGTACACGAATTATTGACTAACAGGTCCCAAAACCTTGGACACAATTGCTACAATTGTTACGGCTGATTCTCATAAGTTCATGTACGCATAGGAGTATGTATGTATACACACAGGTGTATATATCAGCAGCGTATTTGGCCCGTGAAAAGCAGTTTCTTTCAAATACACGAAAAAAAAAATTATAACCGGTTTCTGAGCAAACACTGCCGCCATTACCAAGTCTCATAAAATAATCAAGATACGTAATACATGCAACACATGAACACAGAAACAACTTAAAACTTTATTTCCAGTAATAGAACGAGCAAAGATTTTACGACAATCAGAAATTACTCACGTGTATAAAGGTACTTGAAACCTTCCGTAATTACTCGATTTTAGTTCGATCGTGATGTTCTCTGCTACAGCCAGCAAGCCAGCCAGCTCTCTCTCTCTCGTCTCTCTCAGCTCTCTCTCTCTCTCTCGTCTCTCTCTCTCTCTCTCTCTCTCTACTTCTCTCTCTCCCTCTTTCAGACACTTAAAAATACATACTTCCTCCATAAAGTTTTGTTTTGCTTTTTCATCCTAATGTTATAAAGACCTGCGCAGACCCTATCTCGATTTTTTTAATTACACCCAATAACCTGGAATAAAACTTACATTTCCTTGTACACAGTTATCATTTTAACTTAAAAGTGTGCAACCATTCGTATGGAACAAGTCTTAAGAACATTATATAACTAGCAAAGCAATATTCCCTACAAAAAGTGACGGACCCATATGTAAATAAAAATCGAAAACAATGCGAAGAAAAGATTGACTAGTCATAAAAAAATAAAACGTAAGTAAAACATAAAGTGTTGAAATACCGTAAATATGTCACTTTCCTCAATATCTACCAGTGAAACTGGTATATGTATATACTTCCGCGTAAAATTATTCTAAAAATTGACAGAAGGCTAACTGTGGTTTACCTGCTTACGATTCAGGAGTATTTTGCAAATGGCGGACAAACCAGTGCAATATCTCTTAATCTTATACATTACCTTAAGAACTCCACTAAAGTAAAAATACGCTTGTTAATGGTATCATAGCTAAAGTTTGCTCTTATACATTATCTACAATATAATTCTTCACGAGAAAATAAGTACTGTATCCGCTAAATAACCATGGGTTAGTCTAGGCTTGGCCTCATCCTGCTTACTGAACAAGTTCCTAAGACTCAAGGAAAACAGGGGATAGAATCGAGTCTTGATAGAATGCAATCTCATAGTTAGGTCGTGGTGAATGTTGTGTGAAATGGTGGCCTCTTGTGTTACTGTATATAAAATCTATATAACTTTGATTTCAACAAATGTTAAATGCATATTACAATTCATTTATCACACATAACTTCTTAACTATTCACACAGTTATTCCCTAATTACCTCTCATGAGACAAATCAGTAGCAGATCACGCTCAAATGACTGAGTTCACTTAGGCCTAATCGTCAAAACCGCCTTTAAACCATTAAGACTATCAAGACCCTGCTACATACTGGTGTAAATGGGTATGTTTTCCTTCAAAAGGCCACCATAGTTTGTACACACTGAAGCAACATCCCACCCATACTTATTCTAAAATATGACAAATAGCATTTTACGGATTAGACCTACTGGTCAATTTCCCAAACATGTTACGAAAACCAATGCGCATCGTAGGCTTAACCCGATACTAAAGCTGTCACTACCCGCTACTCTTACAAAATATGGAGGAAAACGCCGTTAATTTAACGTATTCTTCGTAGCAACAGCTTGAGCAGCACAGTCCATCAACACTTTCACTACTGTGGTGAAAATTAACTTGCATTACTTTCCCTTCCGAGGAAACCATGTGCTCGTCTTTTGATGACGAACATAACCGCCTTCAGTTCAACTCGGCAAATTTTAGTTCAGTCGCTTAGTCTCCCGATTTTACAAACCTGTAGATTAATTTGACAACATAGTAGGTATCTAGGAAATATCAAATAAACTTTGCAAATATTTCATCTCTTGACAGAAGTAACTGAAAAACAACCAAAACCTTCAATCAGACATAGAAACACCACAGTGCAGCAATAGACGACAGACATCATTTCCTAGTTGTAACAGTATATTATAGGTTTTTGTCTTCCTCAGTTATTAGTCTAGTATGAATTAAGAGCTTCATAGAATGGGAATGAAATTAACTACTGCGGGAGTATATGTAGTTGGGTTATTTCAACGTCAATTTGATATATACATAAATGTAAAAAGTAAATATAACCAAACCTTCGGTACGCCAGACATAAACCCAAGCGGGATTTTAAGATTTTTTTTTCTACTCTCACGATCAACAAAGTCAAAACCATTCTCGATGATAGTTATTAAAATAACCACTCTCATTGATAGTTATGAATAATCAACTTGAAATGGATAAAACGAGCGCATACGTAGTACCAAACTTTACCATTACAAAGTCGACGTTCAGTTCATACCTGATTTTGAAAGGCATTTACCAAGACCTTGAAGCAAGACGTTGATCACGTGATGAGAGAAGGAAAACGAGGAAAAAAATGCTTGAGATTATCATTCTTTCTGGCCACTGTCATTTACTATTGTCCAGTTTATTCAAGTTCTTTCCAGATGATTTTTCAAGGGCATTACATTTCGGTTATCTATATCCTTCATTTCATTGTCATCAACATTATTATTATAATAGCCATTAGTCCTGTTAGCCAAGGTAGCAAATATACTGAGAGAACTGTTTAGCCAAATCTCCTTTACAGAAACGAAGATGATTAACACACACAAAAAAATCCTTTAAGTTATTAATTGTAAAGATGAACTATTTGCGTCATGTGGCATATATTACATGTGGGTGCAAAATGAGGGCATAACTATATGTGGTTTTAAGTTTAGCATAGGTGAAGGAAGGATCGGAGTATTTTGAGCTGGTTTGGTTATGCTGGAAGTATGGATACAGATAAGCTAGTGATGAGAACGTACAACAGAAGCATTTAGGAGAGGAAGATCTAAGAAAGGCTAGGCAGAGTTGGATTGGAGGAGGAACCGGAAAGGAAGAGCCTTAGCATCGGGGAAGAGCGAGAGTGTTTTACGGAGTTGTGCAGTCAGTAATCATGAATATGACAGCGACCATTGTGTTCTTGGAGGGAACACCTTAATATAGATTAACATTATGTATATATATATATATATAATCTATATTATAGTATATATATAGATATATATATATATATATATATATCCCTTCCCCCCTTGTGAGGTATTTGCGCCAGAAAAGTTAGCCCTTTTGGTTTGCACAGGTCTAGGGATGAGCTTGCGAGACCGACGTCCCTTTCTTAATACTAGCTGACGCTATGGTACTAGCCGTTCAGATGGGCCGGTTGGTGGGATGGAAGCCGGCAATGCAACCATGGCCCTTGCTATACAGCAAAGTGCTTTTACCACGTAACCACGGCACCTGAGTATAACATATATTCAAGATGTATTTGTTTCGAATTGAACCGAATGGTTTTTGCACATACGTATTTTACGATCAAAGAATTTGTTTCAATACATTACTTTTCATGCATATAAATATATACTATAAATAGATGTAAGTGTGTTGTATGTACACGCATTATGTATTTATCAACCATATTGAAACAAATTCTTACGAGCATAAAAATATATGTAAAAACCAGTCGGTCTAATCGGAAAGAAATACATCTTGAAAAAATATTTATAATGGCGGTCATATATCAAAACAGAAAACGGGCAATATAAAAAAAAATAATCCATAAACCTAATTAGCGAACAAAAATGCTGTGAATATAAATGAGTAAGTATATGACATACGAGTAAGCAAACTATAATTAAAATTTCTTGTTTAGACACCGGGGTAATTATATTATCTTTTCGATTTTCGTTCCGTGAGCCTTGGTAAACCCGATAGTTACCCCTCCCATTTGATCTAGACCGTAGCATCGGCAAAATCCACAACTGGATCACTCGACCAACTCCAGACAATGAATTTGCAATCAATTTCCAACGGTTTTCGTAATACGAGTGAGAATCGGGAGAAAAGCGCGCGTCTGAGAGAGAGAGAGAGAGAGAGAGAGAGAGAGAGAGAGAGAGAAGAGAGAGAATAATTTTTTATACAAAGGAAGAGTTTTAAGTGGTCTTTTGACATTACGCTACGTACAGTTTGCGAAAGAGAATTATGAAGATTTTATGTATTATCTATAGAAAACTTGACACAGTGCAAGATGATTAAACTCCCTGGTTGTTATTGAGCAAATATTAGGCTAGACTCAAATGAACTGAATGGATAATGCCACCTTACTGCCATAAAATTAATACTAGATAGTACTATTAAACCTTTGAATGCTCATTCAATGGGCATCTAAAGAATTTACAGTCTGTGTACTCAAGCAAAAAAAAAAAAAACGCACACAAATGATTGCGTATTGATCCAAATCTTTATATAGCGCCGTGTATAAATTCTATAAAAATATTAACATGGTAATTTTCTTCACACCTGAAAAAGAAAGCCACATTAACAACAAAATCATATAAAAAAGAAAAAAAAACTCCGAAACAAAGAGCCTAACAATTACGGCACCCAGACACAAGCCGATTGTCAGGGCCTCAAACACATTGTAATTACTCTGGTTGCAAAGCGTTGTATCACCACAATTCTTTCTCCTGATCAACCAAAAAATACCTCAAATACCACCCACTTGAAAGTCCCAAGTCCCACGTGCATGGCAGTCACAGGAGGCAGACAGTTCCTGTATTGATTTCATTCTCCCTTTCCAAGGGGCTCTTTCCTCTCACGAAATATCGCGGACCCGCGATACTTGCAAAGCTTTACGGGCCATTTCGCTTTACGAGTCGTAACGTTACTGAGCTGACACGTCACTCGAATAACATCCAAATCTCCTCCATCGTCAAGTGCAGTACATAACAGAGTTCCATTAGGAAATACACATGCGCACAGACCACTAAATGACATTGAGTACTTGGTATGGTTTCCCTTTCCCCCACAACAACGACTACCGCAACTTTATCATCGATTATTAAACTGATTTAACACATCGTCGGTATAGACATGGTGCTCCTCTTTCCCAAACACTAATATATATCACCGTACAGCTAGGAAAGCCGCCATAACACTATGAGAACCGAGAAGAATAACGTCTCAACCGTCCCTCTTCTCTTTACATACTAAAGCCTCGCGCTCAGTCCGAGTCTGACCAACCACGTCTGCTAACGTTGTGTTCTCGTTGCTGGCGGTCGAGACTCAGCGAGACTCACTCTCTCTCTCTCTCTTTCTCTCTCCAGTGAGCTGAGTCTCGTTCCATACATTATTGCACTGAAAGTGTTCACAAGACATTGTAGCAATTGTTGGTGAGAAGTAATTTGTTTTATAATGTAACGAATACCATGCTGTAACCTAGACCGGTATATCTATGGGAACCCTACTGCTCTAGGCACAACGACATGGGAGATTGACAAACAGCTGACTATAATTAAAAGTATCCCCATATGTGGCCGATGGTTGCTGCACCATGCGTTGCGACACAGAGAGAGAGAGAGAGAGAGGAGAGAGAGAGAGAGAGAGAGAGAGCGTAACAGCTTCCATAAACAAGGGTAGTCCGAAAACTAACACTGCCTGAGTCTAGTAGGCGAACCCACTGTGACATGCACCTTTGGCAGACAGTATGTTCTTGTATGTACTACATTTACAGCACACATACAGTATGTTGCTGTGAATGTCGGTGTGTGTAGTCGGGTTCGATGTATGGCTGATGCGTTTTCCGTTTGAGAGAATAAAGTTGCTTATGTCTTGGAAGTTTTCTGCACATGAGATTCACTCATGATTCTGCAGCTCTCTCTCTCTCTCTCTCTCTCTCTCTCTCTCTCTCTCTCTCTCTCTCTGCTTAAGGAAAAGGTTTGACGATGAAATATAAGACATGGAATGTAAATAAATATACGTCTTCTCTCTCCTCAATACAAAGAAGTTTTCCCTAACAAGAGATGGCCCCATTGGTAAAAACATGATGGTTATTGCCATATTCATACCTGAACACTTAAGCGGTGGATGCATCCTAGGTGGGGCAAACTTCCCCAACATTATCCACTTAAGACTTCTACACAAAAGGCCCATGAGCAATGTGTCGAATCCCTTGCATACTCTGACGTTTTGCAGATATTAAGGCATTTCCTTTACAATTTTTTTCACGTCATCTATAGCTAACCCTTTCTATGTCTTCCTCTCCTCCCTCCCAACACTTCTAGATTGCATCTCTCTCCCCCCCCCCCCCCCCCCTCCCCCCCCCCCCCCCCCCCCCCCCCCCCCCCCCCCCCTCCCCCCCCCCCCCCCCCCCCCCCCCCCCCCCCTCTTCCCCCCCCCCCCCCCCCTCCCCCCCCCCCCTCTCCCCCCCCCCCCCCCCCCCCCCCCCCCCCCCTCTCTCTCTTCTCTCTCTCGTCTCCTCTCTCCTCTCTCTCTCTCTCTTCATTTTATTCTCATCACTTACCTTCTTTTTCTCTCACTTGCTTCTTGACTATCCTGTTTATCCTCCATATCTGCATGTGATCGACTCTTCTGTAATGCAATTGCATCTTCAATTATCCTTTTTCTTCTTTCTTCTTCCTTCTTCTTCTTCTTCTTCACTAAACCTTTCACTTCCTTATCACACCACTTCCTATACCCATTAAACACTCATTATGACCCAGTCATGGAATATCACAATCTCATCCACCTCTTCAACTTTAGCCCACAATTCATCCACTTTTACTTGTACGATCTGCTTACTTCATTCTTATTAATCTCATTTGTTTTACTTATAATTGCAATCGGAATTTAACCCCTTCCTCTCCAACCTAAAATAATATGTAACTTCTGGTTCAACAAAATAAGGAATAGATATTCATTCTTCCCAACCAGCCCTCTTTTCACTATTACATTCATCTACTTTGTCTTCATTCTTCATTTTACTAACACTTAATCTTCCGAACTTTTCCTCGTCATGTCTTTCTCAGGTGTACTTAAGGATATTCTTCTTTGGGAACCTTGCATTTCTAACAATCAAACCCCATCCCAAAATCACAACTCTCTCCATTCTCATTTACTCCAGAAGTCGATTACTTACTAACAACGTCATCTCTTTCCTTGTCAACCTACCTTTGCATTTAGATCACCTAGCAAAACCACCCTTTACCTTCTCCAAACCCAGTGATACAGATTCAGAGATTTTCTTCGCTCTCCATCTACGCCATTCCTGGACCACATGCAACTTGTGCACATTCACTCTTACTCATACAATCTTCAAACTAAGTCAGTTGTAATGTTTCACCTCCCCTAGGGGGTCTTCTTCCTGACACTAGAGGCTTTGCCCTTCCTTAGCTCCACACCTTCACCTACCCCAAACACAATGACTAACAAATCCATTTACTAACAAAGCTTATGTTTCCATCACAAGATGACTAAACATCAGCGTCTCAGGAAAATGACTTTTCACTATTTCATGAACGAGTGCACAGAGTATACTATACATGCCTAAGTACTTACTTCATAAATGACTAAGCTGGAGAAGAAAACTAAAATAAAAATAGCATCGTCTACAGTCTACGCCATGCATCGTCTTACTTTCTAGGTCAACGTTCACGTCCCAGGTAGATTAATTAAAGGTATCGAGGGGCCCAGATAAGATAAGGCTAGACTCAAAGTCTAGACTCTACTCAAGATTCCATGAAAATATTAACTAACTGTTACATGTTACTTAAAAATTCAAAATTACATCCAATCGAATCGGATGCACCAAATATGGATTTAATTCCAGCGTGAATATATTTAAATGAGAATTCTAATGATATGAGACAACAGTTAAATGTGTCAATAAACAGACTAGCAGTGGTCCTAATTATGGCTGAAACACCTATCGGAATACGATCTGAAGAATGGAAGGTCCCAAAGCTGATATGCCTATTTCGGTGCTCAGCTCTGAAGTTATCAAAGATACCAAAAGATGGCTTATGGTTCAAAGATGGTGTCAATTATTGTTATAGAAAAGAATATAGAATCTAGGCCAAAGACTAAGCCTCTGAGACCTATGAGGTCATTCAGCGCTGAAAGGGGTAATTGACAGTAAGAAGACTTGAAAGTAGGGTGAAAAGTCAGATGAAAGAATAAGAACGGGGGTACAGTAAAATGATGAAAGGAGTTGCAGATAGGGCCAAGGACCCTGCAAAGAAACTTCAGTAATGCCTACAGTGCACCGCATGAAAGTTGTAACAGAAGGAAGAACTCGCAGTTGCACTGTAAGACGAGTGTTAGAGAGGGTGAAAAGTCAGATGAAAGAATAAGAACTGGGGTACAGTAAAAGGAATGAAAGGAGTTGCAGATAGGGCCGAAGGGACCCTGCAAAGAACTTTCAGTAATGCCTACAGTGCACCGCATGAGGTACACTGATGGCACTAACCCCTCCTACTGGGAAAAATTGTTTGTAACGAGTACCGAATATGGTGTCACTGCTATTGGAGTTACGATACTCTCTTTCTCTCTCTTGAAAAAAAAAAAAAAAAAAAAAAAAAGACAACTTCGTAACATGACAGTCAGATTCTCAATATCTCCGATGATATTCAAGAAAATCCTGTCATGTACTCAAAGTCCATTAAATTTGTCCTAAGACCTCGAATATTCTAATAAATCACCTAATTAATTGATGGACCACAATTCATTTATGTGTCTCCTGGGAGAATCTAATACATAAAAGATAAATGAAATATAACTGGTCCCGATAAAATCAACAAAGAAAATAAGAAGGAACTAAACCACAACACTATGCAAACCATCATCGCACTTTAAAAAAGGAAAAATACTTTTTTTTTATACAGCACTTACGGAAAGTGTCAACAAGTCTCCACAAGAATATTATCATGCAAAGTGGACCACAATATTCATAATGGGCATCAATTCTTGACGAACAAGGGAAGCAGTCCTTCTTGTTAACGAGTCAACTTCCGCAGACTGAAATGCCAAGATGTGAGATAAGAGGGTAAGAAGTTAAAAGCAGAATAAAGTGCAAATAAATAAATAATGAGATAAACGAAATTCCCAGGAGTAATACAGCGACTCCTAAGACGGGAAAACGCCAAAGTTTAAGTGTGTCGTGGAGGACAGTTAGTAAATTACAATCCCTAGATTTCTTGTTTTCTTTTATTTTCCAACAACCATGGCAGTGTGACTGAGGCAGAGGGTCTCACTTTAACGAAAAGGAGATTAATGCTGCCTTAAAGCACAGTAAAGCTTGCTTTGGAAATCGGTACCCATCTTCACTAAGGACCACTAGAATGCTTGCATATTTTGATATTTAGAATAATGATATTGAATAGTTTACATTTCAGTGTGTTTTTATTTGTGGTATCTGATTAGTTTTCTGCTCTCTCTCTCTCTCTCTCTCTCTCTCTCTCTCTCTCTCTCGTGATCAGAATCCAGAACGAGAGAGAGAGAGAGAGAGAGAGGAGAGAGAGAGAGAGAGGAGAGATGAGAGAAGAGAGAGAAGAGAGAGAGAGAGAGAGAGGGGGGGGGTGGGGGAGGCGGGGGGTGAAGGATAAAATTAATAGTAGGATCAAACAACCAGTGTTCACAACAAGAGACAAAATACTGACTGTTACCACGTTCATTAATAATAATTTCTCAGACTCCTGTAGTCTCCCATATTTCAAGTACTACTATAATACTCTTCATCCTTATGTAGTCAGCATTTTTTCCCTCTCATTTCTTTCAGAACTGGGCTACTAAGGACTCTATATGTTGAAGGTTTCATTAGCGTTTGCCATGCAAAGAGAGGCCTGATAACTGTCAAGGTAGAGAGGCTTTGGTGTACAGTCTGTGAAACCTCAGACAAAATGAGAGATGTAAAGGTGAGGAACATTTGAGGAATGAAGATTTCCCAAGGGGCAACTCCCTAAGCTTTCACAATCATTCTGAACACAGCAGTACTTATTCTATGCTTGTTTATACAAATCTGAATTGCACCTGTACTCATCTTCAAATTCTTTTTACTGTCAACGATTAGCAAACGCAATTTTTTTTCACAGGAACTTAATATTACTTTCTGTTGCACCGGCTCATAAATATCATTCTATTTACATCCTCTGTTGCTTTATAGAAAAAAAACTGAGGTAGATATTTATAGCTTCACTTTTCAGAATACCAACAAAATCTTGAGTAAGATCTCAAACTTACCTACTATTTAACAGAATGCAAATTTTAATCATTAACAAAAATCTTGTCTTCCCATCGACGTCTCTTTGCAAGATGGTGGAAGGAAAGCCCAACTTAGTGACGTCAAACCAACTCCAGTGTTTTTATATCGTTACATGGATTGTTGCATTCTTCTCTAATTCTATAACAATAATCAACCTTAAAATAAATTTATTTATCTTTTTTTCGATGAAAGAATGTGAAATTTACTTATCTTTATCTATGTTATGATGGCATATGAGGATTGTTTATGTCAACGTAAGGCCCAACCAAGACGTCGGGTTTCGTCGCGTGACGAGTTGTTACGGTGATACACGTCACTAAAACAAGCTTATAGACCAATCAGTGAAACTCCCCAAACAATTTTTCATTTCAATCTACACATAAAAAAATCCAGATGGATTAAACGAAGCATAATTCAGAATAATTTGAGAAACTGAGCCAAAGCGGCGGCAAGGAACGCAACTTGACAGGTTCAAGTTCCTTTAATTTAGAAAGGCGAGAGGTGGCGATCGTGACGTGGCTCTGACAGCGCCTGCGCAAACTGCGGCAGCAGACGTTGATTTTACTGTGGGTTGTGATTAATTAATATTGTTGACGTCTTCTGTTGATATTTCCCCCCCGGTGTGCAACTGTTGAAGTTGTGGTGAGTAGCAGTTATCTTATTGTGTCGTGGTGAAAATACTTTTTCCGCAGGACCGAGGGAAGATACATGACTATACACACAGATTTACCAAAGGTCTCAAAACTTTAATCCAAGGCTGGTATACCTATACTTATCACACCGTCTTAGGCTTAAAGCTGTTCAGATATTACTAAGTTAATAGACTAGAATTCACCACCAGGGAATAGTAGATCGGACTGGTAAATCATAAAAAAGTATTCGTGATCGTAGTCCGTCAATTAACGTTAATTAAGAGACCCATCGTAGGTCTGGATTACTCTGGTGTTCAAGTTGACAGATCCGAAAGTTACAGGAAGGGGGGATGGGTACGTTCGAGGTCACAGGGTAGGCCTGCTTACTCTTTAAACCCAGGTAATGAAATCTCTATATATCGAATACGGACAAAGAAAAGTATGAGGCCTAGTAAGGGCTCATATTGAATGCCAGTCTGTCGAGAGAACAGATGACTATCTAGCCTATGTTGCCGGTAGGGCCGCCCGAGGCTCGACCAAGTAGGCCTGTGAATGATAAGCCAATATTTACCCTACCTATGCCTATCGGAGACTTACACTAGTTTGGAAAGTATTTACCTATTTACCCGAGGTTGCCTGCAGGCTGGTCACCTACTAGCCTTAACCAGGTCACTAAGATACCCTATAGGTACACTACAGAGTACAAACTTGACAGAACCTTGTTCATAGTAGATTATAGGGTAGAACACCACGGCAGGCCAACCCTCATCACGGTGGACGGGTCTTATTCACTCTATATTTAATTGGTGAAACAAGAATACAATTGCAACTCTAAGCATACCATTTAAAAGACTGAAGTTTCGTCAACATAATGTGATATATGAAAGCCCCATACGAACTAAAATAAGCATGTGAGCTCTTCGTAAAATATGTTTTCAAGGCAGTTTTGAAATCCAATATGGCGGCTACGTTTTGCATGGAAGGTTCTCATCAGTGACGGCCACCATCTTTCCCCAGCCTTCCCAGCACTCATTTGAACAATGTTAGTGTATATATGTAACTTTTATTGATCTTACTCAAGATTGCAGTTGTAATCAGCACAATAAAACAACATTTTGTTGCCTATATTAGTGAAAGTATGAAACTTGTTATTCCTGGGGTTATGGTTGGAACTGAATTCATTCTTACCTTGTAATCGGTGGTTTTTATCCTTACTGCCATCACAACTGAAACTCCACAGTGCTTATTTGATTGTAATTATACACATTTTGGTCTTGATTCACTCCACAGTGCACTTGAACCACGCAAACACAGTTACGAGCAGCAGACGACAACACTGATTATGAGATGCAAAGCTTTATTCCCTTAATTGTTTACTTTACTCAATATGTAGTTTGAACTTTACTTCAAAATGTTTATTTAATTCATGTCTATTCTCCTTTTTTGCAACCAAATTAACCCCAAAAATTACAAATGTTTCGGATGTACTTACGAGCGACGACGTGAGGAAAAATGACTCATCGTTGCCAATCTAGTGGAGCGTCACACATACGCCGATGCATTTACAAACTGTTTCAATGAATTCTAGTTGTCATAGTAATGCAGTAATGATAAAATTGCTGTAATATGCACGTATATATAATACAAATAGATACGCTAATTTCACTTATTTCCCCGGTTTTGTGTAAGTCTTAGGTATACCTAGTTTGGAGGGTAAACACATACCAATTGACAACACTGATAAACAATAGAAGAGCGCAAAACGCCGCAAAGAATGCCGTAGTCCCCTTGAATAAGTGCTGGTAAGAGGTTGGGTTTACGATTGTTGTGATGAAAGTGCCCCAGCGTCTATGGGTACAAGTGGTGTGCAGATTTAGCACAGGAAATGGGAAGTTTGTTGACACAAGCGACTCCGTAAACATCAAGATGGCGTCAATCTTCGAAACATTTTTAGTTGTAAGTAAAAATTTCTTAAGCGTTTTGGTGAGATTTCCACTGCCGTAGCCACCCTTTTCACTACCCTCTGTTTAAATCTTAAAATTTGGCCTTAATTTCCAACTTTGGAGAAAATACTTACTTCGAAAGGAGAGTAGAGGTCTTTAGCTCCATTTCTCACCAACAAGAAGTCGCGACTGATGCCCATCTCCGGTGTCAGGACGCGTTATAATGTACTTTTTCGGAGGGTGGCAAGCGTTGATTGTAGGTGGCCTGTTTGGCCTGCTGTGATGTTTTACCCTACATGTCTGTATCAGTTTAGACCCTTGCATCATGACAGAAGCCTAATAATCTTCATAAATGTGGGGTAATTGGGTAAAATTTTACTTTGAACCATGACTCATTTTTCGTTCACAGTAGGTAGTATCATGCAATAACTGTAGGTTAGGTTGGGTATGGTTTAGATTTACAAATTAAATGAATGTCAGAAATGTTCGCACACAAAAAAAATATTATTAAATAAATGGGTAATGAATTGGGTAATTCTAAAGTAAACTATGGCACTTGATGTTTTCCTATGTTATTTGACTTACTGAACAAGAATTTAAAGTAATATTTATTTGGACGACTGTAATTAACCCTTGGGGGGCCAGTACTAAACACGGCGGAATACATTGGACGCCCCAATCCCTAGTGGATGTCGTATCCGCGGTTACGTTCCTTGCAGTCCGTGCGACTATTCTCTAGAATTACCCTGCAAGAAACGTAACCGCGAATACGACATCCACTAGGGATTGGGGTGTCCAATGTATTTCGCTGTGTTTAGTACTGGCCCCCGGGGGTTAATTACAGTCGTCCGAATAAATATTACTTTAAATTCTTGTTCAGTAAGTAAAATAACGTAGGAAAATGACAACTGCCATAGTCTACTTTACTGTGGAATGAGGGCTTAGAATTACCATGATTTAAAGTAAAATTTACAGTATCATGCGGTTACTGGAGGTTAGGTTAGGTGTGGTTTAGATTATTTACAAATGGAATGAATGTCGGAAATGTTCTCGCACATAAAAATATTATGAAAATATTGTTAAATATTAGGGTGGTGGTTTGAAGTAAAAGTTTACTGGAAATTGTTAGCATAAACGATAGTCTAGGCCCTTTAAATGAAAAACGGGTAGGGCATTCATTACAATATGACCTGGGCTCTCGATTCCTTAAGTCACAAATGTTAATAATCAGGTTTCCCATCTTATTAACTCCCATGAAGCAGGGATAACAACCCCCTTTTTAGGTGTAGATATTAAAGTTTTTATGTGTTTCTCAAGCCTTTAGCTCATAAAGTATTTGAATATCATTTGAGAGTAGGAAAACATGTAAACATTCTGTAATTGTAGTTTACAAAAAGGGCTGTGCACTTTACAGATGTGTATTTAAAAGTTTACAGTAGAAAAATAAGCAAAATATAGGAATATATACAACTGACAATATTCATTGATAAATATGATGCAATTAATCAGAAAAATGTGTAATGTATATGAAGTGCCATTTAGCAAAGCAAATTTTATAAAGTAAAAATTTTTGCTTTTGATTACTAATGTGAATACAAAGCATGAAAGGAAAATGCAAAAGAAGTTTCTCACAGTATATTCTGAAAATATATACTAAACTGAATACGAAAATATATATACTGAATATATATACTGAAAATATATTCTGAATATTCATAAAGTGGTAAAAGTAATTACTATAGTGGCATCGAACTTTTTTTGCATTAGACTTCATTTCGTCAGTTTTTTCCAATTCTCGTGCATCAGCCTTCGGTGAAGAACGCACTAACTTCTTTATTCCATTTATGTACATGCAGTCGTCGGTTATCGGGGCGGATGCTGATGAGTGAAACCCGCCACCAACTGGAACTCTGCTTGTATGGCACCATTAATCGCCGATATTATGGCGCTAGACGAGCTTCATGAAACTGGATTGCCAATAATGGAGTTTGCCGATAACTGGGGACTGCCTGTATTGTTTTCTGTCACAACAGCTGTTTTTCCACTCTGTGGCATTATAAACAAACGGCTGGCTCACAATTTGGATTTACAATAGTTCCTAATTTTCTCTCTCCATACAGATGGAAAAATAGACATAAGTGGTGATTGGACCAAGGATTACAGGATGAAACACTGTGGGTGAAAGCTTTAGGTATATGTAACTTACAAACTAGATAATGATTATTCTGCTGCAATTATGAAACTATTTTTAGAATATACTCAATAGTTGTGTATAAAATTTATAATATATGAGTGCACTGTATTTATATTGACAAAAACTTTTATTATTATATACAAAAACAGTGTGTGGATATCAACCACTAGGTACCATTCGTGGTTCATGTCGGGCAAGGCCTCGGGACATGCTGTGTGATACTTGGGCTTTCTTGAGTGCTCTTGTATTACCTAATGGGTGCAATATCTGCATCTGGGGACGCACCGTCTGGTATATGTTCATTCTCACATTCCTCTATCTGCTGGAAGGGGCTGTGTGATCCGAGTCTTGTTGGATGTTAAGAATTGGTTTTTGGATTGCAATACAAGCAGTTCCCGGGTTACAATGGGAGTTCTGTTCTTGAGACGCGTTGTAAGCCGAAAATCGTTGTAAGCCGGAAAATCTTCAAAAATCTCAAGAAAACCTTACTTTTAATACTTTGGGTGCTTCAAAAACTATGTAAACTTCAGTCTTATAGCATTTTTCATCAAAAAACCTTTGAAAATTGATTGTTTTGCATTCTTGATGTCATATTTCTTCTGCCACATCAGCATTGTAGGCGTTGTAACCCTGGAACGTGTCATAACCCTGGAAATAATTTCCAATGCATATAATTGAAAAGCGCCTTAACCTCGGAACGTCGTAAGCTGAACCCGTTGTAACCCGGGGACTGCCTACTGTACTTATCACATCTTGCTATTAAAAGATGGCCTTAGTTGCTGTCTGTGGGCAGTATTTGCCTCAGAGATTTATACATTGCTGTGCCTATGAATTTATGCCCCATGTTCGCAAACATCTCCCTTGGTCCTATGGGAGTGGTGCTTTTTTTCATTATTAGGAACTGCTACTACGTTAGGCTTACTGTATAGCCTGAGGTTAATTTTCTTGTAAGGGCACCTTAGGTGTTATGTTGCCATTAATGATTCCCTGAACGTCCTAACATCATCTGCTCTTGGTTTCAAGAATGGATATCTCTCCAATCATAGTCTTTTCAGCTGATCATGGATTTCTTAGTATATCTCTGCCAAGACAAGCTCTCTAGTTTTTGCAGTTTAGGGCTATTGCTCAGCTTATTCCCAGGTATTCCTGCAGTTGGACATGGACATCATAAGCCTTAGTTAGGTCTCTAAGCATTTGCTTGAGGAGCTTACACCAGTCTTGTCCACATTGCTCTGTAGTCTTACCAAAGTTCCTTATGAGCCCCTGAGGGAGGCTTCAGTATTTAGTGTCAGTCACACTCAAGACTGTCCCCTTAGAAACCACAGCAATTTCTCAGTCTCTTTTTCTAGATGATGAAACGCATGAAGGTATGGATATCTTTTGTTCTCATTAATTTCTGAGTTTGTGGCAGAGATTCAGATCCTATCAGTCATCAGTCCCTGATGAAAGATTAAGAGGTTTTCAGTACCCCCTTCCAGGACTTTGTAAGTAAGGATCAAGAAGAGATGCTGTTTTGCCTTGTTTTGCAGTACCATAATACCTGCTTAGGACTTGAGCAGGCATGAAAATCAAGTTAGGTTGCTAGCTCCTCATCCTAGGTGAGGGTTCATCAAGTCGGGTACTATTACTCCATCTTTGGAGTTTAAGGAGAATATATGAGTAGAGCAGTACTGAAAGTAGGTCTTCATGTTCTTGAAGAATATCACTGTCATGTGGGACATACTGTATTTAGCAAACCAACTGTGCATTTCAGGGCCAAGTCTAATTGGTTTTCGTCAATAAAATCTTACCAAAGCATCAGATATGGATCGTATTTTGGAAATAACTATTTGCAGCCTCGGCCTAATTGGCAATAATATGCGCTGATGTCTAATGTTTATAATTAAGGCACTTATCAGAGTAAATCACAGAAATTTCAAGGGAAACTTAATTAAATTTAGTAAGCACCCAGCGGGAGGCTACTTGTGACGTAAAGTATGACATCGGGCATAATAGCAATGTTCCCAATAGTGTGATAATGATCGTGGAAACAAATAATTGACCCTCTTGTTGAGACTTGTTGTGAATTATATTACGGTTTCCATTGGTGATGCCAAGGGTAATGAATAAGAATTTGGTACACTGTATAAATATGACAACATTATAGCAAAGGAATTTGGTAAATATACATATTGCAATATTACTGTTTTCATTGTTCAATTTTGTTGACCATAGGAATACATAGCAATTATAACCCAATTTCTATTTGCATTTTCCTGATCACTTGTGCAAAACTTTTGGAACTAGTGAATACACAATCATATTGAAATGAAAATCGATAGTTTAGAGGCTTTTGGTAAGATATTTTCGCCCAATATACCTGGTAACCTTGCATAATAGTAAACATCGTCGAGTCGCCGACGACAGGGCAAAGCCAGGTTATATGTGACTGCTGTTTCACCTATGACAAGCCTAGCAAGTTGTCCTCGTGGCAGCTAGACTGCTTTCGTTTTGCGTGATTTTGCAGTAACTTCAAATTCATAAGAAAATAAACAGATAAAACCTGGAATACTTAGGCTCATGATAAACCACTCAACAACCCTACAACAACATTAGTGTCAGTTTCAAGCACAGAATAATAAATGGGGAGTTGTGTGACATATTAAATACTTTGGATTTATTATGGGACTGTTCATGCATTAAGGAAGATAAGGTTAGAACGTTAGCGTTGTGTTACATTCATTTAGCAG
Source organism: Macrobrachium nipponense (assembly GCF_015104395.2). Classification (NCBI taxonomy): domain Eukaryota; kingdom Metazoa; phylum Arthropoda; class Malacostraca; order Decapoda; family Palaemonidae; genus Macrobrachium; species Macrobrachium nipponense. The sequence goes on from NC_061100.1 coordinate 10,848,998, forward strand.
GACCAAGCAGGTACATGTGAACTGGAGCTTTTGAGACAATGTAAGCAACAGAAACTCCAGGGTAACAATGGTTTTCACAGAGATTGTGTAAGACTTGGTACATACTTCAAGTTAAAGGAAACGTGAATTGCACCAAGGAACTGTATTACAGAATTAATATTCTCATTTTAAGCTCATTCCTTTATTGTACTTTACTTAAAACACGTGATTTATCGGAGAGAGAGAGAGAGTAGGGTAGGTGTTTGTGTGTGTGAAACAAAAAACAAGAATCCCATATACTACTACTACTATTATTACTACTACCAACATCTGAGTCTTCATTCCTAAAGTATATGGGCGAGGTGTCTAGTAAAGTATGTCATACTACAGTATAAATGAGTGGAAGGGCCGTCAGTAATGATGTTTCACTAGCCTCCCTCTGGGTGCTTACTAAATTTACCTAAGTTTCCCTTCAAATTTTGGATTTTTACTGCGATAAGTGCCTTAATTATCAACATTTGATATCTGTGCATATTTTTGCCAATTAGGCCGTGGCTTCAAATAGTTATTTCCAAAATATGATCCATATCCGATGCTTTGGAAAGATTTTATCAACGAAATCCTATTAGACACGGTCCTGAAATGCACAGTACAGGCAGTCCCCGGGTTACGATGGTCTCGGCTTACGACGTTCCGAGGTTACGACGCTTTTCAATTATATTCATCAGACATTATTTCCAGGGTTACGACGCCTACAACGCCGCTCATCTGGCAGATGAAATATGACACCAAAAATGCAAAATAATCAATATTTGAAGGTTTTTTTTTATGAAAAAAATGCCATAAGAATGCAGTTTACCTAGTTTTTCAAATGCACCCAAAGCAAAATTAAAAGTTAAGGGTTTTCTTATGGATTTTTGACGATGTTCCGGCTTATGACGATTTTCGGCTTACGATGCGTCTCAAGAACGGAACCCCTGTCATAACCCGGGGACTGCCAGTAGTTCAATCTTGCTGAAGGTTAATGGTTGGCATGTTTGGTGAATTTAGGGTGACAGTGTTTCTTCTTTCCCTATCTCACCACCCAGCAGCCCATGCTACTTGCACGCCAGTCTGGCCAGATGTAAATTTTTCTTATTATCAGTTTAATAATACCACTAGGTTAAAACACTACTTTCTTATGGTTGGCCAGAACATCTTACTTCTTGACTGCACTAGATGTCTTGTTTTTGACATCTTGACTGCACTAGATGTCTTGTTTTTGACAGCCAGTGTCTCCCTCTTAACAATGGAATGGGCAGGCAGCAGAGCATTATTTTTTCTAGGTCTTATGCATTCATTCATTCGTATTTTGTTGCGCCAGCACATACGCCATCTTCCTCCATTCATTCTTATCTTGTTGTGCCAGGACACAAGCCATCTTTGGGCAGCTTCATTAGCATCATAATCGTAGAGCTCTTCTTTGGTGCATGTTGGACCCAATCAACAATTCATTCAGATATGAGTCATGGTTTGGACTTGTTGGCCACAAGGACAGTTGGGTGAGGGTTATCCCTCGTCCTCCCAAGGCCACTGCGAGCCCTGTTTAGTGTTCTCCAGTCCTTCCTTGCTTAGTAAGTACTCAAGGGCAATGATTCACAGGGTTCTTGGACTGTGATAGCTTCTGGAAGTTGGCATATGACTTCCAATGATCCACCCTGTACAGTTCTTGGCATCCACAGGTTGCAGGCTTTCAACCATCATGAAGCTTTATTTTGACTGGGGATGTCTCGTCACTTCTTGGTGGTGGTAGAGCAGGTGTATGTTGTCAGTTTCTTGTAGGTATTTTTGGGTTCTCAATTGACAGTGGCGACTGTTGGCTTGAGCAACCAGGGAGCAGAACTCAGCAGTGGTGTATCAAAGTGCTAGTGCTGATGTTTGCAATGTGCATGGATAAGTCCCCCACTGTGAAGTCGCCAACTGGCTTATGAGTTTCTCTTTCAGGTTCTCTACATGCCCTCTGAAGGAGAGAGTCCGATCGAGAGTGATACCCAGGCAAAGTGGGTATTGTCATTGTCTAACCGCTTACTCTCCCAAACTATCTCCAGCTCTCTTTGCACAAGGTGGTTTTTAAGCTGGAATGTGTAGTCATATTTTTTTCCTGGGTTGACATTCAGGAAATTGGATTTGTAGTAATCCAAGAGTCTGGAAAGGGCATTGGTAAGACTACAAGAAAGCCAAACTTTTGCATAGGGCCCTGTCACCTTCAGCATCCATAAGACAGGCTGTAAAGCTGGTTACTGGAGTCATCTTTTCCCTGCCCATGTATATTACCAGGAATCTGGCATCTTTGGTAGGGAAAAACACAACTCGTGTATCTTGTTCTTCAGACAATACCTCCTACTTAATTGTCCTGGTAAAAGTTGGCTTGTATCCTTGTAGGAACAAATCATGAATTTAGGATAAATTGCATTTTTCCTCAACATGCAAACCTTAAATCTTTCACATAATCATATCTCTGTACTAAATCCATATTAGTACCCATTACCACAAGAAAAGTGATCCAGACAATCATGCTTTAACTATGAAACTGCTTTCATTGAAAGTATATCCATTAAAAAGACTGCAGTTTGTATATCTAGAAAAAATGCAAACCGAATTTATGAATTTAGTTTGAACAGATAGGCTATATAAGACTTAAATATTGATAATCCTATTTTTGTCCTCAGGTGTTTAGGGAAGTGGGAGCGGAGCTATGCATCCGTCACAGCCACTGATGCCTCCCAGTTCAAGACCACCTGGAGGACCACCAGGTAAGGTAGAAAGTTTCTTTGTCTTATAATTATAATAATAGAATCAAAGATCTCATAAAGAAAACCTGTACTATATTATTTTTGTTTGAAAAATTGTAAAAGAAAAAATTTTTTTTTATACAGAATAGAATACATTAAGAAAAATTGCAAATATGTCACTGCAGTATAAATGCTTCTAGAAAAGTTCCATTTCGACAGGTACTTCCTACTTAATTTTAGCCTATTCCTTTGTATCCATTAGTATACCAAAAATTTTTAAATGCATCCTTCAGTCGGTTAAATAAGCAGTTCAAACTGACGTCAAAGAATGACAAGGTATTAGGCTGCCTTCATGCAGTTCCAGTCTGTTTTGTAGAAAATGGTTGTCAAGACTCAAGGTCAAGTAGTATCTAGTAGGACATGGATTTTAAGGTTTTTTGAATTTTTCATTGTACAAATTCCATTAATCTTCAAAAGATTTGAGTCCTAAATATAGCACTGGTAAATGCTTAGTGATGGCAGGGTTGCTTTACAGATATAACTATGTATATCCCAAATTTGGAACTGGTCAGTGCTTGATGAGGACAAGGGTGTCTTTTCTTATAGAAAGGGTTGATTTTAGTGAGCTGTATACTTTAATATTAACATATTTCTGTACTTGGATCCCTCCATCCTATCAGATGACTGGTATTAAAGGTATTTTCTAACTGGTTTGGGTTCTTGCACAGAGAATTTACAGATGAAAGTTCCTCAACTTTTTTGGGCCATTTCTTGTTTGGTAGCTGTGAAACCCTGGCTCCATGCCACCCCCTCCTTTCTTTCTCTCTCTCTTTCTCATAAATTTATTTAATGCAGTATTGTACTTGATACTGTAATATGCTGTGACATGTATGTTTATTTCACTGTTTATTCATTTGTGTATAGTGTATGTACAGCCTTTTGTCCAGGATCACCCTAATCTCTTGCCTTGGCTGCATAGGGATTGGGAGTGCTGGAGAAAGATGTACTTTAAAGTCTGTAGATGACATCTCTCCAAGCTTTTGTTAGGCTTTTTCTGGTGGAGAAGTTGACTAAGGCCTGGAGACCAGTTGTCAGCCTTTCCCCAGCTTGGTCGCCATAGGGAAATAGTGTCGAAAGTGCACTGTAGGCATTTTTCAAGGCTGTGGTTATTAATCTTTTTTAGTGATGGCACCCTAACTAAGTTTGTGTGTGTGTGTGTGTGTGTTAGAGTAGACACCAATAATTATATGAATAATTTTTTTTTTCTTTCCCTTCAAGTGTTCATTGAGATGATCTAGCCATGACAATCTTTTGGCACCCTGAAGCACTGTGTAGGTTGCTATGGCTCCCAGCCTAAGAATCACTGACTTAAGGTTTTGGCAGCATCCCATCGACCCCTAGCTGCCACCCCTTTGTCATTTCTTATACTGCAAACTGCCATTCATATTCTGTTTTTTTCCATGGTATTTTTCACCCTCTCTTAATAATATTGCTTCATAGTGCAACTGCTAGGTTCCCTTGTGTTAAACCTTTTTATTCTCAATTTCCTTTTCCATGCTAATGGACCTCGCCTGTTCCAGCTCATGGCCTTCAAGATATTCCATGATCTGGGATGTTTATATACATAATGTACTGGGAAAAGTTTGACTTTCAGTGCTAGCAGTGATTGAAGTACCTGGGCATGCTAATTGACACTGTAGCAGTGAGAGTTTTCTGCAGGCTCAGATCAGTAGTTCAGGTCTCTTGACAGAATTGAATGGTTGTAGATGCTATTCCATACAGGCAGCTCAACCTGCAGTCACTGTGTTTTGTGTGAAGTGGCACTGGTCACCTTAGACCCTCTTGACACTAACTGTGCCTCCCAAAAGGGTGTTTAGCGCTGTCGGTGAACCTCACACAGGTTGCACTGTAGGCATTACGTATGGTGATATGCAGCGTCCTTTTGGACCCTATATACAACCCCTTTCTAGCCTTTTACTATACCTCCTTTCATAATTTTCTTCCATCTTACTTCCACCCACTTCTAACAATGGTTTCGTAGTGCACCTGAGAGGCTTTTCTCATGTTACACCTTTGTAACCTTTTGCTGTCAATTTCAGTTTCAGCGCTGAATGACCTCATAGGTCCCAGCAACTTGGCCTTCGGCCTAAATTCTGTATTCTATTCTGTTCTCTCAAGTTCTTAAGATGCTTCTATTTTGGATGCTGGGCAGGAAATAGATGCGGCTTACATCTAGACAGCTCATTTCCATTATATGTTCGCACTGTAAATGACTTATGTGCACATGAACATTATAGAAATGTGCAACTAGATTATAGAAATGTGAGCTGCACATCTGGCACTACGGGAATTTCAGGATCAATGGAAAGGCAATATAGCTAATAAGCAGTAACACAACAGTGGTGGCACACGTCATCAAGCAAAAGAGATAGTGCCTATTTCTTTGCAAGTTGGACAGGGAAAGGCATGCATATGAGTGTGAGGTTTGCTATGCAGTTGAGCTGTCAGCCAGATACACAAGTTTTTAAACTGTAAAGGCAGACCAGATCAGCTATTAGGGTTAGGTCCTCAGGTTGGGTTGTACCAATACCTGCACATGCCAGCAAGACTTTTCAAGGGTTGGGAACATCAGTGATTGATTAGCCTCTTCATCCTGTGGGTACACAGAAAGCTTTTGATGTTCAGTTCTCTTCTTCCAGACCAGTGCGCTATGGTGGAGGTTGTCTTTCAAACTCATGGGACATTTTTGTGTATACTACTCCCTTCCTCCTGATCTGTGAAGTGATTAACCATGTGTTTCTCACACATGGTGTTTGGATGGCCCTGGTGACTCCTCCTTGGCCACAAGCTGAATAATATTCCAATCTGCCGAGTCTTTTCAGTGCAGTGACAAGAAGGCCTCACAACCTGTACTGCTTGGGCCAGTTTTAACTAGTAAGATACCTCCAGTCTTTGGAGTTGGTATTTCACAGTTGAAGAGTATCCAGCATCCTCTTCAAGAAAGAAGTTTTTCTTTTAGGGCTGTAGAGGAGATATGTGCTACCATCCACAAGCCCTTGACAGGTTTTTATTCAGCTAGGTGTGCCATTATCTGCTGTAGTTTTGTGTGAGAGGTAATCTTCATTCAAAGCTCCTATGGTATTCAGGAGAGAGGGGACTATCTTGTCTACTTACAATGAGACAAGTTCCTCTGTTTCATTGGTTAATGGGTGCCACTCAGCCCTTTTCTATGTATTCTTGCTCTGCTGAAAAGTATGGGCCTCTAATTATAGTTGATGTCTTTATGCCCTTCAGCACTAAAAGCAACATCCCCTCCCCGGCCAACTGGGTGGGATTCAACTTGCCTGCTTTGTAGTCTTAACCCACAGGCTTTGGGAAGTAATGTCACACTTTGATTGTCTTCCTGCCAGCTATAGCATCATGGAGAAAGAATGCAGACTCCACAGCCTCTTATATATATGGATACTGAGATATGAGAGTATTGTGTTCTCATTTGTATTTGGAAAATTAAAAGATGTTTTTGATCCCCTCCCAAGAAACTGTAGCTGAAGATCAAGAGGATATGATTTGTTGGTGCTACGTATTTAGTTTTGCCATTCTACCGAGTGAGGCTCCATATAAAAAAATTATTATTTTTATTCACGTTTGAAAAACTTGGAAATTTTAGATGATTGGTATTTTTATTAGATACACAAACCTGAAATCTCTCATAATCTCATTTCTGACCTAGCCCACTTTTGTCCCTGTTTCTGGAAGAAAATTTGAATGCCAACAATCAAGTGATTGATTGTTACCCTATGCCTCTTGCCCCCATGCTGCTGTCTACTTTAACAGGCTTTATTGGCTGGACAAGCATTTCCTAAGGTGTATCTATATTAAAGGGACTTTAAAGTTCGCATAACGATGAGAAATACAATTCTTTAATTTAAATTGTTTAAGATTACAGATTAAAATGAAAAGTACTGTAGCCGTAATCTGAGGATGAATTAATAAAAGATACTTGTTTCATTGCTGGAGTGTTGGTTGTTAACTGTGTATATTCCATGCATGTTTTGATCCTTGCTGTTTCATTCTAATTGGATGTTCAATAGTACCTTTTACATGTTAATGAAAATTTTGATAGATTTTATTGTATTTCACAATAAAGTTTTGATGCCTCCTGTTTAGTCAAAATTAACACATGTTTAGCTAACCTAAAGTGCCCTCTGCAGGTGGTTTTGGAGGGAGTGGACCAAATATGCACCCTATGAGACCTGTTGGAATGATGCCTGGTGGCCCCAATGCACCACCACCTCTTGGAGGACTCCCACAACAGATGGAAAGAATGAACATAAATTCTGCACCTCCACCAGCAGGCGGGGTATGTGTAATTATTATTATTATTTTTTTTTTTCATTGATATAAGTTTTGTTATTCTTGTTGATAAGTTTTGTTATTCTTGTTGATGGCTTGATTTTACTACAGGTTAATAATTAGTTGAATGCCATATGTACTTTTTCTGGTTAGGCTAATTTTTTTTATTACATACCAGTGATAGTTGGATTTACAGTGAGGATAGCGTAAAATTTTTTCATGCCTTAGAAAACTCAAGTGTGTACATCAGACTGGTTTGTTATGAAATTTGATGTATGTTATTGTAGAAACTTAATAAATGGTCTTAATTGGTTTGATGTGAAATTTGATATACAGTGTTGTAGGAACTTGAATAAATAGTCTAAATGGGGAGATGGTGTGTGTACTTCTGGTAAGTATTCATTACTAGATAAGTTAATGGTGTCATTTTGTACAGGATATGAAAAGAATGTGGCAGTTCCTTTTTACATTATTTAAATAGGATAACCATGAAACTGTGAACCTAAGAGAAATAACACTAGCCTGAGAACAGATAAGATCCAAAACCAACTGGGTGCAAGCCACCATACTGTCATTAAGAGAAGACACAACCTGTAAGACTAGGAAGGGTAGACATGAACATTGTGCAAAAAAAAAAAAAATTGAGACTGATCTCAAGGACAAGGGGTTATTGTATGAGCATTATACCATTTTGAAAGAAAAGATGAGAAAAATACTCCCAGTGTATCTCCAAATGTACCATTTTGAAAGAAAAGATGAGAAAAATACTGCCAGGATATCTCCAAATATTAAAATAGCTGTCTGAATAGTGTAGATAGTTGGTGCCTGTCAGCAGTGGATTTTGTCAGCAAAATCATGGGTAACTTATTTTGGAGGAGAAGCACCTTGGTTGCTGATAATTTATTTGTGAATATTAGGCCTATGATAGGTAACAAAACAGTGACTTATACCTTGCCTCTGCCTATCCTGAGTGACCTTTTAACAGACTTGAAAACGTGCTGTTCTGAAGGGTAAAGAAATTAACTGAGAACTACACATCATGTCACCAAAAGAAACCACGCCCAAAGGAAGCTGAGGAAACTCACAAAGTTTTCTCAATGGTTGGAATGGTGTGGGTGTCCTTGGCTGCTTGAAGTTGAATGATTCAGTGTTCACTTGACCTATCATATTCAATATTAATGATGGGAAATGGATTGGCACAGTGACACGCCATGTTGATGCATTTCTTCATGAAGGGACATCAGGGTTTGAAGAAAGTAATATGAGCTGGTTTAATTTTGTTGCAATGTGAGCCATTGTGAAACTAATTCTTCTTGACCTGACTGACAAATCTAATTGAAAACTGGCTTCAGTACTAAGAAAGTTGAAAACTAGCAAGACCCTCTATTCATTGAGAATAAATTATGTTTCAACAAGGAACAGGAATAATTTTGAGAGGACATGCAAAGTAGTAGAAACTCAGGATGATAGAAAATTGTCTTGACTGATGCATCTTAGGTAATTATAGAGGGTGATGGATTATTGGAGCATATAACATAATTCAGGACAGTCATGGTAATGTTTGTCCATTGAATTGGATCTGAGCAAACAGAGTGAATTCTTTATTCAACAGAGGCTGCTGAGATGTTGTCTGTCATCAGGAGTGTACCCTTGGGCAAATTATGACATTGTTAGAGATGATGATGCTAAAAGAAAGTTTTGTATTGAACAGAAATTATTTCAGTTCAGTGGGTCCTAGGTGAAGAATTGGTGGCAGTCGTAGCAATAGGTCCTAGGTGGAGAATTGTTGGCACACAATTACAGAATTTAGTCTTTTTAATAGAGGTATTTTCCACATTGAAAAATTGGGGTCTGTAACAAGTAGCAGAGCATTCCCACGTGTGAGTAATTGAACTTCATGACAGCTTAGTGCATAAGAACAGGAAGAGTAGTGATATTGGTAACTGCATGTATGTATAAACATTGAACAATGTTCTTTGCTGAATACTTGGATAATTTTTTTTTATCTGGGATCATTTTTTAACTTTGGACTATTTTATTAAATGCCCTTTTGTCATCATACCCTGACAATTAAACCTATAATGTTTATGAACCTGTATACCAACAGAATGAAAATGACATGAACCTCCTCTGTGTATATAATATGTGCTAAAGATACTGTATTTTTTGCACATAAATTATATACAGGAGGTACACGATTTAATTTTTTTTAGCCAATTTTCATCATTTAGTAAAGTATAGATCACATTACTTTTAGGTTGTTTTAGCAAACTTTCATTATTTAATGCTATTTTTTCAGTTCTGAATGTATCACACACTTTCTTTTTTGTTTCAGGCACTGAAAAACCCCTATGGACCTGGTGTTAGTTCCGGTACAATCTCTAATGGTCTTCCTTCTAGTGTTCCAAATGGACCATCATTCACTCAGTCACCTTCTCCCAGACCAGGTTTACCTGGTGGACCATTATCAAAACCAATGGGCCCTCCAGGCGGACCACCCATGGGCCCTCCAGGCGGACCACCCATGGGCCCTCCAGGCGGACCACACATGGGCCCTCCAGGCGGACCACACATGGGCCCTCCAGGAGGACCTCCCATGGGCTCTCCAAGGCTTCCCATGGGTGCACCTAGTGGACCTCTTGTAGGCCCACCTGGGGGACCACCCATGGGCCAACCCGGAGGACCACCCATGGGCCAACCCGAGGACCACCCATGGGCCACCGGAGGGCCACCCATGGGCAACCCGAGGGCCCCCATGGGCCAACCCGGAGGGACCACCCATGCCAACCCAGAGGACCACCCATGGGCCAACCCGGAGGACCACCCATGGGCCAACCCGGAGGACCACCCATGCCAACCCAACGTAGGGCCACCCATGGGCCAACCCGGAGGGCCACCCATGGGCCAACCCGGAGGGCCACCCATGGGCCAACCCGGAGGGCCACCCATGGGCCAACCCGGAGGGCCACCCATGGGCCAACCCGGAGGGGCCACCCATGGGCCAACCCGGAGGGGCACCCACGGGTCCACCTGGAGGACCTCCTACAGGCCCACCAGGAGGACAGCCTATTGGTCCACCAGGGTTACCTCCCATGGGCCCACCTGGAGGACAACCCCCCATGGTCCCCCCTGGAACAACTACCAAGTTTCCCAAGGTGGACCTTCAATGGGCCCCACCTGGAGTACCACCAATGAGCCTTGCGGGGGGACAGCCTGCAGGTCTTTCACCTAGACCACCTGGTGTACCACCTGGTGGCCCTTCAGTGGGTCTCTCTCCTGCACCCTCTCAAGGGCCTTTAACCAACCTGCCGCCCTCCTCAAGTGCAGCAGGACCATATGGACAACAGAGTTACCCTTCTCAGTCTATGCCAGGAGCTCCAGGAATGGGATTAGGGCCCCCTAGTTTAGGCCAACAGCAAGGCATGACCCCAGGTACTGGTGTGGGACCACCCCCAGGCCCAGGAGCAATGCCACGACCCAGTCTTCCACCACCAGGACCCAGGCCTGGTATGGGTTCAGGCCCTGTTGGTGGGCCACCTATAAATGGAACTGGTGGAATGCAAGCTAGATATCCAGGTGGAGGTGTTAGTGGGCCAACTGCAGGTGCTGGTTATCCTGGAGCACCCCAGGGCCCTCGACGTCTCAATCCTGATGACATGCCCAGTCCATTACAAGTCATGGATGAAGATAGCCGACTGAGAAGTGGTGAATTCATTACTAATATGAAAGGCCAAGTTCCACCACTTGTCACGACTGATTTTACAGTTAGAGATGGTGGTAACGCCTCCCCACATTATATACGTTCAACAATGTACAGCATCCCCCACACTCCAGATATGATAAAGCAAACAAGTGTTCCATTTAGTCTTATTTTGAGTCCACTAGCAGAAATCCCACCCACTGATAACCCACTGTATATTGGTACAAGTTTAGAAAGTGGACCTGTTCGATGCAACAGATGCAAGGGATACATGAGCCCACTTATGCAGTTCATGGATGGAGGACAAAAGTAAGTTATTTTTTGTTTTTTTTTTATACCATTTTTAATAACCCTGAATATATTGAACAGATATGTTTGCTGGATTTTTGTTGGGTTTATATGAATTTGTGTGATTTGAACCGATTAATATATGTAAAATTAGCCTTTACTGGCCAGTGGTTGGATGAGTAATCATATTTTAAATGTTCTTTTCATATATTAATTCCATAGAACAACAATATATTTGGCTTTATAGAGGAGTTTTGAAACATTCTGAGATCAATGTTTTCCAGATACCAGTGTAAACTCTGCCGTGGTATAATTGAAGTACCTAAGGAATACTTTTGCCACATGGATGGACAGGGATCCCGTGCAGACAGATATCAACGAGCAGAATTATGTTGCGGTGCTTATGAATATATTGCTACTTCTGATTATTGCAGGGTAAGTTTTTTTATTTATTTTTTATAGGTAAATGCATTTAAAATATAAAGTTGACAACTTTTGTCCTTTCCTGGTCAAGTCCTGAATTTTGTTATGCATACTTGCATAAAGTACAAACCATTGCCATTTTGGCACATCTTATAGGCTGGAAAATATGGATGGCATTTTTGTAATTCAAAGATTTGAAGTTGCTGTCAACAATGGTTTTTAATATGAAAAAATGAGGCTGATAAATCTGCACTGTACAAATAATAACCCAATTATTAATAAGAGATTAATTCATGAGAAAAGATGGGGTTTGTGCATCGTTATTAATGTTCTTGCAAAATATTCATGTTTTAAGTAATGTATAGTAGCAAATAATAGTAATATAAAAGCTAATATAATTAGTAATAAAATCATGGAAAGCAAAACATACCCAACTTTAGTCTAGGCTGAGTTTCTTCAGTTTAATGAAGAACGTATGGTACAGTAATACATACATGTAAATGTTGATATCAGTAATGTAATGTTTAATATAGAAATTATTTTTGTGAATGGAGACTGCCCACATCAAAATATACTATAGTACAGATACATAAGCATGGAGTATGTGTATTTGAATAGTATGTATATACTTTATACACAGTAGTTGTGTACTATTATATGCCCAGCAGTGCAGTTGCTTTACATACAAGCATTAAGATAAAAATCATCTAATTGTGTTACATTCATCTAGGTGCTCAAGATTTTTTTTAACTACATAATTCAATGGCACTTTGGGTGTATATGTATGCATACATACAGTTGGACCAAGGGGGAGGATGGAAACCATGAGTAATGCATATCTATAATGTTACACTGACTGTACCAATTATGAACATTGTGCTCTATTAACCCTTAATGGGCAGGTGGTGGACGGATTCACTCATGGTGAGCATTGACATTATGCGCCAGTGATTTGGAGGAGTCAAGTGGGAAGGAGGTTCCAGTACTTCCTTTGCCCATATATTGACTAAAAGCAACTTTTAGACTGGCTCAGAGCAATGATTAGGCGATTCATGAGTTCGTTGTGATCATGACTTCAAGGGATAATGTGGTTGGCAATTATATCTCATGTGGCTGGCATAGGGTGTCTTGATTATACTTTCTCTTTTTTTCATCATACTACTACTACTTTTTTTTTTTCTATTTAAACTGTTGAGCAAAGATTTACAATATTAAATGCAAGCTGCTTATGGCTAGCATCAAAGGTTAAATCTCTGCACTATCCCAATTGGAATTGATGTCAATACTGTACTGTATTTATATTTAATGGATACAGTTGCACATCAGTTTCACTGTTTATATGTATTATATTTTTTGCAACCTGTAAGCGCACTAATAAATTAGATGAATTTTTGTGAATATAATTTTACATTTTAACCCTTCCCCAGCGCTGTCCATAGACTGCTATAATTTTTGTGAATACTGGTATATATATATATATGTATATGTATATGTATATGTATTTTATTTACTTATTTATTCATTTATTTATTTATTTATATTTTTTTTTCATGAAGCCTGTTGACTTACTTCTGGTTGTATTTTACAGGGAAAGGAGTTGCCTAAGGAACCTGCCTTCATTTTTATACTTGAAATGAGCCAACTGATGATGCAAAGGGGAGTCATTCCATTGCTGTGCCAGAACATGAAAGACATCTTGGCACATCTTCCACGAGATAACATCAACGGTGTTCAGTCTCCTGAGGCAAACATCAAAGTGGGTTTCATCACATACGACAGTAATGTCCATTTCTACAAGTTAGATGGCCAGGCTCCTGAAATGTGTGTTATGTGTGATCGTGATGAAATGTTTGTACCCTTGTCGGGAGGTATCTTGTGTGATGCAAAAGAAGCGGCCGAAAATATTGATAAGCTCATGGAAACTATACCTGAGAATTTCATGGCCACTCGAGAAACTTCGGGTGCAATAGGTTGTGCGATACGTGCTGGTATGGAGGCCTTGAAAGCTTCGGGACGAGTAGGAAAGATGTTTGTATTTCATTCATCGCTACCCACGGGAGGAGGAATTGGTAGCCTCAAAATGAGGGAAGATAGAAAACTTTTAGGAACAGAAAAGGAGAAAGGTATCTTGACTCCTCAAACAACCTTCTACAATAACTTAGGCCAAGATTTGGTTGCAGTCGGTGGCTCAGTGGATTTATATGTATTCAATGATAGTTACGTTGATCTTGCATCAATGGGACAAGTATGCAGATTAACTGGGGGACAAGTTTACAAATATGCATTCTTCCAGTCAAATAGAGATGGTACACGCTTATTGGAAGACCTCAAAATAAACGTAAGTCGTAATATTGCCTTCGATGCTGTCATGCGAGTAAGAACTTCTCAAGGAGTCAGACCAGTGGAATTCTTTGGCCATTTCTTCATGTCCAATACAACTGATATTGAACTGGCAAGCATAGATTCAAGTAAAGCAATTGGTGTTGAAATAAAACATGATGACAAATTGACAGATGAAGATGGTGTATATATACAAGCTGCTCTTCTCTATACTTCATGTAGTGGACAAAGAAGGCTGCGAATATTAAATCTGGCTTTAAGTGTGTGTACGCAAATGGCAGACCTATACAAAAATTGTGATTTAGATACACTAATGAACTACTTCGGGAAACAGTCCGTTTCCAGGCTGTTGGAATCTAATGCAAAACAGGTAAGAACCAGTTTGCTCTTTCTCTCTCTGTCCTCCTTAGGTGTACTGTATGTAGTTAGTGAAAGCCTGAAATGAATAAGGTATCTTTCACACAATGTATATTAGTAATGTAGAACTAGTTTAAGCTTTAATTCTCTTTTCAGTATTTTAATGTCTTAAATACTTCTGTAAAGTTGAATACACGTATGGTGTTTCTTGGGATTAGTTTCAAGTTCTGAAGTAATTCATGGTTTTCCTGTCTTGTTAGGTAATTTAAATTTTAGGCTCCAGTATTTTGGCAGTGTATTTTTTAGATAAGACTATATTCCAGTAATAATTAAATCTCTTAATTCTTTAAAATTGGATATGAGCCTGTACAGTTATTTTCAATGATTTTAGTGTCATAGGAATGTGCATAATTTTGCTGAGGTAGATTTCATATGCACTTAATTGCTATTGTAGTCTGGCAAATTAGTACATTACAGTGTGACTTTTTGTCTGGGAACAGCAACAGGCATAATGCAAGCAGTTTTTTTAGATGGAAATGTTAGTTATGGTACAGTCAAGGGGTGTTAATATTGAATGTTTTACAACTTTTAATAAACATAAAAATAACTAAAAAATAAGTGTATGCAAAATTCAGGTTAATACTACTACTGTATGGGAGTCAAATTTACTGAATTCTTGTACACTTAAAGTTAAAGGGGTTTTACAGGGCCTCCAGATAAATATTACTCGGGTATTTTGTATAGAATCCTGATTATTATTATAGTGTCATTCTTGAGTATACCTGCCCTTTAACCACTATGGATTAACTTGGTTGTACTGTACCCTTCCTCATGTTTGTGTTGATTTGTGCTGTATCTCATCTGACTGCATTTTTTGAAGTGCCAAAAAATGTTTTGTTCCTGTACTACTTTTAATGAAATGTAATTTTTCCTAAATTCCCTCTGCCTCCTTTATGCAGGATGTGTAGTCACTCATTGCTGATCTCCACTAATTTAATCACTGCTGATGTATAATATGTATGGGGGAGAAGGAAATTATGAGTAACCATTACAGATATTGTAGTTAACCATAATTTCTACACTTTAAACTGGTAAAACAAATAGCTATAGCCATGTTTATATGAAAGAATCAGGTGCCATGGAATGGCTCCCAGTTTTGCTAAGGGAACCATCAGAGAAACGGTCCATGTAACAAAAACAAGACCATCTCCTTTTGGCTATCATAGTGTATGCTTGGGTTGGACATCCATTTGCCATTCATATATTTATAATCACAGTTATAAGAACTTAGTGAACATGTACAGATAAAGAAATGCAGTGTGTTATGCCATCAGAGGTATAACATACTGCTGGGATTTTTTTGTGTAGGTGACACTAGTTCATTTTCATTGGTGCACATTGTAATACTACATCCCATGTAAGTGTGTGTGCAAGATGCTAATTTTGATGCAGAACAAAGTTCACTTTTAAGTTGTATTTGGAAATCTACCATGCTAATTGCTATCTTGATGGTAGTCTTTAGAGCCTTGGTGTATAATGACCAATTTGGTTTTTCAGTGTTTAGTGTCTCTTTAAATGGAGCTGTAGCACAAGACATTAGATTTTTGGTCATTAATGTATGTGGGGGAAAAAAGGGAAGCTGCTTTTGTGGCATCAAGGGAGTGGTTATGGGAGTATGCAGGGACCCAGAGGGGAAGGATAATAATCATAGAAAGGGCAACTGTTGTTGGAGCTCCTATAAGCTTATTAATGGAACAGTCAGTATCATATCACTAGGTTTTGGTTGGCAGAGCATGTGAATGACAACTGTACTTGGTGCATGGTTGCTGTTTAGGAACCTGATGCCCTCTCCCTGCAAGTTTTCTTTTTCTGTTGAAAACAGTCATGTTACTACCCAAGGACTGGAATACTGCTCATTAGGTGTGGACTAAGTTTTTTTTTTTTTCTAAAAAATAACCTGTCACTTTTTTCTTCATTTCCTCCTTATTGTTCATTTATGGATTTCTGAAAATATATCGCAGCTTATGGTTGGATACTTGCCATTATCTTGAAGGATTTTCAGAATCCTCTGAAGTGACCTGATAAGTGTCACATGACAATATGTAGTTAAGTAAGCTTTCTTTTGAGCATCTAATCTCTGTTTTACTTTAAATGTCAGTTTGGGAGTGAAGAATGAAAACCCATGAAAGTGAGGGAGCCATACATTTCATTAATTTGCTTGCTAGATGTTTGTTTGACACTGGTATGCCTTCAGTAAAGTGGGTTACTCCATGGTATTTACTAGAACCTGTAATTATAGGATACCTCAACAGCAAGATATTGAGACATCCTGCTTGCCTACGGTAGCATGATAGTGCTCTTGGAAATAAATCATGATCTTTGACAGTAATGGTCACTAGGTTGTTATATTCAAGTGAGATCAGGAAGGCTGACATCCTTCAAAGTATTTTGTAGAGCATTAGTAATCTTTAATTGGAATTGGATGAGCCAATTGCAGACAGAAACAGAACCAAGAACAGTACTTATTTTTAAATGTTCAGCAGGAATGTCTTGAGAGTAATGTGAAAATGAGAATTTGATTTTCAGTAAATTTGTTTTATATTGATCATTGCAAAATATTTTAATGTAATTTACTCATTGCACTTTTTTCTCATTACAGGTGAAAGAAAATCTAATATCTAAGACAGCCAATATCCTGGCTTGTTATCGTAAAAACTGTGCCTCTCCATCATCTGCTGGTCAGCTGATTTTGCCTGAGATGATGAAACTGTTGCCATTATACATTAACTGCCTTAATAGATGTGATGCCATTAGTGGCGGTCAAGATATAACCTGTGATGAACGGTCACTGCAAATGTATTTACTCTCCTCCATGACAATAGATGCATCAGTAGTTTATTTCTATCCCAGGCTTATTCCTATTTCGGATGATGACCCACAGGTAGGTGCCATATGAGTATTAAGAATATGAAAATTTATGATAGCATCAGATTTTAGCATAGTGAAGATTTTTATATTAAATATTGCAATACAACACCTGAACAAGCCCTGGTCACTTACCAGCCCGAACCCTCATTTATTAAAAATTTACCAAATCTTTGGTTAAAATAAACGATCAGTGTTGCCAATCTCCTTGCAAACACCCTCGTTACCTAGTTACCAGCCCACCGCTGGTAGCCCTGCCTCACGGGCCGGTCACACCTGCCCTCTCACGACAGTCACTTATCGTTCGCGGTGGAGTACAAATGTATCCACAGCGAACTCCTTTTTGGTCTTGCCCGGCCTTCATTTGCACCTTTGATTTGATTGATTTTGGTGACGAATTACGCATTCCTTTGGATTACGGTTGGATTGCTCTTTATACCTTGTCATTAGACATTGATTCTGCAAAGGAAGAAACAACACAGGCTACGACAACGACTACTGCATTCTCAGCCACGACATCACAGAAAACGACGAGCGGAAGTTCAACAACGTATCATCTTTGCCAACAATACAAGAAAAGGATGAGTACCCTAAGACACGATAATCATTGCTTATGCGTAAATTGTAGGCCTGTTCAATCTAATGTAAAGACCAGATGTGTGGAATGTCAGGAGTGGTCTTTGGACCGGATGTTAGGGTATCTCAAACATTCAAACATAGGAATGGTCTCGTATTAAGAAGTAAGCGTAGGCAGGAAGAGACTAACGTAGTCCAAGATAAAGACTTAGAGACAGCGCTCTTTAAGAGACTCGAGAGTAGACTTGACATCGTGTATGACGTCTGTTTACCGATTTTATGTGAAGATTAGGTGAGGATAGATCGAGCAATAGGGGTACTGAAATTACTAATCGTTCTTTTCCAGCTCCCCTGCCTGTTCCAGAACCAGCCCTAACCGGTGCTGGGGGTTATGGGGATCCGCAAGCCCACAGGGCAGGATCCGCCAGCCCACAGGGCAGGATCCGCCGTCCCCCCTGGCGCGGAGCAGGCAGTGTTGGCAGCAGATTCCCCTTCCCTCGATGTGTAAGTTCTCAAGATAATAAAAAATTAGGTCAGATACAAACGAGTAGGGATAATAGGCTACATAGTGGTTAGGAAGAGAAGTGCAGGCTTCTTCGGGTCGGTTTTCTATTAAAATTAACTACGGCTAGCCTAGTGTTCACGATGATATATCGTATGCATATTCAGTAGCCTAGCCTAGCCTAAAGTATTCGCTGTACTACATATCGGTAGTTATTTTTATAGTGGCTAACGCTGTAGGCTCGAGGCATTCTGACTTCGGATAATTCAGTACAGGTGTAGTTGAAAACGAACGAGAATCCGATCTGAAGTTAATTCAATATGAATGTAATCGAACAGAATGAAGATCGGATTCTGTCCGACTAAAACATCACAATTGTATTATATGTATCGTCATATTAGCGTAGTATAAACACTAACTCGGCAGTCATTCACGCTCGAATCAGCGGATGACGAATACGGGTTTGCGTCGCCGTATCCATTTCATTTCGGTCCTGATTGGCTAACATGACTAACGTAACAACTCTAACTCACTTATGCCAGGTTTGCACAAATGTCTTGAAGGAGACGTGTGTTCAACTATGTTGACATTTAACATAGTCAATGATCTATCTTGTGGCATATAATCAGATGTCAGATATAAGGAATTCGTATGTATGACGTCTTCATACGTTTAACAGACGAATTGCCGTCAGTAATTACATTGCGCTTATGTCAGTTACAGTTACAAATTATTACCAGTAGTATTATCAAATTACAGTGACAACTGAAATTAATTTAGGCCTAATAAAGTTAATTTAATTACCTTAAAATATTATTTTGTTCATGAAACTTACCTGTCAGATATATATATAGCTGTATTTTCTGAAGTCCGACAGAATTTTAAAAACTTCCGACACACGCAGTGGTCGGCCAGGTGGTTAGTACCCATTCCCGCCGCTGGGAGGCGGGTATCAGGAACCATTCCCATTTTCTATTCATAATTTTTCTGTCGCTGGTGCTGAAAACACCTGTTTCAGTACCTCCGTCTTAGGATTTTGGAAACTTCATTGCCGCTAAGTATCCTAATTGTCTTTTGATTTATTTACTTGGATTTGTGGGATTTGTGGCTAGGCATACGCTATCTTAAATTGATTTGAATTTGATTCATTTTTGCATAAAATATCTGAATCTAGTTAGGCTAGTTTCAGACGGGGTTGTCTGCAAAGATAGGGTGTGGCTACCGAAAGCTTCGGTAGATCCGCACTTGGTATGTACGAGGGTATGGGTCTTGCTTCTTTGTTGAGATTTGTCATGTAAGGAGTGTGAGACTTTGTCTATTCCGTAAGGAAGACGTATGATTCGTATGTACGCAATTAATCAGTAAACATGTCTAATTCCGTAAGGAAGACGTATGATTCGTATGTACGCAATTAATCAGTAACAAAAGTCAGGGTAGTGAACCTGCTAACCTTCCTGTAGACTTTATTTTGCCTAACCCTGTAGTATGGCCTACGGGCTATGAATATGTCTACGAGAGGTGCTCGCTCTCCTTCATTGCTGTGAAGTGCTACTTCTGTAATTGTTACTCCTAACCATGCAGTGTTGCCTTCGGGCCCTAAGCAGTGTCTGTAGATGAATTACCCTTTCTCTGATACTCTTTCGATTCGTATCTTAGAATCGAAAGTGCTTGCTTTAGAGAGTAAAAGTGAAGTGCAGAAGTGCAGTGATACCCCTTGTGTAGTGGAGGGTGCGTCAGATCGGCCTCGTTTCGCCTCTAGGCCGGGACCTCTGCTTGACTCCCAGGACCTGGGAGGGAGCATGTCGAAAGCCTAAGGAGGGTTACAAGGAACCCCCACCGATCTGGCGTGCCTTCGGCAGTTTCTGATGAAAATCCCCAGACTGCCAAAGTGCGTGCGCGAATCCTGAAAGATTGCTTCTCGTCTCCGAAGCGTCCTCCCCATGCAGGGGTTGGAGCTTTCGGAAGGACTCGCGCCCTCTAAATAGAAGCTTTATAGAAGAGGACGCTTCACGTCCTCTCTCTCTCTCTCTCTCGTTATGCGTTTCAGTGAGAAGTAAGAAGGCGAACGTCGCCTGAACTCGTGTCCGTCTTTCCACCGAGAAATACGTAAAAGAAGTCATAGTAGCAGGAAGCTTTTGAGAGCGGACGCCCGGGACGCTCGGATGGACTCCAGGCGCGCGCGGGTGCACGCCAAGTGCGCGCCAGTGCCCAGTGGACGCCGAGCGCGCTCCAGTGGACGCGAGCGCGCTTTCAGTGGACGCCGAGCGCGCGCCATGTGGACGCGGAGCGTGCACCAGCGCACGCCAGGTGTGTCGCCTGGCTGAACGTTTCTGTTGAACTCTTCAAGCTCTTGTTTCAGATATGGGCCTAAAGAATGTTTACCTCTACCTCCGGTGATACCTTCTACCTCACCTGCAAAGAATGTGAAGTAGTAGGCAGTGCTTCGGAGGAAGTTTAAAGTGAACAGACAACTTCTTCTTCGAAACCCAGCAAGACATCGGGTTTCGTGAATTCAAGAGGTCTCTGTCAATTAATATTGCTTTTCGCATAGGTGGATGGAGTTAAGGAAAGCTCAAGGGAAGATCTCGTTTGCTCTACCGCAACCTTTGCCATTCGGACCAATAAATTTAAGTTGCCACTACCGCAGGTCAAGACTTTGCGATAAGGCAGTTACGGGTTATGTAAGGCTCGATGTCCTGCACGTCAGAACTCTCCGGCAACGTTCAGTGGGATTCTTGCAAAGGCACTCATCAGAAGGACGCTCTTCAGAAAGCGCAACGACAGGACTTCCTTTGCCATACTGCCAATAAATTTTAAGCTTTAGCAGGCATTAGTTGTGATACGGGAGAGGAAGCTGGTTGGAGAGTTTCTTCCTCTTCCCAGGATAATTTTGCAAGCTTTTTAGCCCATCTGAAAGGGTTTTTCAGATGATAGATTTTGTTAGTTTCTAGTCGGACTACGCTGCCGAATTGAACATCGTCGTTCTACCTGCCGTAAGCCCAGTCTCTTAACAGGATTCTTGCCCCTTCCTCGTTTGAGACGGGAATCGAAAAAATTAAATGCTTGACTCCCTGGATTACGTTTTGTCAATTCAGTGACTTTCCCCCATTGACAATATACTTTCGTTTTGTCAAGTAAGTGGGTATCCCCTCATTGACAAAATATCTCTTTGTCCCGTAAATGGGTTAGTTCTCATTGACAAACATCTCATTAACTTGATATTGCATAAGCGAATAAGCTCTTATTGACAAGATTCGGAAGAGCTCTCATTCGTCATTCGCAGACTCGTACAAGAAATAGACTTGTAGACTACGTCAATGAATGCTTATGTCCAGTAACATAAGAAGCTTGAGCTGACTGCTTCGTTCTTCTTAAGTTTTGTTCATGAAACTTGCCTGGCAGATATGTATGTAGCTGTATTTCCGAATTCAGCTATATATATGTCTGCCAGGTAAGTATGAACAAACTTTATTGTGATATAATTTCATATTTTGCCTTGCGTTATTTTACTTCTGGTTGGTTCAAGTCATATACGCTTGCTGTAGTTACCTCTTCGGATGGCAACCGAGAGGTCTATTGTCTATTTTAAGGACATTTAATCGTTAATCGTTACTCCCTGCAGCCTTCCAGGAGTTTTCCGATTTATCTTTTACCGTTGTATGGTAGTGTTCTGACGACACAAACGCATCTATATATTTAGCGTTTTCTGTTTCGCTTAAATATACCAGCTTGAGAGTCTTTCGGCTCAAAAAATAACGGACCTATTTCTTCGTAGAATAGGGTAGCTGGCAACCCAGACATAAAGTTAAGAGACGACGTTCGTAAGCTGCTGGCTGCTGCTGTCACGCTGTGTCTGTCTTCCCAGTCCAACCGAGCCAGTAACAGATCGGGCGCTGTCATGCGCCGTAGGTTACGTCTCTCTCTCCTGCGGGATTGACTGACTAACCGTATCTCTGTGCTGGCGGTTACGTCTCTCCTGCGGGATTGACTGACTAACTGTAACTCTGCCCTACAATCACGGACTTTAGCCTAAGATTGAGGGGATTTCTTACGTGAATGAATAAACGTTGCATTCGTTTTGCCTTACTATTTTCAACAGAGTTATCTCTTAATCCTTTCGGTGCTCGTTACCGCACGGTATAGAACTACGAGTCTACCGCAACATTGCACTTTTATATGCTCTCCCCTGCTTAGGCAAAGCGCAGCCTTATTAGGGAAGTAAGCATACTCGGGGAGGGAATGGATGAGCTTGCTGGGGACCATTCCTTCCTGAAGAAGTTTGTTTCCCCGAATAGACTGCAATTCAGACCACAGTTTTTTTCCTACCGGGAAACTGAAAATATTATTCAAGATCTAGGAATGATTCTGAACATCTCTCAGTGCGTTTATCACCTGAGGTGATAGAAAGAAGGTGTCGGACATCTGGATAGGGTTTCAGATGTCCTGGATCTTAATCTGAAAGAAGTAAAAGCGATTCGGTAGTCCCTCCAGTCCTCGTAACGAGTTTTGGAACCAGTGGTTCAGATCAACTCTGATATTCCACAGCTCTCTCATATCTTAAGAAGTATCTTCTCTCGGTCCCTGTTCGAGTTTACGAGAAAGCCTATTATAACAACAGCGTAGAATGTAACGATCCTCTAGAGGTTCGTTACCGGATTGCAAAAGTCCGTACGAATCGTCTCGATCGACGGCAGCAACTATTGACTTCCGAGTGGAATCTTTCTTTAGAAGTAAGTTGAGAGTTGGGAAGACTTTAGGGACGCCCTTCATTCTCTCTTCGATATGTTGAGGACGAAGAGGCTTCTTCTTCTCTGCTCCCTTATTCTCGATCCGGGATCGGTACCATTAAACGCCATCCTATGATATTGAACGGGGATGGATATTTAGTCTCTTTTCCCCTTTTTTCAATCGCTTAGGAAATGTAATAAGAGGATTTATGACGTCACAGGGAGCGACAATGACGCTGATCGCCCCATGTTGGCCTTCAGGATCCTGGATTCACAGAGGTCACATACTTCCTAGTTCACTTTCCAAGGACCTTTTCCGAGAGAGTCGGTCTACTCTAACTCGAAAGGTACCTATAACCTCTCCGCTCTGAGTCTTGACTACGTTCAGGCTATCGAGATGTTGACAGGAATAAGATTACCGTCTTCCATTTCCGTCTGAAGAATGGGATAAGCTGGCAGTCACAACTATTAAAGAATACGCAAATATGTTGTTGACGGCCTTTGGGCTCAGAGATTTGCGTCTGTCAAACAACAAAGCCCTTCACGATCTTTGAGTTCTGTGGAATCTCGAACCTCGCTCACCATCTACTTTTTGTCTCACCTGTTTTCTCGGAGTCAGACACTCGTGCGAGATCAGGCGACATATAGTAGCCCTGAGTTTCTTGTTGACGAAGTCGGTTGCGTTTATACACCCCCGATGATCGTGTAACATGAGACCAGGTTGGACTGTCAGGCATTCTTCCTTCGGGACTGAATCGCCTTTTTGCTCCTCGCTCCTTTCTCCTGGCACCAGAAGCTCGAGTCAGGAGTTGATTCGCTGACGACGTTGGGTTGCGTTGATACACCCCCAAGGTTTGCTTAGATTGAATCGCCCAGGCAGTCCAGACACTCATCCTTCAGCGAAGATAGTGCCTTATGGTCTTCAGGGTACAGCCTTGCTGTCCTTGATTCGTCTGACTGGTCAACTGGTCGGTCACCTGACTTTAGTACAGACGGACTGACTGTGCATGTCCAGATCGAAGCTTTCAATATGGAACTTAGACGTAGTCTGAAGTTCTTGATGTCAAAGCATTCGAACCTCTCCTACCTGTTAACTTCTTGCATGTGATCAGGAAGGCCTTCTTCTAACCACCCTAGATACGACAAAGAGGGTTAGTGAGATTTTAAGCCATCGTCACAAGTTTTGGCTTTAGAGAACACAAGGCGGTGTGCTCTCTAACCCTTCCGTTGTGGCCTAAGAATGGTAACCCGTTTTGTCCTTGGGCCAGGAGCTTGGAAGCCAGGATGGCACAAGTTAGTGGGCAGGAGCCAGAGAGAGTCCTGTGCCCTGTCGGGTCTCTCAAGTTTTATCTACATAAAACTCAAGAAAGTCGAAGTCATCGGGCAATCTGCAGTGTTTCCGAAAAAAGACCAGACTTGCCCATATCGAAGAACAGCCTGGCTTTAGTGTTAAGGAGTTCTTTCAAAAAATGCTCCTTCATTGTGTTTGCACAAAGATTTGAAATCTTTTATCTGAATGCTCACGAGGTGAGGGCGCGGCCTCGGAAGCATTTCAACAGAGCATGGCACTCAGCAACATCCTGAGTACCATGTTTTAGCGAAGCAACTCTGTGTTCACTTCACACTCCCTGCGAGATGTGAAGATGGCATATGAGATCTGCTGCTCGCTAGGGCCATACGTGTCTGCAGACACAATCTTGGGGGCAAGAAGTACCACTCATCCTATCCTGTAGAAAATGGTTAGGAAAAGCTCTTAATTTAGTTGTTGAGTCGCCGACAACGGCGACTTCTTAACTCTTAAGCCTTATTACACCAACCTTAACTTTGGCTAGGTTGGTCAGGTGGTGATATATATATTTATATATATATATATTTATTTTACTTCTTAGCCCTCATGGTATGGTCAATATGGTCTAGTCCCACGTCGTGGTCTCGCCCCTGTTGACAGATCATCTGGAGTGCACCAGCTATATAGGTCTCTACCTCGCTGGCAACTCTAGTAGCACAAGCAGACTTACGTGGCAGTAACCACGAAGCCAGCTATGCTAACAGGTGGAACCAAGATGTAAATCATCTGCATGCATTTGTTTCCCAAAATCCTTCTATTCTGTCCCTTCCCACCTCCAAAGGTGGGATTCAGCTATATATATATCTGACAGGTAAGTTTCATGAACAAAATGATATTGTTATGATACAATAAAGTTTGTTCATACTTACCTGGCAGATATATAATCAAGTCAAGTACCCACCCACCTCCCCTCAGGGGACAGTGGAAATAAAAATTATGAATAGAAAATGGGAATGGTTCCTGATACCCGCCTCCCAGCGGCGGGAATGGGTACTAACCACCTGGCCGACCACTGCGTGTGTCGGAAGTTTTTAAAATTCTGTCGGACTTCAGAAAATACAGCTATATATATATCTGCCAGGTAAGTATGAACAAACTTTATTGTATCATAACAATATCATTTTACTTTTCAATTAAATTACAATTACACTAGCTTGTCGTCAAACAGCACCATTGTAAGGAGGTGTGGCGTAGACAGACAAGGATGCCGGCTAGTCTGTTTTTTCCTTGGCTCCAGATTCAACCATATCACTTGGTCTCGGCTAATGTTTTTGTCCCTAGTTAGCATATTGATGAATATCTGGATACTTAACTTATGGAACGAAGTCATACTGTTCATCTTACGATGTAATTTAAGGCCAAAATTTGACTAATACGTCACATTGGAAGCTAGTTTTTCCCTCGGGTTAGATGGTGTTAAATTTAGGATTCTGTTCGTTTTCACTCGTTTTCATAGGTATTACGAACCTCACACTGTATATACTTTATTAATCCTTTGTCTTTGTGAAAACAACAGTAATGAGCTCTTTCATGCTATTAGTTTTCTTTTACCATGGCTGCGTTTGAATCCATACAAAAGCTTGGGACTTCTGTCTAGGTTGCTGATGCACGTAATTTTGCCTTATTAGCTTCAGCTACATTTATAACATGAATACAGTAATTACCGTCGCACGCGGATGAATAAAATAACGGATGTTGCTATCGGATTCGAATACTGTCGCACGCGGATCAATACAATAAAGTGATGTTGTTATAGGAGTCGATCGCATTAGCAACAAGTTCTCGTTCGGTTGTTCATAGCTGTACGCAGTTATACGATTATATTATCGTTAAGATAATACCTTTTTAACTTAAAAGAGGGTGCAATTTACGGAGGTGGAGATGTTAGACAATTGTAATTCTCTCTCTCTCCTCTCCTCCCCTCTCTCTCTCTCTCTCTCTCTCTCTCGTCTCTACGTCTCTCTCTCTCTCTCTCTCTTCTCTCTTCTTCCTCTCTCTCTCCTCTCTTCTCTCCTCTCTCTTCTCACTTTCCTGATTTCATATTCTCTCATCCTATTTTCCACACTCTCCTAACACTGGACTCATTGTGCAACAGAGAGGTTTTTCTTCCTGTTACCTTTTCAAACTTTGTCAGTTTCCCTTCAGCACTGACTGACCTCATAGGTCACAATATTCGGCCTTTGGCCTAAATTCTATTTTTAAACCCAACAATCTCGCTGTCTGAGGTAGTATTAGAGTAGGGAGCGAATATTAGGGATATGTAGAAGGTATTCATGATATGATATATCACGAGAGGATTTTAAGTATTATGACAGATAGGAAAGAACATGTCCTGGGTCTATCTGAGGGTATTCTTCCAAGTGCCAACCAGGCAGAGAACAGGGGGGGGAAACAGGCAGGTACAAACACTACAGGTGAAGGACATCACTACGAACGATGACACCATCGCAGACGCACCGATGGACATGCTTGTCTCCTCCGTACATGAGAGGCCTAAGGCCTCATGGGAGGTCTTCAGTTTCCCTCCATACATGAGAGGCCGAGAGCCACATGGGAGGTCTTCAGATTCCCTCCATACATGAGAGGCCGAGAGCCACATGGGAGGTCTTCAGTTTTTCCTCTACTCAGGTGAGGACACTAGCCAGCTGAGAGGAAACAGGTTTGTATCCTTCCCGCACTCAATGAGTTTTGACCTTAGGGTAGAGGTGCAGGGAGTTTTTCCCTCCACAATATGGGAGGCCTAGAAGGCCACACATTGGGAGATTAGTTTGGGACGAGTGACAAATGAACTTGAGACTGACTCGTGTACTCCAATTATATTGACTGACAACTGGTACAGTGGAGGGCCGGGTCAAATTTGATTCCACCTCCAATTAATGTTGTTTATCGGGCTTGTTCAGGTGTTCAGGGGGTGTATTGCAATATGAAGTTTTATTGTAAAACAAAACTAATATTGTAATACCTACCTGAACACCTGAATGATTCCCACCCTCCTCCCCTCTCATACGGAGTTAATGAGTTATGATTGACGTGAGAGGGCAGGTGTGACCGGCCCGTGAGGCAGGGCTACCAGCGGTGGGCTGGTAACTAGGTAACGAGGGTGTTTGCAAGAAGATTGGCAACACTGATCGTTTATTTTAACCAAAGATTTGGTAAATTTTTAATAAATGAGGGTTCGGGCTGGTAAGTGACCAGGGCTTGTCAGGTGTTCAGGTAGGTATTACAATATTAGTTTTACAATATAAACTTCATTTTATCATCATAGTGAAGTATGTAGTTTTAGTTTTTGTTACCATAGTAAAGTCCTTACTTGTCCATATCAATGTTGCTGAATAACCACTGGTTCCATGCAATGTAAAAACAATACAAACAAACATATCAATGTTGAAAGTAATTGGGATACAAAAATGGTTAGGAGATTCAGAAAATGAGGAAAGATTGGCATGGGGAAGTTGTGGAGGAAAAAGTGGATGGACCACACACGAAAATTGAACAATGTCTATTAAGTGGTTGGTAGCATATGGGTAGAGGAAGAAAAAGTTAGAAATAGTGTGTTTTTGGAATAGGAACAACAGCCAAACAGGAATGACAGCTAAGTTTTTTGAACCAGGCATGCTTGTAAGTATGTATTGGAATAAGAATGTAACAACTGCATTTTTGTAACAACTGCAAAAATGCAAGATATTTTATTATAAGGGATGTGAGGAAACCCAAGGTAACGAAAGATTAGAGAAGGATGCATGCAAAAAATTGGTAAAATAATTTGTTCCGATACGTAATACAAACCCTCGGTCCTTTAACAATAGGAAGGTAACTAGCGGCAGCTGGGACGGTCGTAAGCTTCGAACAAGGGGAGAACGGTAGTTAACTGCTTGTCCGATCGTGCGCTGCGCCCGCACGCCGAGATGAAGAATCACTTTTGCGTTCGGCCGCGGGTGTGAAAGGAGTGTTCGTCATCGCTCTATGCCCGCTTCATCGTCGTATGCTTTGTCTTTATATTGTGTTTTCTACTAATGGTTTGTTTGACTTGAAAATGAAACTGTAAGTACACTGTTTTCATTTTTTTTCATTACTTAATTATGAACCAACATGGAGCTATCGCCGTAGATGCGGCGATTTCCTCTCTTTTCATGAATTGAACCCTTGAATTATGTCTCGGTGCCGACGCTCGCGCCGAGTCATGTATTTTGGGCGAAAGTGTGTAATTGAAAAATGTAAGTACTTTTTTCATTATATTTTTGCCCTGTGCGTTCGTTACCGAGAGCGTGATTGCGCTCGGCACGAACCTTTTATTTTGTATGATAAAATGCAATGAAAGTGGATTCGCAATGCAGTATTCTTTTCATTTTCATTTATTTATTTGCATAATTTAATTGGATCAATTTCGCTCTTACCCGGTAATTGATCCTTACGATTTTTCTGTGAAAGTGAAATCGCAAGTGCAGTATTCTGTTTCATTTTCATATATATTTTATGATAGCATCATATTATTTGGATCAAGTTTCCGTTCTTACCCGGGATTTGATCTTTTGTTCCCCACCCTTTAAGTTCTATGAACCGTTGAATTCGCTGGGGAAAGGGAAAGACAAAAAAAGTTTGCATTTCATTGTTTCATTTTCATTTACTTTTCACTGCTGGTGCGGGGTGGTAGGGGAATCTAAAGGTCTGCCAGGAAGTCGTCGGAAAGCTCTCTCCCCGTGACTCCCTTGGTATCCGATTCTTCGTCTTCCTTCCTGCCCCCCGCTCAGCTTCTTCGTTGTATTTTGTATTTGGGGTCTTCCTTGCGTTCCGGGGTGGGGCATGTCTCCCCCCCCCCGTGCGTGAGGGAACCCCTCTTACTAATCTGTCTGTGCTAGCCGCAGTGCGGACCACTGCGGCTGCAGGGCGTGCCTAGCATCCACGATCTGCTGCAGCGTCTAGCGAGGTCTGGGGCGGTGACCTTGGAGTGGTCTCCACTACAACCTTCACGGCCGCTTATGCTGCATTCCCCCCGCTGGTCTACACTCCCCATGCTGTGTCGGTGACGCCGTCTGCGCTTCTAGGGGCCGGTCGCCGCCGTACCGAGGAGGGGTAT
The DNA here is from genome assembly GCF_015104395.2 of Macrobrachium nipponense. Lineage (NCBI taxonomy): Eukaryota > Metazoa > Arthropoda > Malacostraca > Decapoda > Palaemonidae > Macrobrachium > Macrobrachium nipponense. Next base: position 10,878,361 of record NC_061100.1, read on the forward strand.
GCCGCCGCCGTCCGTGTTTTTCTTCGTGTTGCCTGCCCCAGACTTCCGCTGTTTTCCAGCAAGCTCGCCCCTAGACCGGCCGCCAGTACCATGGTTCGCGCTGGCTGCCGATGATTCTACGAGGCGATGGCTGGGCCTGCCGTACCTGTCGCTGATGTGGTTCCCGCTACTGGCTTGGCTGTCCCTTCTGTGTTTACCGCTGCCGCTGTTCCTGGCCGCTCCTGAGCTGGTTGCTGTTCCTGTCGCTCCTGGTTCCTGCGCCTGTCCATGCTGGTCCTGCCCATGGTGTGTCTTCCCCAGTCCCAGGTCCTTCCGGACAGGTGCAGTCGGGCCGTGTTGCGTTCGGCAATAGGCCCGACTCCGGCCTGGATGGAGGACCTGACGACTGTCCTGCGTGAGCTGACGAGAAGAGGAAGGTGTCATCTTCGTCTTCGTCTGCTGCTGCCTCTTCCCCTTCGACTTCTAAGGCCCATAAGCCGAAGAAGAAGAAGGCTGCCTCTCCCCCCTAAGAAGTCTTCTCCCCTTCCGTAAGGAAGAGATAGACGGGGACCAGAGGAGTATCGGTTAGCTCTGGTACTTCCTCGCCTGTGCTAGCGGCGATGCCGCTACGCCAGGTTCCGGCTCGGTCTCTCGTTCGCGGGAGATCCCGAGTGTACGCTCTCCCTCCCGCGGGAGACCGTGCAGCCAAAGTTTCGGCGCCAGAGTTCGCTCGCGCCAAGACCACGGCACGGTAGCAGAAGGCTGCGAGAAACCGCTCAGGTGACTCTCGCCAGGCCAGCGGCCGCTCTCGCGCAGCGACCAAGATGGTAACCGGGTTTTCCCCCTAAGAAGACTCCTTCGGGAACTTCGCAGGGCTCGTCACACTCCGGTGTGACGGGGGGGTTCTTCTGCTGGTCTCCTGTTCCTTCGGGAACGGGGCCCGTCTCCCCTTCTGAGAAAGCCAAGAAGAAGAAGACGGGGTGGAACCAAGGGTATGCTGGCTACCGCTGGTACACCCCCCTCCCTGCCTGGTCTTGGCAGCTCTGCTGCTAAGCCAGGTACCGGCTCGGTTTCTCGTCCGCGAGAAGTTCCGAGTGTACGGTCTCCTTCGGGTGACCGTGCAGCCAAAGTTAAGACGCCTGAGTTCGCTCAGCGTCATGACCGAGGCACGGAGCAGAAGACTGTCGAGAGCCGCTCAGGTGACTCTCGCCAGGCCAGCGCCGCTCTCGCAGCGACCAGCCGGTACCTCGGGTGGACGTGACGGTCTCTGACCGGCCACGGGTTGAGGCTGGGAAGAGGTGCCCCCAGGTCCCCTCGACCGACGGTACCAGCCTCGGCTGGTACCAGCGGTTTGAACGTGCCGCGAGGACCGCTCACCGATCTCACCGCGAAGTGAGCTCTGGCAGGTCACCTGACCGCCGCTCCCACAGGGACCGGGCGGATACGATGACAGCAGCAGCTCGTCTGACGCACGGGACCGGGTCGACGTGCTCAGTCGAGCCGCTCGCCACAGGTGAGCGGCACGGCCAGGCCTGCAGATCGATCCCCACCGCGGGTTGGTGAATCGGTCTGCAGCCCCCCACGTACGCTGGTCCTGCCAGGCCACGAGCGGGGGGGGGAGCGTCAGGTCTGTCTCTCCACTACCTTCAACTTCCTCGGGCTACACCGGGAAGAGCGAGGTAGCTAGGAGTGATCGTGAGACGTGCGCCGCTCACGATCCCGTCACGACGCCGCACGTGCCACGTATGGTCTTAGGACCAACCAGGACGTACGCGCAAGTGATTGAGGCGACCGTCAGGGGGGGGAGGGGGTAGCGTCTATTCTGTCTCTCCGATACCTTCAACTTCCTCGGCATACGCCAGGAAGAGCGTATATAGGAGTGATCGTGAGAGATGCGCCGCTCACGATCCCATCACGACGCCAGCCCCACCCACGGGTTGCCCAGGTATGGTCTTAGGACCAGCCAGGACGTACGCGCAAGTGATTGGAGGCAACCGTCAGGGATCTGTTGCTGGCCTCCTTCTTCTGAAGGAGGAGGGTCTTGGGAGCTACTCTTGTTGGAGGGACTGGATGGTCCTACTCCTCAAGACGCTGTAACTTCCGAGATTCAGAGTAACTTTGCCCAGGTTATTGCACTGATTCGTCAGCACAACGACCTGGGGGAAGGATCGCCGCTCCCACCAGCAGAGCCCATGTCTCTGCTAGAGTCGTTTTGGGGCCCGAGAGGGAACCCAAACCGACGGTGGGTTTGCCGACGATCGGAGCTTGCCGATTCCTTCTGTCTTGAACCAGAGTCTCTCGTCTCCGGACAAGAAGGCTCTCTCAGTTCTGGCCGGTCGATCAAGCTACTTCCACCTCCTCTACTGCGACAGCGGCGTTTCTACGTGTCTTCAGACACCGTATTTAAATACTCCTTCGGTCCTCCTGAGAGGTTTCGACCTCGACGAGGACTGGAATGAGTCGGAGGACGGTATCGGCTCTCTCCTGTCAGGTGTCGATCAGCCCCACCCAGACGACGTTCACAGTGGCGGCAGACCCTTACCTACAGTGAGAGTTCGTAACCCTCCTCGGGAAAACGTTTTCTCTGACGATACGTTTTTCCCAGACTCTGAGAGGCCATCGCTGCAAGGCGATGGCTGCTGCTACTCTTCTCCAACTGCTAGTTCCACTGGGAAGGCGAGCGAAGTATCCAATTCCTCCCCCATTCCCTCTCTCCTTACGGCTACGAGGGAAAGGGGAGGGATCCTACAGAGATTTCTCTGTAGGATTCCACGCTGGGGACTGCGCTACCGGGGGGGACCTTCGGGTCCTACCTGACGTAATCCCCGTCGTTGAGGAGGGATCCTGCCCCATTCTCGATTTCTACGGGAATCGAGAGGACCACCAGCCGATATCGTTTGACGAATTCGGTGGGGTTTCGCAGACTGCTTAGATTTCTACGGAATTTCTAGCGCATTCAGAGTGTTAGAGTTTCTTACGATCTCCAAACACTTAGGCGAGACCACGGTCCAAAGTGAGCGAGACGAGAATCCCCGATATGTTACACGATAATCGGGAACCTCGCCTATGCTCGAATTCCTGGAATTTCTAGCATTAGGAAGAAGACTGCTGCTGAAAGAAGACTCTCACAATAGGCGACCAACCTGGAATAGAGAAGAACGGACGGGAATATCCAGTTTGGCTTGAACTATCGTCTTAGTATCTGTTCACCATTGAAGCTTTCCTTCGAGGAAGACTTCTTCACTCTCTTTGATAGAGACCGAAGGTGGTCGATCTCCAATCCTTATTTTGTTTTCTTGAAGGAAAGAATTTAGGATGGAGATCGTTGTTCAGAATCCTACAAATATACTACGTATATTAACCTCGCCCGACATGATTTCTGGCTAAGCAGTTGAATGGTCCGAGGGGTAGCGGCATATCCTGGTTATTCTACGGATTGCGACTTAGACGAAAAGTATTCTAATTGAACTGCAACATCGGGGTTGCCTGCAACCTCCCAGGAGTTTCCAGTTTCAATTTTATATACTTATGGTGTTGTCACAACAACACCATTTAAGCTTTTATATTTACCGAAATTCGTTTCGCATAAATATAATTGCTCGAGCATATCTTTTTATGGTAGTTCTAGCCGAACGCATTCCTTCGTGGAAAGGATTACTTGGCAACTCAGGATGACGAGTCAGCGACAGCTACTGCGTATTGAATTGCCCGAGGCATTTCAGTACCAGCTGGCGCTTTGAGATGGACGGTTGGTTATGTCTTTCTCACCTGCTTTGATTGAATACCAACCGTATCTCTGCCCAACAATCACGGACTTAAGTCTCTGATTAACGGGGATTCTCGCATACATGAATGACCATCTACTGCTGTGACGGCTAGTATTCATCGTCTTCGGTATTGCGAGAATTTTAAACAGAGATATCTATTCGACTCTCATCTTTCTGTTTACCGCACGGTAACAGAATTCTGTAATAGTCTCTTGCTGCATCGTATCTCGATAATGCGAATGATTTTTGCGGAATCTGAGTTTGTCCTCAAAATATCCTGTATTCGGAGGTGTGCAATTGTTCATTGTTCACCCCGGATTAGCAGATGTATGAAGACATCGCCTACTCCCACACCTGCCAGCTCTACTTCCAAACGTTCAGCCCATGAGAAGCAGTTCTTCCGGCGCCCCGCTTTCATTGCACAACGGACAGCAATGAAATGGCGGTTAGCGTTTTCAGTCATTTGTAAGCACAGGTTTAGAATCTTGAAATTCCTTCTCTCGATTCAGCTGGAAGACGTAGGTTGCATTCATTGCCTACCTTCGTCTTCAACGTCACATAGTGTTGTTTCTCCTTAAGCTGAGATTCAACGTCTATGAGATTTTTCTTGCCATCAGGACCTCGTCCTTTTGAAGGCAATTGACTTTCGCCTTTTGAGCTTATGCATTAAGAGAATCATCGCCGCGCCGTCCGGCATCGGTGACTAACAAATATTTTATTTTGTTTGGTCTCTCAGCATAACTCTTTAAAGGGCGAAGGTCACGTGACTTACCCGGATGCTTGGACAACTTGCCTCTACTGATTCCGAACCAGTCAGTCGGCAGCTGTCAGAGCGCCCGAGTCAGTTTACGAACTATGCTGTGGACTTAGTTCGGTTGTTCCAGAGCAATCATTACTTCGTCTTAATAGCTTGTCAGTATGAGTACTGTACATAACCAAAGTCGAGAAGACGGGATAGGTCATACGACTATTCCCTTCTTTTCGTCTTAGGTACTGCATGACTTCTCTTGAGAAGTCAAGCACAAGGGATGGGGATTTGTGACGCTCGATTTCGTACCGATCTTCGTAGCGAAGACTCAGAACCCTTCGGTAACTGACGATTGGTTCGAGTCCTTCACAATACCCTCCCTAATGGAGGGTATTGTGAAGGACTTCACCGCCTCCGATACGAAGGCTATGCTGCTTTGTCCTGTGAAGGCGCGCGACGGAGCTGTCTGAAGAAACTCGCACACCCCAGGATGAGTGTGGACGCCTCTTCATCATTCTCTCGCGTTCCGCAAGAACTTCTCCGTGGCGCAGGTAATGAAGGCAGGCGCCTGGTCCAACCGGACTGCATGCACCTCCTTCTACCTTCAGGATATTGCCCACCCACAGTTCCTTGGATCTTTTTCCTTGGGAACCGTGGTGGTTGCTCAACACGTTGTGTAGTTAACCCAGACCCTCACAGGCTGAACAGCATCGAGTCCTGGTGTGACCGTAAGAATGGATGAGGAATGAGAGTGTGACTGGCTCCTCTTCCCATCTTTTTCTTCCCTCTACCTCTGGTAGAGGAACACGGTCGTCACCCTGCTGGGTAAGGACGAGATGCAGGTGAGCTACTCATTAGAGCACCATCCTAATCCCTTTTTCAGTAGGGATAGGAGTAAATATCCACCACTTCCTCCAACAAGGGGGAGAAGTGGATGCCAATTGAGACAAACCATCATTTTATGATTGCTCTTGCAAACAGGAACAAGTTCTTGCTTGCTGGTACGAAGAGATACGCTTGCCTCTCTCTTAGTACTTGGCCCAGAGGTCTGACCATTGATCCTGCGGTGCACACCCCGATCAATCGGACAGAGGTTTGGATCCCTCCCTTGCTCTTACGACCAGGGAGGGCACTCCAGGGTTGGACGAACACCAGTCTGTTCACCAAAAAGACTCAGATTCCTCCACCAAGAAGTGAGTCTTCCTATTGTTAAAGGACCGAGGGTTTGTATTTACGTATCGGAACAATGACAATTTTGTCGAAAATTGCATTTTTCCTAACTATACAAACCTGAGGTCCTTTACATATAGTCCCACCTCATGCCACCCCTCACTCTGCAACTTTTTGCATGGCCTAAAGCAAAAGTGATTCTTCACCTCTCGTGCGCGGGCAGCCGCGCACGATCGACAAGCAGTTAACTACAGTTTCCCTCCCTTGTTCGAAGCTTACGACCGTCCCAGCTGCCGCTAGTTACCTTCCTATTGTTAAAGGACCTCAGGTTTGTATAGTTAGGAAAAATGCAATTTTCGACAAATTGTCATTTTTACTTCGCAGGTGAACACCAAAATTTGTTAAGTTCTCTGGAAAGTTTTAAATTATTATACTATATGTCAGAAACCTATTCAGAATGTAGTTTCTGACAGAGACCTTAACAAACTTTGGGGTTCACTTTTGAAGTACTAATTATTTCACTTTCCAAAATGTATAGTATTTTTCACAATTACTACTGAAGAATCGGGTATAGGAAAGGCAAGACTACAAATTTTCTGTAAAGAGTGGTCCTGACAGGAAAATGTTAAGGAGAATCCCAGAAGCAGACCAAAATTCTAGTTGTCATCATTTGAATGCTAATTTTACTCTGCTTATAATAGGGATTTAAGGATTTTATGAGTGTTGCCAATGATTAAAATTTGATTAAATGACCATAGGAACAGTTTATCAATATATCAGTACTGATATGCAGTACTGTTTATGGTATTACATAATACAACAGAAAGGAAGGCACCACTTGCAGTGTGCCTAATTTGAAGCACTGTAAATGGTAACTAAAGGTAATTTGCAGTGGGGCCTCGCCACCTTGTGTGTTGCTTGGTGACTTGTTGACTTTTGTGTTCCCTTATGTCAATCCAACTTAGCTCAACTAAACAATTTCATGTATGACACTTACCTGGCAGGTATATATATAGCTATATTCTCTGTTCGCACTGGCAGAATTTTCAAAACTCGCGGCAACCGCTAGATCACTGGTAGTTCAGGTGATCGCCACCCCGCTCCCGTGGCGCTGGTGCTCGGAATCATTCCCATTTTCGTCAGATTTTTTTCTGCCACTGAACCGGCAACATCGTTGTTGGTTCCCTGCTAGAATTCGAAACTCGTTAGCTGACTTTCGCTGTACTTGGATGGTTTATTGGGTATCGTATTGGAAAGTTGGATTGGCAATCGCGATTGGAAGTTATTATAATGTCTGATTCTGGTATAGTATTTCGAGTGTGTATGAAAGAAGGGTGCAAGGTGAGACTGCCGAAAGCTTCGGTAGACCCTCACACAGTATGTAAGAAGTGTAGAGAGGTTTTGTGTACTTGGGATAATAGATGTAATGAGTGTGAAAGTTTAAATGAGAAGGAGTGGAAGACTTTCACCAAATATGTTGAGAGACTTGAAAAGGATAGAGTAAGAAGATCGGTGTCTCGGAGTGAGAGGTCAGGTTCTTCTAGTAAGGCCTTGAATACTTCTGTTATTTCTCCCCCTTCTTCCCAAGTAGAAGTTGTTAATCCTTCTCCTCAGGTCTCTCCTGCGCCCGCTGCTGTTTCTGAGGATACTAATATTGTGAAAGTGTTTGCCGCCCTTGCGTCAATGGGCGATCAGATTCAGCGTCTTACAGACAAAGTGGTACGATTGAAAGTGTCATGTAGTGGAGGGGGCGGCTGATCGTCTCACTCGTGCTCCTAGACCTAGGCCTCTGCCAAACTCCCAGACCCAGGGAAGAAGGCATGTCGACAGTCGAAGGGAGGCGAGAGGGGTTCCCTTACGATCAGTCGTCCCTTCAGGCAGTCCTGTTGCGTCCCAGGCTGCAGCAAGTGCGCCATAGAAAAGGTGCACTGGGAAGTGTTTTTTCCTCTACAGATAGTGCTGCGTCAGGCAGGTATGGACGTTATGCGGAAGTTTCGCGTCCTCTGAAGAGGACGCATAGACCTACGTCTTCTCAAGATGAGCGTTACCCTCAAGAACGGTGGAGTAGTCCCGAGATTTTCTCTTCTAGTGATGAGGAAGAGGTGGTTCCGATTAAAAGGAGGAGATCCTTTAAGTCAAGACAAGACGCAAGACCTCATGTGTACGACGGTTCTTCTGGATAGGAGCCCTCCTTCTGAATACGGAGCAGTCTCTCCGATATCTTCTCCTTATCGTAGAACTCAAGATCGAGTTTCTCGTTTTGATGATCCGTCTCGTCGTCGTTCTCCGCTTGCTCAGACTTCCCGCCAGGAAGCAGAGACTAGGAACTTCCTTGAAGAGATGCAAGGAAGGTTAGCCGATTTAGTTAAATCGTGGGGAACATCGGAACATCCTCCTACGAGGCGTAAGGACGCATCTCTCCCAGTCAAGTCGTCTAAGAGGAGATCCATGATGGTTGCCTCCTTCTCGTCATGCTTCGGAGTCTCGGGTAGTACGCAAGTTACGGGAGCAGGACGCAGGACGCAAGTTACGAGAACAGGAAGCAGGACGCAAGTTTCCGGAGCAGGACGCAGGGAGCAAGTTTCGAGAACAGGAACGGACGCAAGTTTCCGGAGCAGGACGCAGGACGCAAGCTTCCGGAACAGGACGCCAGGACGCAACCTCGGAGCTCAGAAGGACGCAGGACGCAGGCGGCAGGAGCCGGTTTCTTCCCGCGAGGTTGGAGAAGATTTTCTGCAGCAAGACCTGGGTTTACAGGATGTGTCTTCGGCAGAAGAGGAAATAGAGGACTTAGAATCTAAGGAAGACAAAGAAGGTGAAGCACCTTCTTCAGACTATAAGAAATTGACGAATTGCCTTCTTTCACTTTTTGAAGGGGATTTTCAGCCTGCAGCTCCGACATCACCCCTTTCTCAATTCTCCAAGAATAAAACTCCGAAGAAGTCCTCGTTTTTGAAGATGAAGTTTTCGATTACGGCTAAGAAGGCTCTTCAAAGAATTGATACGTGGTTGAAGGAAAAGAGGGAAGCGGGCAAGACTGTGTTCTCTTTCCCATCTGCCAATGGCACGAAGTCAGGAAATTTGGTATGCGACGGGGGAAAAATCTCGGCCTGGGAGTTCCTGCCTCCTCCCAGGGGGATTTTTCCAACATTGTTGACAGTTCCCGCAGACATGCCTTGAATTCGGCCAAAGTGTGGTGGTCTCCATCAGAATTAGATAATCTCTTGAAAGGGATTTTCCGGACCTTCGAGGTTTTTAATTTTCTGGATTGGTCCTTGGGGGCTCTGGGACGAACAGTGGAAGATAATGAATCAACGGCTTCTGAACTCCCAAGCAGTATTATGTCCTGCATGGACAAAGCCTTAAGGGATGGCGCGAATGAATTAGCATCTCTTTTCACCGCAGGAGTTTTAAAGAAAAGGTCACTCCTATGCTCTTTTTGCTGCTAAGGGCGTTTCTAACGCCCAGAAATCCGAATTGGTTTATTCCCCACTTTCGGATCAATTGTTTCCTGCGGATATTATCAAGGATATTTCGCTTTCCCTAACTCAGAAAGCGACGCAGGATCTGTTAACTTCCTCGGTAAGGAAATTTTTACCCAACAAGGTGGTTAAGAAGACCCCTAAGGAATCAAGGCAAACTAGTCGGCCCTTTCGAGGCAAGTCCTTTTCTCGTCCTGCCTTCAGAGCAAGAAGAGCTCCTTCCAAGAGGGGTTCGAAACCCAGTACTAAACAATGAACAACAAGTCCTTCAGACATCAGTAGGTGCCAGACTCCAGAAGTTTTGGGAGATTTTGGCAAGAAAAGGGAGCAGATCCTTGGGTCGTCAAGGTAGCCAAAGAAGGTTACAAGATCCCTTTTCTGAAGAGACCACCTCTTGCGACATCGCCAAGAGAGCTTGAGCTCACTAACAAGCGATCCAGGGAAACAAGAAGCACTACAAGAACAAGTTCTTTCTATGCTCAAGAAAGGAGCAATAGAACCTGTTCTGGATCACTTATCTCCGGATTTTACAACCGGCTGTTTTTAGTAGAGAAATCCTCGGGGGGATGGAGACCAGTACTGGACGTAAGTCAACTCAATTTATTTGTGGAGAAAACAAAATTTACGATGGAGACGACCGATTCAGTACTGGCAGCGGTACGTCCAGGGGACTGGATGGTCACCCTGGACCTTCAAGACGCATATTTTCATATTCCCAATTCATGCAGGATCCAGGAAGTACCTGAGATTTGTGATCCAGAACAGGGTGCACAGTCCAAAGTCAAGAGCTTTGGACTGTGCACAGCCCCACAAGTTTTTACACAAGAGTGATGGCGAGAGCGTGGCGAAGTGGCTACACATTCTAGGAATAAGAGTGTCTCTATACCTGGACGATTGGCTCATAAGAGCCCAATCAAGAAAGCAATGTCTGGAGGACTTAGAAATGACGTTAACATTAACGAAAGAGTTAGGGTTGATGGTGAACCTAGAAAAGTCGAATATGACCCCCAGTCAGGAGCTAGTTTATTTGGGGATTCTGATCTCCTCAGTGACTTTTCGGGCTTTTCCTTCTCCCAACAGACAAGAGCAGTGCATCCGGAAAGTGCAAGCCTTTCTAGAGAAAGAACAATGTTCAGCACGAGAGTGGATGAGCTACTGGGGACACTCTCGTCCCTGGAACGGTTCGTTTCTCTAGGAAGGCTTCACATGAGACCCCTACAAATATTTTTGAACCAAGTCTGGCCAAGAAAATCGCAACCAGATTCCTTCCTGTTTCGAATTCCTCGCAAGATCAAAGAGGAATTGCGGTGGTGGCTAACTCCGGGGAAGTTAGCGAAGGGAGCGTCTCTCCAGCAAAAGAACCCAGACGCCCATGTATTGTTCTCAGACGCGTCGGACGCAGGCTGGGGAGCGACTCTCGGACTTCAAGAAGTTTCAGGTCGTTGGAGCAAGGAGGAAGCGGCTTGGCATATAAACAGGAAGGAACTGATGGCGATTTTCTTGGCTTTGAAAGAGTTCAACGCGGTGATTCGCAACAAGGTGGTACAAGTCAACGCGGACAATACCACAGCTCTGGCGTTCATCCTCAAACAAGGAGGGACACATTCAATCTCTTTGCAAGTTGGCGGAGGAGATCCTTCTTTGGGCAGAGAAGGAAAACGTAACCCTTCTCACCAGATTCATTCAAGGGGTGAGAAGAATGTGAGAGCGGACCTGTTGAGCAGGGAAGGTCAACTTCTATCAACAGAATGGACTCTTCATTTAGAAGTATGCCAGAGTCTGTGGAAATTATGGGGTCGCCCAGTGGTGGACTTGTTTGCGACAGCAATGACAAAGAGATTGACGACTTATTGCTCTCCAGTCCCAGACCGTCAAGCAGTCGCAGTAGACGCCTTTCTTCTAGATTGGACGGGGCTAGACGTCTACGCCTTTCCCCCGTTCAAGATATTAGGAAAGGTTTTGAAGAAATTCAGGGAGAGTCAAGGGACAAGAATGACTCTCATAGCTCCATACTGGCCGGCCCGAGATTGGTTCACAGAGGTACTGGAATGGACAATAGATGTACCAAGGACACTTCCAGCAAGAGTAGATCTACTCAAACAGCCTCACTCAACAGGTACCACAAGAACACCCTCGCTCTGGGTCTGACTGCGTTCAGACTATCGAAAGACTTGTCAGAGCGAGGGGGTTTTCTAGAGAGGCGGCCAGAGCGGTGGCCGGAGCTAGAAGAGCCTCTACTATTAAGGTGTACCAGGCGAAGTGGGAAATCTTTCGCAAGTGGTGCAAGAGTCGGAAGATTTCTTCATCCAGTACCTCTGTGACCCAAATTGCCGACTTCCTTTTTATACTTAAAGAAGGAAATAAAATTGTCAACTCAGACGATTAAAGGGTATCGGAGTATGTTGGCTTCAGTATTTAGACACAGAGGTCTAGATATTACAAATAATCTAGATCTGAGAGACCTCATAAGGTCCTTTGCAACAAGGAAGGAGCCTCAATACAGAGCGCCTTCCTGGAATCTCGATGTGGTCCTGAAATTTTTAGGAACTAGTAAGTTCGAACCGATGGATCAAGCTTCGTTGAGAGATATCTCAAAAAAGACCATCTTTTTGGTGGCCTTGGCCACAGCTAAAAGGGTGAGTGAGCTGCAAGCAATTTGCAAACATATTGGTTGGAAACATGACAAAGCGGTTTGCTCATTTTCAGGAGGGGTTCTTGGCCAAGAACGAGAATCCAGCTCATCCATGGCCAAGGTCGTTTGAAATTATGGGTCTTTCAGATCTAGTAGGACAGGAACAAGAGAGAGTTCTTTGTCCAGTAAGGGCATTGCGCTATTATTTGGAGAAAACCAGTAAGATTAGAGGAACTTCAGAATCACTGTGGTGCTCTGTGAAGGATCCTAGCAGAGCAATGACCAAAAATGCTATTGCCTTTTTCCTTAGGGAACTAATTAAAGAATCTCATATGTTATGCCAAGAAGAAAATTTCGGCATCCTTAAGGTTAAGGCGCACGAAGTGAGAGCAGTAGCTACTTCGTTGGCTTTTTTAAAAAGAATATGGCCTCAAAGATATCATTGAAACGACGTTTTTGGAGGACTAATTCAGTGTTTGCAAGTCTTACCTTAGAAACGTCAAAACAACGTTTGACAATTGTCAAACGTTGGGTCCATATGTATCCTCAGGAGCAGTATTGGGCAAAGGATTTTCCACCCCATAAATTACTAACATGCTAGGTATTTTAATGAAGTGGTTGTTTTTTACGGTTGTCTGAGAGGGTTATTTCCTCTTCAGTCTGTGAAGTGTAGTGTGTTAGGTTATTTTGTGTGTGGTTCAGGTGGTCTAACTTATCCTAGCATGAATGCCCGTGGTAAGAGAGGGCTAGGGTTTCCTGTCAACAAATTGGTCCCGTCCAGTTGTCAGACCCTTGTATTTAGCTTCATCAACTAATAGGTCACGTCCTAGTTGGAAGCTACTAAGGTTTAGCAGGCTAAGAGGCAGGAATGCTGAAGTCAGCTACCTTAGCAGGTAAGGAATCTAAGAGTATTTTAAATTTTAAATTTTTAAAACTCTTACAATGTTGCTGTCTTTGACCCACCTCCAAATGTGTCAATCAGCTATATATATACCTGCCAGGTAAGTGTCATACATGAAAATGATGTTATTATGATATAACAAAGTTTCATGTATACTTACCTGGCAGGTATATATAATTAAATTCCCACCCCACCTCCCCTCAGGAGACAGGGTTCAGAGAAAAATCTGACGAAAATGGGAATGATTCCGAGCACCAGCGCCACGGGAGCGGGGTGGCGATCACCTGAACTACCAGTGATCTAGCGGTTGCCGCGAGTTGAAAATTCTGCCAGTGCGAACAGAGAATATAGCTATATATATACCTGCCAGGTAAGTATACATGAAACTTTGTTATATCATAATAACATCATCTTTCACATTTCAGTCTAAAAATGGCTTAGTCTTCATAAACAAATTCATAATAATAAAGTATAATGAAATTAGTTTAATTGAAAGTATAATCTAATTTAATATTTGGTTTTAGGGGTATCACCTGAGCCAACATTTAGCATGTTAAGAGATATTTGATATATCCCCTGTGGAAGAGATGTAGGCGAATTGCTATTTATCCAAATATTTAATGAAATGATATTTGATTATTCCATGTTATAGCATTTTGTTATTTTTTAGTCCATGATTAATTCTTTACAATGTTATCCTACAGAATACTGGAATTCCAGTCCCGTTACGAGCATCTTATGAAAAGCTTCGTGCTGATGGAGTTTTCCTTTTGGAGAATGGTTTGCAGATGTTTATATGGGTAGGGACAAATACTAACCCAGACTGGTTAAATGATGTGTTTGGGGTGAATGCACCACATCAGTTGGATCCTGTTATGGCCGAGTTACCTGAAAGGGACAATCCCACATCCATTAGTGTTCGGGGAATTATATCCAATATCAGAGCTCAGAGGAGAAGACATGTGCGGGTAAGTAGACTATAGTATTTCTTATGATTATTAGAATTGGCACTTGCTGCAAACCCATCAGTTAGGCGTTATTTATCAATAACCCCTTATTCACAAAACATCCTTTAAAATTGTGCAGAGTACATATGTGTATGAAGTGAAGTGTTTAAAGGAAAATGATTTCTGCATGCCTGTTTAGCCAACTCTCAGACACCTGTGGATACACTATTAATAAAGTACATTGTTTTGTGCACTTCATTAATGCTTCGATGTCCAACTATTCTACCCAAGACTTACATCATTTATATTGCTTAGCTGTGCCACTGACTGTATTTTATTTTCACTGCACTTTTATTTCCAACTTGTATTTTGATTTTTTTTTCTTAATTTGGTGGAGGGGGGGTTAGTGTGTGTTACCCTCACCTTCCTTTCCATTTCTATAAAAAGACCAGGCCCTTGATGATGTAGTAACTTCCATACTACAGGAAAGAGAAATATTCTTCATAGTAACAGGGCATGTAAGGCAGAAGAGCAGAAATGAAAACTCAGAAATGTCAAGTGCTGCCATCGAGGGTATCTGTTGGAGTTCGGTGCTGCTCCTCATTCTGAAGCTTTTGGAAAGAGAGATCTGTCATTGACCTCATCCTCCACAATTTTCTTTGCCTTCCCCTCTTCTATAGAGACCATGAAGTCTGTGTGGATGACTATTTGCTGGAAGAAACTCCTGCTTTTTAGGTTTGAGGGATGTTTACTTCCATGTCCCCATTCATCCGCTTTTTAGGAAGCATCTTTGGTTTGTTTGATGCTGCTGTTTATACAAGTTTCAAGCCTTTTAGTTTAGTCTGTCCACTGCCTTTTAGGTCTTCGCTATGCTTCTTTCCATGGTAGCCTCTTAGGTGCATCATCTGGGATAGCTTTTCTGTTACTACTTGCTCAAGTGGTTGGTTCTTTATTAAATGAGGAGTTGCAGAATTACCTGCAGCATCTCCTTGAGTGGTCAGTCCCTGGGTCTGCAGGTCAACCTGGAGAAGTCAGATATGTTGTCCTCCACCAAGGTAGTGTATGTGGGAATGTTTTGAGAGATGCTAGTAGGGTTAGCTTGCTTCGTAGAGGGCTGTGTGCCACCATCTCAGGACCTTTAGTGAGTTTCTATTAGCCTTGCCTAGCAGCTAAATCTGGAAAAGCTTGTAATTGCACTGTTATTTTCATGTTCACTGTCTAAAGCTTCGGTTGGGTGATGTGGGAGGGCAGCCTTGATGTCCTCCAGTTTCAGGATCTCGACCTCAGAGTCTGTTCATTCTAAAGTTAGTTGGTCTAGGGATTCCCATAACCTCATGAAGGGTTTCTTGTTACTCTGGACTTGAAGATTTGTGTTATTGTAAATGCCTCAACATTGGGACAGAGAACTCACATGTGGTGAAAAAGGGTTTAAGGCTCCATAATGACAAAAGCAGCATCATATATACCCATAGTAATTGGTGTGTACACCATGTTTCTCTCTATGACAGAAGAGTTAAGACAATAATCACCAGTGTATATTGTGTACTTGGAGAACCAAGGCCTCAATTTTCATTAAAATTGTTATATAAAGGGCACCGATCCAAATTCAATCCTTATCCTAGAGTAGCCATTAGGTCAAAGCAGATCTAAGTTGACAGTGTATGTTGTTTTACAGTAGAAGGCATATATACTTTTTAAAACGTGTTACAGTATAGAGCTGATGTTGAAAGTAATTGAAGTTTTTATTAATATGAGTTCTTTTAAAGTAATGTAGAATTTCTGTTGCTTGCTTGCTAAAAATTTCAATTGGCTGCTTACAAGTCCAAAACAAAGGTAAATAATGACATAGGTTCAGCTAGCTGGAAGACCATTTAAATGTCACTTTTCCTTTCCCCATGATTCATTAAGTATTATATACTATAAATTAGAGTTAATAACATGGCAGTAATTTTTGATGCCTAGCAGAATTACACAATTTGGCAAATGAGTTATACATAGTACACTGAAATATAGTACCAAGTATTATATGTTTTGTTAAGCAGAATGATTTAACATGTGATTTTTCAAATGAACAGTGTGCTATACTAGCAAAATAAGTGTGAGCTATAATACTAGAAAAAGGTTCTTCAAGTATGTTATCTCTGCATATTGACTTTGATATAATACGAGCAAAAGATTCTTCAAGTATGTTATCTCTGGATATTGACTTTGATATAATACTAGCAAAAGATTCTTCAAGTTTGTTATCTCTGGATATTGACTTTGATATAATACTAGCAAAAGATCTTTCAAGTTTGTTATCTCTGGATATTGACTTTGATATAATACTAGCAAAAGATTCTTCAAGTATGTTATCTCTGGATATTGACTTTGAATTCTGATTGTCTTTCCAGATGTATGTAGTTCTTCAGCAGAGCAAGCATGAGATGGTTATGCGCAACTTTTTGGTAGAAGACAAATCTATGTATGGCGCTCCAAGTTACGTTGACTTTTTGTGCCACGTGCACAAGGAGATCAGAGCTCTTCTATCCTGAGATAGAATTGAGCACTACCCATGCTCACCATCGACACCAGGGCCATCCCCAACTGCCATCAAACCTTCCTACCACCTTTCCAGTAGCCAGAATTCCAATTGGGATTATGCTAGTGTTCCCACAACAACTAAAAAGGTTTCCCTGGCCTTTGTAGGTAATAGCCACCAAAATGATGTAGCCCCTTCTCAATGTCTTGAAAATATACCACAGCACCCTAAGGCCTCTCAGGCACCTCCAAATAAGCCAAGTAGTGAGTCATCCTGTGATAATACTCTACCCTTGCTTTTTCTAAGAAACGATGCCAGGTGTTCGTCATCAGGTACTACTAAGGTAGCTGGAGAGGAGAGCATGACAAAGACTACTCAGAAAATTATGTATCCTCAAGTAGCTCAAACTTTGAAAAATTGGCATTAACTGGTTTGGAATATAGGTGAAGTAATTTAACTTTTATATTGATTGTATTTTAATAATTGTATCTCAAAGTGGATAGTTTGGTACTGCTGTTGCTGAAGTATTTAAGTCATGTTGGAAAAAGTCAATTTTTAAGAACTGAGCTGTCGTGCATCCATCCATAAATGGGTAGTGCTATTTTACTAAGTCCTCTTTTGTTACAGGGAATTAATTCAAGTCATGTGAGGGAGGGAGGATTTCTACATACTTTCATAGTGGTGTGCTGGGATTGGGGCGTAGGTAGGGTAATCCTATGTGCCCTAACCATTTTTCATAAATATATAGCTATGAGAAAATATTTATTTTTATTAAAACTTAATACTTAAATCATTCATGTATTGCTTTTTTAATGAACAATTTTATGTATATTCATAGGTAGACATTTATTATTAAGGCTTAAGATACTGCATTTATATTTAGGACAAAGTGTAAAGTACTATATTTGAAATACTGTATGTATCTTTCATTGATGAAAACAATTACACCATATTTGGTTGGGATTTGGTTCTTCAAGAGAAATAAATCAGTGGGTCTTTAGTTTTGCAATGAGATTGCTATATATATATATATATTACCTTTGTTACATACTGTCATAGTTGGCTAAATGCAATATGTATTGGTGTTAAGTTTATTCAGAGTTGAAATACATTGTTATGATCAGTTTTTCTCGCTTCATTTTTCAATATACGTACCAGTTTTTAAATATTTTTAATGTAAATAATTTAACAAGACTGGTGAATTTCACACATTTTTCATTCTGATAAAGCTCAGTAATTTTTGTGTGCAGAGAACCAGTTTAACCTTTCAAAGATAATGCATTCCAGAACTCTGGATAGTCTTAAGGTATGTCGAGATGAGCAGGCCTGATCGGTGGGCACGCATGTCATTGGGCTCATATACCAGGCAAACCAATGAAGTGGCTGTGCTTGTGTTAAGCGAAATCACCAGTTGGTGGCCGGTGACCTTAGGCAAGTGCTGGAGGTACGACGCTGCCAGAGTTACGTTATCAAAAGATAAATCTTTTTAACTTGAGCATGGCCTGGTATTTACTGTACAAGTTAATGAAGAAAAGCCAATAGATTAAGTAAAGTAACAGGATCATACATAAATAAACAAATTAACGTAAGCAAATGCCCTATCAATTTAAATATATAAATACAATGTGTATATTATGTATGTGTGTAGGTTTGTGTACACACATACACACATTCTTACAAATACATATATACAAATATGTATGTGTATATATAAACTGAATCACATAATTTGGAACGTGATGAATATATAAAAAAAGGCAAAAGCCATGAAGGAAAAGTGAAACAATGGAGTACCCCTGCAGCGGTACACCATTGTTTTACTTTCCTTTGTGGCTTTGCCTTTAGTTATACCTATATATTCTTATAGTTCCCAGAGTAAAATAGAAATTGCGACTGAATGAAAAACTTTTTGATCGTCCTTCATAGACAGAATTTCTACTAAGGCAAGAAAGAAGATGTAACAAAATTCTCTCTCTCTCTCTCTCTCTCTCTCTCTCTCTCTTCTTCTCTCTCTCTCTGTTTGTTCCGATACGTAATACAAACCCTCGGTCCTTTAACAATAGGAAGTAGCTAGCGGCAGCTGGAACGGTCGTAAGCTTCGAACAAGGGGAGAACGGTAGTTAACTGCTTGTCCCGATCGTCGCGCGCCGCGCGACTGGGAGGTAAACAAATCACTTTTGCTTTCGGCCGCGGGTGTGAAGGACGTGTTCGTCATCGCTCTCTGCCCGCTTCATCGTCGTATGCTTTGTTTATATTGTGTTTTCTACTAATGGTTTGTTTGACTTGAAATGAAACTGTAAGTACACTGTTTTCATTTTCATTACTTTAATTATGAACCAACATGGAGTTATCGCGTAGATGCGGCGATTTCCTCTCTTTTCATGAATTGAACCCTTGAATTATGTCTCGGTGCCGAGGGCGGGCGCGCTCGCGCCGAGTCATGTATTTGGGCGAAAGTGTGTAATTGAAAAATGTAAGTACTCTTTTCATTATATTTTTGCCCTGTGCGTTCGTTACCTGAGAGTGTGATTGTTGCTCGGCACGAGCCTTTTAATTTTGTATAATAGAATGCAATGAAAGTGGATTCGCAATTGCATATTCTTTTCATTTTCATTTATTTATTGCATGAAATTTAATTTGGATCAATTTTCGTTCTTACCCGGGAATTGATCCTTACGATTTCTTTTTATGTGAAATGAAATCGCAAGTGCAGTATTCTGTTTCATTTTCATATATATTTTTATGATAGCATCATATTATTGGATCAAGTTTCCGTTCTTACCCGGGAATTGATCTTTTCTCCTTTAAGTTCTATGAAGTGAATCGCAAGGGCAGTATTCTGTTTCATTTTCATATTACTTTTCACTGCTGTGCGGGGGTGGGGGAAGCGAAGGTCTGCCGGGAAGTCGTCGGAAAGCTCTCCCGCGACTCCCGTGGTATCCGATTCTTCGTCTTCCTTCCTGCCCCCCGCTCAGCTTCTTCATTGTATTTTGTATTTGGGGTCTTCCTGCGTTCGGGGTGGGGCATGTCCTTCCCCCCGTGCGTGAGGGAACCCCTCTTACTAATCTATCTATGTTACCGCAGGTGCTACATCCGTGGGAGACGACCTTGGATGTAGATGTAGATCCTCACGAGGTTTGTACTCGTTGTCGGGGCGAGAGTGCTCCCGCAACGAGCCCTGTGTAACGTGTATGCATTGGTCCGAGGCGCAGTGGGTGCTGTACGAGGGCACAAGAAGTCATCGGAAAGTCCAGTGACTCCTTTGGTAACGGACAATTCGTCCTCTTTCCTGCCCCCCGGCCAGCCCCCACGTTTCGCGCCTTCCCCTGCGGGGGGGTAGCGGAGTCCTTCTCCTCTCTCGATCCGTCGAGTGTGGAGGAGGGCGCCCGCTACCCGGACGTCCAGTTGTACTCTGGGGTCTTCCGTCCGCTCTGGGTGGGGTTCTTCCCCCCAGGCGCGAGGAAGCCCCTCTAACTAACCCGACTGTTGCTTCCGCAGGTGTGCCATCAGCGAATGACGACCTGGGACAGGTGTGGGAGTCGCTGGGACTGAAGGGAGTGCCGAGCATACAGGGGTTGATTCAGCGGTTTGGCGGAGTCGGCAGGGGTGGTCACTCATGGTACGGTAACCACTACAAAAACCAATATGAGATGCCACCGCACCTGGTGTACACACCACATGTCATGTCGGTAACACCCACGGCTGCAATCCAGAAACCAATTCCTGCCGTGCCAAAGAGGACGGTGCCACCGCCACCTGGGTTCTTTGTATTGCCGACCCCGGACTTCCGCTGCCCAAAGATACCCCCCTGGACCTGCCGCCAGTGCCGAGGATGACGGTAGCTGCCGACAGGACGCCTGGCTCTCCTGTGGTACCTGCCGTGCCTGCCGTACCTGTTGCTGTCCCAGCCGCTCATCCCTTTCAGATCAGGTGCCTGCTGCTCATTCACTTTCAGATGTTCCTGCTGTTCCTGGACCTGTTCCTGTTGTTCCTGCTGTTGGTGGTGCTGTCACAGTCTCAGGTCTTTCCGGACAGGTGCAGTCGGGCCCTGTTGCTTCGGCAACTGCCCCGGCTCCCTCCTGGATGGAAGACCTGACGTCTGTCCTGCGGAGCCTGGCGAAGAAGAAGAGGAAGAGAAGAAGGTGTCGCGTCGTCTTCGTCGTCTTCTTCGTCGTCTGCTGCCTCTCCTTCCCCTTCGACTTCTAAGGCCAAACAGCCGAAGAAGAAGAAGGTTGCCTCCTCCCCCCCTAAGAAGACTCCTTCGGGATCTTCTAAGGGCCCGGCTCGCTCAGGCGAGCTGGGGAGCTCTTCTGCTGGTCCTCCTGTTCCTTCGGGAACAGGGCCCGTCGCTGCTTCTGCAAAGAAGAAGGCGACGGGGACCAGAGGTGCACCAGCCTCGGCTGGTGTGTCCTCACCTGGTGCTAGCGGTTCTGCCGCTAAACCAGGTTCCGTCTCGGCCGCTTCTCGTTCGCGAGAAGCACCGAGTGGACGCTCTTCCAAAGAAGACCGTCCAGCCAAAGTTTCATTTTGACGCCCGAGCTCGCTCGCCGTCAAGACAGCGGCGCGGAGCAGAAGACTGGCGAGAGTCGTGCACACGACTCTCGACCAGCCAGTGGACGCTCTCGCAGCGATCAACTGGCTGCTCGGGCTGACGTGACGGTCGCTGACCAGCCACGGGTTGAGGCGAGGAAGGAGTCCCCGCGGCCGACGGTACCAGCCACGGCTGGTACCAGCGACTCGACGCGCCGAGAGGACGCTGGCCGGTCTCGACGCGACAGAGAGCCTAGCAGGTCACCCGTCCGCCGCTCTCCCGATGGGACGCACCGGGCGGAGACGGTGACCAGCGGCAGCTCGCCTGACGCTAGAGATCGGTCCTCGACGTTCTCAGCCGAGCCAATCGCCCCAGGCGAGCGGTAAGGCTAGGCCTGCTGCTCGACCGTCACCGCGGGTTGACGATCAGCAGCAGCCCTCCACGCACGCTGGTCCTGCCAGCGACGAGGGGGGGAGCGTCAGGTCTGCCTCTCTCCCGTACCTTCAACCTCCTCGGGCTATAATACCGGGTAGGAGCGATAGGATGGTACCGAGGAGCGATCACGAGAGGTACGCCGCTCGTGACCCAGCTATGACGCCGTATGGACCAGGCACGGTTCCAGGACCGACCAGGACATACGCGCAAAGTAGCTGAAGGCGACCGTCAGGGGTCTGCCGCTGTTCCTCCTTCTGAAGGAGGAGTATCTCGGGATCTGTTCTTGTTGGAGGGACTGGACGGTCCTACTCCGCAAGACACGGTTACTCCCGAGATACAGAGGAATTTGCAGAAGTCATTAAGCTATTCGTCAGCATAATGACCTTGCGGAAGGATTGCCGCTCCCACCAGCAGAGCCCACGTCTCTGCTCGAGTCGTTTTGGGGCCCGAGGGAACCCAAACCGACGGTGGGTCTGCCGCGATCGGAACTTGCCGATTCTGTCTCGAACCAGAGTCTCTCGTCTCCGGACAAGAAGGCTCTCTCAGTTCTGGCCGGTCGATCAAGCTACTTCCACCTCCTCTATTGCGCAGCGGCGTTTCTACGTGTCTTCGGACACCGTATTTGAATACTCCTTCGGTCCTCCTGAGAGGTTTCGACCTCGACGAGGACTGGAATGAGTCGAGGACGGTATCGGCTCTCTCCTGTCAGGTGTCGATCAGCCCCACCCCAGACGACGTTCACAGTGGCGGCAGACCCTTACCTACAGTGAGAGTTCATAACCCTCCGCGGGAAAACGTTTTCTCCTGACGATACGTTTTCCCAGACTCTGAGAGGCCATCGCCGCAAGGCGATGGCTGTTCCTACTCTTCTCCGACTGCTAGTTCCACTTGGGAAGGCGCGCTAGTATCCAATTCCTCCCCCATTACCCTCTCTCCTTACGGTTACGAGGGAAAGGGGAGGGATCCTACAGAGATTTCTCTGTAGGATCCCCACGTTCGGGACTGCGCTACCGGGGGACCTTCGGGTCCTACCTGACGTAAGCCCCGGTGTCGTTGAGGAGGAATCCTGCCCCATTCTCGATTTCTACGGGAATCGAGAGGACCACCAGCCGATATCGTTTGGCGCAATTCGGTGGGGGTTTCGCAGACTGCTTAGAATTCTACGGAATTTCTAACGCATTCAGTGTTCGAGTTTTACGATCTCCAAACACTTAGGCGAGACCACGGTCCAAAGTGAGCGGAGACGAGAATCCCCGATATACACGATAATCGGGTGAACCTCGCCTATTGCTCGAATTCCCTGGAATTTTCTAAGCATTGGGAAGAAGACTAGGCTAGCTGAAAAAGAACTATGTTGCTCACAGTAGGGCTACCAACCTGGACTAGAAAGAAGATCAGACGGGAAATATCCAGTTTGGCCTTGAACTATCGTCTTAGTATTCTGTTTCACCATTGAATCGCTTTTCCTTCGAGGAAGACTTCATCCTTCACTCTCTTTTGATAGAGATCGCAAGGTTGGTTTCGAGATCGTCCAATCCGCTTATTTTTGTTTTCTTGAAGGAAAGAATTTAGGATGGAGATCGGTTGTTCAGAATCCTACAAATATACTACGTTATCTTAACCTCGGCGACATGATTCTACTAAGCCAAGTTGAATTGTCCGAAGGGGTAGGGCCGTATTCCTAGTGAAACTACGGATTGCGACTTGTAATAAGAGAAGTATTCTAATTGAAACTGCAACTCGGGGTTGCTGCAACCCTCCCAGGCGTTTTGTCAGTTTCAATTTTATATACTTATGGTTTTTGTCACGAAAAACAAAAAAAAAAAACACCCATTTTCAAACTGGTTATTTTATTTACCTAAATTCGGTTTCGCCTAAATCTAATTGCTCGACGCATATCTTTTATGCTACGGTAGTTCTAGCCGAATCCGCATTCCTTCGTGGAATAATGGATTACCTGGCAAACCTCAGGATGACGAGTTTCCCAGCGAGAGCTCAGGCTCAACCTACTGCGTATTGCAACTGCCTGATAGCAGCTCATTATCAGCTGGGCCTCCGCTATGCACGGTCCATGTATGGTCTCGTCTCTGCCCGCTGACTTTGATTGACTAACCGGAACCGTATCCTCTGCCCCAACATCATGGTACTTAGGTTTCTCTGACTTAACGGGGAATTCTCGCCAATAATGAAGGACCCATCTACCTGCTGTTGACGCTAGATTCCATCGCCTTCGACATTGCGGAAGAATTTTCAACAGAGATATCTCTTAGGACTCTTTTCGATCTTTCTGTTTCCACCTGCGCACGGTAATCATAAGTCTGTACCAAGTTCCTCCCGCTGCAATCGCACTGACGATAAATGCAAATGATTTTGCAGACATCTGAGTTTTTGTCTTCAAAATTATCTCCGTATTCGTAGGTATACAACTTGTTCATTTTTTGTTTCAACCCGCAAGTTACGAAGGATGTTGTCAAAGAACATTTGCCAACCTCTCCCGCGACCTGACAGCTCTACTTCCAAATTTGTTCAGCCCATGATAATCAGTTCTTCAGGCGGCTTTTCCCCGCTGTGTTTTCGATTACTGGAAGAAACGCCCCGCTTTCTCATTGCAACTCACGACTTCTCACCTGGAAACCGACAAGCTAATGAAATAGCGGTTTAGCGCTTTTCAGTCATTTGGTAAGCCACAGGGTTTAATGAATTGTTGAAATCCTTCTCTCAGATTCGTCTGTGAAGACGTAATGTTGCATTCAATATCTACCTTCGTCTTCAACGGTTACATCGTTGTTGTTTTCTCCTTAGCTGAGATTTCAACAACCATGAGGATGTTTTACCTTCAGGGACCTCGGTCT
Source organism: Macrobrachium nipponense (assembly GCF_015104395.2). Lineage (NCBI taxonomy): Eukaryota > Metazoa > Arthropoda > Malacostraca > Decapoda > Palaemonidae > Macrobrachium > Macrobrachium nipponense. Next base: position 10,902,326 of record NC_061100.1, read on the forward strand.
CTAAAAGGAAGCAATTGGAACTTTCGCCGTTGTTGGGCACATGCCTTAAAGAAGAATCATCACCTCGCTGTCCGGCGCATTGGTGACAAACAAATACATTATTTGTTTTGGTTCTCTCGGTCATAAACCCTTTAAAGGTCTAAGGTCCGCTGACTTACTCGGAATGCTTTGACAACTTGGCCTTCCTTACCGAACCGCAGTCAGTCGGTCATGCTGGTCAAAAGGAACCGTCCTAGTCAGTTTACGAACTACGCTGTTTGACTTAGTTTCGGTTGTTACAGAGCAATCATTACTTCTTTTAACTAGCTTTGTCACAGTACCCATACCATTGACAAACCCACCATGGAGTGTCGGTTGTGCCCTATCCACTACCGAGAACTTGTTTCGCTGGCATGGGGATCGTGAGGATGCGAGAGACTTCGTTGCTTAACGGACAGACCGGTTTATGGGTACTGGGACATCACCGAAGTAGAGAAGAAGGGGATATGGTCCTATGCGACTATTTCCTTTCTTTTCCTCTGAGGAACTGTGCATGCTTCCTCCACTGGCGAAGTCAAGCATCCATGGGGATGGGGATCCGTTGACGCTCGATTTCGTACCGCGAACTTCGTAGCGAAAGACTCAGAACCCTTCGGAATTCCCCCTGAACGATTGGTTCGAGTCGTTCACAATCCCGCTTCCCTAATGGACCTTCAACCGCCTTGTCGATGTCCGAGGAGATGCCTGCCTTGTCCGCCGCAAGAACTTCTCCTTGGCGCAGGTACTGAAGGCATGGGTCTGGTACCAAACCAGAACCACATTGCCCTTCTTCCTTCTTCTACCTTCGGGATATGCCCCACAGGTCCTTGGATCTTTTTTCCTTGGGACCCGTGGTGGCTGCTCAACACGTTGTGTAGCGAACCCTCAGAACCCTCGCAGGCTGAACATCATCCGGGGGGGGGGGAGTCCCTGGTGTGACCGTAAAACTGGAAGGATGGTTGAATGGAGAGTGTGACCTGGCTCCTCTTTCCCATCTTTTTCTTCCCCTCTACCTGTGGTTAGAGGGGACACGGATCGTCACCCCTCTGCCTGGATAAGGACAAGATGCCAGGTGAGCTACTTAACAGAGCCCCAATCCTATCCCTTTGTCACTATAGGATAGGAGCGTATATCCACCACTTCCACTTCCCCCTCCAACAAGGGGGAGGAAAGTGGATGCCAGCTTTGAGACAACCCATACTTTATGTTGCCCCTCTTGGCGCAAACTGGAACAAGTTCTTGGCTTGCTGGTACGAAGAGATAAACGCTTGCCTCTCTCTTAGTACTCTGTCCCAGAGGTCCTGACCATTGATTCCTGCTGGTGCACACCCCGAATCAATCGGACAGAGGCTTGGAATCCCTCCCTCGCTCTTACGACCAGGGAGGCGTTCCAGGGATGGACTAACACCTCAGTTCTTGTTCATCAAAGACTCAGATTCCCTCCCACCAAGAAGTGAGTCTTTCCTAATTTTGTTAAAGGACCGCGAGGGTTTGTATTACGTTATCGGGAAAAACAAAGATGACAATTTTTGTCGAAAATTGCATTTTTTCCCTAACTATACAAACCTGAGGTCCTTTACATATAGTCCCTCCTCAGTGCCACCCCTCACTCTGCGTATTTTGCATGGGCCAAAGCAAAAGTGATTTGGGTTTGTTACCTTCCAGTCGCGCCGGCGCGCGACGATCTGGACAATCAGTTTAGCATACCGTTGCTTCCCCCCTTGTTCGAGTAGCTTACGACCGTTCCATCTAGCCCGCGATCTACTTCCTATTGTAAAGGACCTCAGGTTTGTATAGTTATGGAAAAATGCAAATTTTCGAACAAATTGTCATTTTAGTAACTTTTATGTCATTTCTATTCCAATTTTATTTCAGTCCCTTCTCTCAGACTGTTTTAGCAATTTTTGCCTTCATTTCTGTTTGAAATTCTAGTTCTGCTCTCTCTCTTCCCCTCTCTTCTTCCTCTCTCCGCTCTCCTCTCGTCGTCCCTCACTCCTCTCTCTCTCCCTCTCTCCTCTCTCTCAGTAAGAAAACAGTCGTATAAAACGGTGAAGATCAGAATGGGCAGATGTGACAAGCGGAGTTCCTTCAGGGTTTTATTGTCCTTGGCCTGCTCTTTTTTTTGTTTTTTATTTATTTAATTAATGACATTGAATGTAGGATTAACTAGCATGATATCCAAATTTTACAGATGACCACCTAAACTAAGGGTGTAAATGCAAGGCAATGCCCGAGAGTTTTAAAAAGAAATTTTAAGCTAAATAAGCTAAAGAAAACTAGTGGGTTAAAAAAAAGATGGCAAATGCCCGTTTTAATGTGGATAAGTGTAAAGGTGTTACAAATCGGAACAAATATAATCTTCATTGCCCAGCTTACATGCTGCTTTGGGAATGAACATAAGTTAGTGGTAAGAACAAGAAGGACCTTAATTATTATTACCAATTCTCGGGCATTCCATTGTGATGTGTATTTCTGGTGATAGAACTTTACTCTTGATGTGTTTTGGAAGTCACGTAAAGCCGGTGGTCCCGTTGCTGAATAACCACTGGTTTCATGCAATGTAAAACACCATACAAACAAATGAACCAAGAACTTAAAATCCACAACAGAGTGCACAAAAGCTGAAAAGAAGGCACAGAAACTAGTGGGATACATAGAGGCAGTTCAAATACAGTAACAAGGGAATCTTGCTGCAGCTCTACACCTCGATAGTTAGACCTCATCTTGAATATGCTTTACAGTTTTGGTCACCGACACCAAGAAAAGGACAAGTAGATCTGAAAGGGTACAAGCAAAAGCCACAAAGTTAATTCCATCCATCCGGAAAATAGGATACCAAAGACGACTAGAGAGCCTGAACATGTATGGCCTAGAAATACGATGATTGCGAGGACAACTAATAGAAACTTCCAAATTACTGAAAGGCATAACAACAAAAGTAGACAGTAACCTATTTACGGTAAACAAAAACCAGACAAGAAATAGTGGATGGGAACTAGAGCTCAAGAGAACACATCCCATTGTGGGAACTAATTTACATACAAGATATGTGATACGTACATGAAATAAACTGCCACTGGAAGGTGTAACGTGGTTCAGAAATCACGTAAAGCCTTTGGTCCCGTTGCTGAATAACCCACTGGTTCCATGCAGCGTAAAAACACCATATAAACAAAAACGAAGTTGTAAACAGCAACAGTGTGGAAGTTTAAAGGAAAGCTAGACAAAGTCATTAGGACTGTGAATGAATATTAAAACCAGCTCCTAGAGATAATGTCTCCTCGGATGGTCTAAAAGGTCTTTGAGACATCCTAATCCTTGAAACTCCCTCTCTCCAGGACCGTTTTAGTAATTGTTACTTCATTTCTGTTCAAATGCCAAGTCTTCTCTTTCTTGTTTTAATTATTGTTTATTCGAATTCCTGTCTCTCTCTCTCTCTCTTGCTAAAAGATACTACATATGAGGCAATAAAGCAGCATACCTACGAAGAAATAAATTACGATATGACAACAGAAAAGCAAATCCCGAAGAGGCTTCTACCCAGATCTATACAATGACGGGAAAGAGGAAAAATAGACAAGAAAAGAAACAAAATCTGCAACCTTTTGAAAAGAGGGAATTGCAGATTTGGAGAAAGATGTTTACTACAAACATCCTAAGATATGTCAAAACTATGAAATATATGGTAAATGTGCATACTTAGATGGATATGGGGATGATTGCAGAGATCTGCATTCCAAAAATATGTAAAAAACTAAAAGAAGGAAAAGGATGTAAAGTTTCGACAAAAAATGCAAAATATATGACCCCCTGGTAGCCCATGAATTCAATAATCAAATAAATAACCAACCAAGTAATAAAATCCAAAATAAGAAAAAAACAAATAAAGAGAGAAATCAAGAATATCAGGTAAAAGAGAAAAGCAAACCACCAATGAGATATGCAGAGGTGTCAGCAAAAAATTTCAAAGCATCAGCTCCGAAATTCTACTCAAGAGATAATAACTGTATTTATTATGCAAGAGGATATTGCAGAAACGGACGGAGATTGCAGATTCAGACACAAAATGAATAATAATGATGAAGGAAGATCAAATATTATGGAAAAGTTGGATTTTTTTAATTCAGAATTTCTGGAAAATGAAAAAAAGAACAACATACCAGAACAGGAAAGAGACATGGGAAAATCCTTATTACTACCAGTATTAAATGAAGGAGAAAACACGCAAACCATCATAGTGATGAATGCGCAGGGTTAGTTACGAGTAACTCAAAAAGAAAATAGAGTACTTAGAAGAACTAACCCAAAAATGAAAAGAAAATAGATATAATGAATATAAGTGAAACCTGGTATTCCCCAGAGACTGGGAATGATGATCAAATAAAAGGGTTCCCAAACTTATAGATCAGATAGAAAAAATAGAAAAAAAAATAGGAATCAAGGGGGAACCGCAATATATGGGAAAGACAAAAAACAAGGAAAAATATATGAGAAATAATAGTAACTCAGAATGTGAACTAATAGCGGTAGAATTTGAATCTGAAAAATTGATGAACATAGTAATATATAGACCTCCTAATACTAAAGAGTTTTGACTTAATAATTGAAAAATTGGCGATGACTATATGTAGAATCACAAGGACTGGACCTATTCTCCTATCTGGTGAACTTCAACTTTTCCTTTCGTAGAATGGAAGAACCGAATAGGAGATTGTGGTTGTACTTATACATATAAAAAAGAGAGTAATAGTAGTGCAGAAGATAAGAGGCAATTTGAAAAGCTATTAGATATGCTACTAGAATACAACATTCACAAACAAATAAATCACCTGCCAACAAGAAAGGAAAATACTTTCAGACCTAGTATTTGTGAACGAGATGAATTATGTTAAAGAAATAATAGTTTATAATGCGAATATTTCAGACCATAATGTCATAGAATTAACAGTTCATTCCAAAGCAAGTGAAAATAGAGATAAGCAAGAAATGAAAAAGTGGGAAGGATATGGAAAATACAACTTCTACAGTAAAAATATAAAATGGTCAGAAATTAATGAAGAATTAAACAAAGATTGGGATAACATTTCGTAAGTGATGAACATAAGGGTAAATTACGGAGATGATATATATAAAATGTGGAGAAAATAGTGGAAAAATATATACCGAAGAAGAAAAACAAAAAAAATAAACATCATTCATGCATACCAAGAGACAGAAGGATCTTGTTCCAGAAAAAAAATCAGAAGTGGAAAAAAAGGTCTTGCAAAAAGAAAAAAATGCATTGGAAAGTTATAGAACTAAAAAAGTAAGATAGAAAATGCAGAACAAAAGATTATACAATCAAAAGAAAATGAAAAACGGGACTTGGAAGAAAAAACCCTATTAAATATCAAGCAAAACCCCAAACTATTATACTCATATGCGAAGAAGATGAATAAAAGAAGAATAGAAATAGGCCCTCTGAGAATTGAAGGGAGATTAACGAATGAAAAAAAGGAAATTTGCAACATACTGGCAGAACGATATAAGAGAGAATTCACCCCTAGAATAGATAATGAAGATAATGATATAGAAGTAAGGGATGAAAATAGTGAATATTTAGCTGACATAGATATTAATGAAGCTGATATTGTGCAGGCTATTAATGAAATTAAAAATGGAGCTGCTGCAGGGCCTAATGGAATTCCTGCTATTTTGTTAAAGAAAGTAGTTCATTCTATCGCAAAGCCACTTTGCCAATATTATTAAGACAAAGTGTAGATACAGGCAAGATTTATGATGAGCCACAAATTAGCATATATTACCCCTACTTTCAAAAGTGGATCAAGACTAGAGGCAAGTAATTATAGGCCTGTGAGTCTAACATCACATATTATGAAAGTGTATGAAAGGGTAATGAAGAAAAAATTTATCTGAAACATTTAATAAAAAATAATTTGTTTAATAAAGGGACAAACATGGGTTTTCGTACCCGGAAAAAGTACACAAACCCAACTGTTAGTCCACCGTGAGAACATATTCAAAAATATGAAAAGCGGAATGAAACAGATGTGGTTTATTTAGACTTTGCAAAAGCTTTTGATAAAGTAGACCATAATATATTAGCGAAAAGAAGAAAATTAGAAAAACACAATATCGTGGATAAAGTAGGAAGATGGTTAAAAGAATTTTTACACAACAGAAAACAGATAGTTATTGCAAACGAACGAGAAATCGGATGAAGTCAAGGTAATATCCGGTGTGCCGCAAGGTACGGTGTTAGCTGCAATACTGTTTGTTATTATGATTGAAGAAGACATAGACAATAATGTGAAGGATTCGGTAGTGAGTAGTTTCGCAGATGACACAAGAAGAAAGTAGAGAAATTACTTGTGATGAAGATATGGAACGCTCTACAAAGAGACCTTAACAAAGTATAATGATTGGGCAGAGGTAAATAGGATGGTATTTAACTCTGATAAATTTGAATCAATAAATTATGGAGACAGAGAAAGAAAGCTATATGCATATAAGGGACCTAATAATGAGACCATCACAAATAAAGGAAGCAGTTAAAGACCTTGGTGTGATGATGAATAGGAACATGTTATGCAATGATCAAATAGCAAGACTGTTGGCAAAATGTAAAGCAAAAAATGGGAATGTTGTTAAGGCACTTTCAAAACAAGAAAAGCTGAACACATGATTATGCTTTATAAAACATATGTTCGTAGTCCACTTGAATATTGCAATATGATATGGTATAAAACCCACACTATCAAAAGGATATTGCACAATAGAGAGTGTACAAAGGTCCTTTACAGCTAGAATAGAAGAAGTTAAGGACCTAGACTACTGGGAAAGACTACAATTCTTAAAATTATATAGTCTAGAAAGGAGAAGAGAACGCTACATGATAATTCAGGCATGGAAACAGATAGAAGGAATAGCAGAAAATATCATGGAACTAAAAATATCAGAAAGAGCAAGCAGAGGTAGATTAATAGTGCCCAAAACTATACCAGGAAAAATAAGGAAAGCACACAGGACATTAATCCACTACGCACCAGCATCGATAATGCAGCGTCTATTCAATGCGTTGCCAGCTCATCTGAGGAATATATCAGGAGTGAGCGTAGATGTGTTTAAGAATAAGCTCGACAAATATCTAAACTGCATCCCAGACCATCCAAGATTGGAAGATGCAAAATATACCGGAAGATGTACTAGCAACTCTCTGGTAGACATTAGAGGTGCCTCACACTGAGGGTACCTGGGGCAAACCCGAACAAGATGTTGTAAGGTCTGTAAGGTCTGTCAAGGTCATGGTTTGCTTCCCTCCATCGAGCCTCTGGGCTTTTGATGCTGTGTCACATGTTTGTATCTTGTTTCCCGCTCTTCTGGACAGGCCTTTAGAGGGAGGGTTGCAGAGGAAAGGCTTGAATTGACTCATACCTGGGAAATGCAACAGTTGCTTAATTCTGTTCTTGAAAATTAGTAAGCAAAACAGGTTACATGAGCTAAGATGCCATACCTGGATGACATCCCCCTCCCAGGAAAAAAAATTATTGATTCATAGACCCTGAAGGAAACTGACCAACCTCTTAATGTAAGGTTCTCCTAGAGCTATGGCCTTTGCTTCAAAACTAGTTTGATCTGCCATGTGTGAATGATTAGTATATTTGGTGTAAAAACTGGTTCACTACTGACAGCTTGCAAACTTTTATAGCCCCATCAACTCCATGCAAGTTAAGACTCTGGGACATATGCTAATTCAGCTGCTTTCCTCGGTCTTCCATACACACTGCAAGCCTCCACAATTAAACAGGTGTTTACACACACCTCAGCAAGGCTCAGCCAAATCTTGCCATTATACAAGGCTTACCCATACCTTGTCATAAGTTATGGAGGTCAAGAATAAAAGCTCTAATTTTATACTTGGATACTCGGACTGCAATGCAGCTCCGTAACTAATGGTAAAGTATCTCGAGTTTAGGAAAACTACAAACAAGTTCTTAGAGAAAATTATTTATTTATAGATAGATAAAATTATAAGGCGTAAAACTACGACTACGTACACGCTTTAAACTCCCAGGTCAGCTTTTGTTAAAGGCAAACCAGTCACCTAAGCTAATCTAGATTCCTAGTACAAATTCATATCTTTGCCGATCTCTTTCATTACTGGTAATTAATAAACAAAGTAAATTAGTAGGTGAGGCTCTTTAAGAATAAACAAAGAATAGGTCATGGGAAAAAATAACTTGCATTATTAAGAGAGAAAACCCATAGTACTTTGTCCAAGACAAAAATAATACTATGATGAACAACTTTTGTCTATAAAATGGAGACGGCACAATTACCCACTGCCTGAAATTCTCATTCCCTCAATTATCGCGAGTGAAACAAGTTAAAGTAGGAGATAGACACAATTATCACCCACGCTTACTTTGTCTCCAAAGACATGACTTAAACTTAAAAGCAGAAAAAAAACAGCGCCTCAGTGGCGTGGTTGGTTTAGTGTTTGCTTACCTCGGTGGTCGCGGGTTCGATTCTCGGCCATTCCATTGAGGAGTGAGTGATGCGAATTTCTGGTGATATAAGTTCACTCTCGACGTGGTTCGGAAGTCACGTAAAGCCGTTGGTCCCGTTGCTGAATAACCACTGGTTCCAACTTCCATGCAACGTAAAAACACCATACAAACAAACGAAAAGCACAGAGAGCTCCAGACCAAGACTAACATACAACGTTCCCATACTCTCACCCTCTTTCTCCACAGAGAGACCAAGGTAGCAGGTTAGATTGTGTTAAATGTCAAGCTGCTTAGTGGAGAATGAAGGATTTTTTCTCTTCTTCCTATGTTTCTTCATCATCTTCAGGAACAAAGTCACCTCTATAATACTATAAACCAGTGTTCTCAACCTTTTTCTGGCGGTGGCCTCCTTCAACCCAGTGCAAGTTCTGGTGGTCCCTCCATGCCAACTTTGAGTTCTCACCCACCCACCCCCCCATCCCCCCCAGTCCTCTCACCTTAATACGCCTAGGGAAGTAGGTATATTAATGGTTCTAGTTTGAACAGTACCATGTACTCAAAACACTAATTTCAGGCATAAATCAAATAACAATATTAATTGGAAAAATATTTTATTTGAATACTTATTTGTTTACAAAAGGAATACAAAATAAGGAATACATGTAGGTACAATTGGCTCTATCTTGAAAGGTTTCAGTGGGATCTGTGACTGGTGCAGGGCTGCCAACTTGTCAATGTTTGGCTTGAAAGCTCTCAGAGAGAGAGACTCAAATCGCCTCGTTTTTTTTTTTTTTTCTTTGTCAAGGCGATTTCGTGTCTTTGACAGCAGGTACATCACCCGACTGAAACCAGTCTCAACCAAGTAAGACGTGGGAAAGGCAAGTAAGAGCAACTTCACATCTTTCCAGATCAGTGGGTACTTCTTAAACTCATCTTGATTCATCCACAGCTTCTGGTGTCCTCCACGCTTGAACCGTACTTGAGCTGTTGTGTTATTCTGAAGTTCAATGAAACTTTCTTGAAGTGTAATGGGAAAAATATTCCTTTAATTATTAGTGATTTATTTAGGAATTGATTCATCATCCTCATCTAATATCTTTACACTACTGTTGTAAGAGTGATTGGAACTGTAGAATGTTTTCGTTTTTGTTGTGGACACGAGTGCGTGGCAGTGTAGCCAGTCCCTTGTTTTTGTTTTTCTTACACTTTGAGTATGGGAGCGCTGTCCTGAATCTTTCGTCTGCATTTTGGTGTAACTAGCAACACTTGTATTGATTTCTGGAAATAAACAATTGAATAAAATGAATATTTCCAGGGATCTAGTCCAGGAGTTCTGAAGGCTAGGTAAATTAATCAAGTCCAGGAGACTAGGCCTGGGAGAAATTTGGTATGGTGTAATGAGTAATAAAGAAACAAGCCGAGTACCAGGAATTTTCTTCAATACCCCTAAAATGGAAATCAGCACTTCAATTGCCTCCCAGTGAGAAGACATCACCTGGCCTCATCAGTAATAAGACCCATACACACAAGGAATATCATGTAATTGCAGGTAGGACAGGCCTACCCTAATTCCCAGGCAGCGTAAAGGTCATTAGTCTTCATACCCTCCGTGTCAACTATGACACAGTACCATTCTCCGACCCCTGTCTCCAGGCAAGAAGACTGACAACAGTGCATATGTATAGCAGTACCTACCTAGTATTATTATTCTCGTATCTTAATGTTATGTTGAGGGAAAAATCCGCCCGCGACAGTAGGGTGACATCAACTTCAGATGCATCAGCAATGAAGGGATCCACAAACCAGTGTGACACAGTCATTTGGAGTAGGTCAGTGAAGCGAGTTTCCATATCATTTGGCAACTGCTTCAGATGGTTAACATACACTGCTAGGTCATCATCAAGCAGTTCGGTGGATATAACTGCTAAGGAAGGAAACTGTGCAAACTCCCGTCTTCCAAGGTTCAACCAGAACAGCTTGAGTTTCCCTTTAAATGCAGTAATTGTATCCTTGTAGGAAAACAGGGTGGAGTCACATCTTGAAGCTCTTTCTTTAGAACATTTAGCTTTTCAAATATGTCCGACAGGTAGAAGATGTCACTCTTTGCATCAACAAGTTTATGTCCCACTCAAGAAAGAGATAATACTGTCCCAAAGTGCAACAAAACGATGCAGGCAATTACCCTCAGAGAGCCATCTGACTTCAGTGTGCAACACAAGTCGTTCAAATTCTTCATTGTTCTTTTCACAATTGCTGAAAGAGGCGATCTTGCAGTGCGCACTTTTTTTATCAAGTTGACAGCCTTGATAACATGCTCAAGTGCTTCATGCAGAAGTGCTGCTAAGTTTTTGGCAACCAGGTGCTGCTGATGAACAACACAGTGCACACAAACGACATTAGTAACAGCTTTTTTTTTTTAAAGTAAGCACTGAATCCCCGATACCTTCCAATCATAGCAGAAACGCCATCTGTTGCACAAGCCACAATGTTCTTGAGTGGAATGTCGTTCTCCCCAAAATAGACCTCAAGTTTTTTGAAGATGGAATCACCTTTAGTGTCAGTCGTTAATTTCAAAGCGGAAAGCATTTCTTGACATATTTCATCAACATCAAGACACCTCACAAATGCCATCAGGAGAGCAGAATTATCAGGTAACGTTGATTCTTCGAGTTAGAGCGAGAAATCGTTCACCTGCAGTTTTGAGACTAATTGGTTTTCAACATCAGCTGCCATCTCACAATACGGCGTGATACTGAGGAGTTGCTCAGAGGAATAACACTAGTTACCTCTTGTGGACTCTGATGCATGAGTGTTGGAAGCACTACAGCCACTGCCGGCATGATCAGAGATTCACCGGCAGTATGAGGCTTACCTGCTTTTGCAATCACATTTGCTATCTTGCAAAGAAGCCAACATTCCTCTATCTACTTTGCCATTTTTTGGGTAAACATATGATTCACTGTCATCCTTCCTTGGAACTTATCACGTAATTTTTTAAAGAAATCTAGCGGCTTGTCTTTCTTGTCTTTATTTATGTGCAGTCTCCAGATGATTTTTCAGTTTGCAGGGACGCATACTTTCATTTGAGAGTGAGATCATGCGTAGCAGGCACAGTACACGATAGTACATTACTTAGAGAGAGAGAGAGAGAGAGAGAGAGAGAGAGAGATGAGAGAGAGAGAGAGAGACTTAATGGTTTTTGTCAAGGGTCATAGTTCAGCCTTTTACCACTCTACCACAATCGTCTACTTCTTAAAAATTTCATTGACAACTGGAGAGAGAGAGAGAGAGAGAGAGAGAGAGAGAGAGAGAGAGAGAGAGAGAGAGAATATTGAATATTTCATTGTCTGCAAAAATTACCGGGTATATTAAATCGAATGATGTTTAAAGTAAACTCAAGCATGCTAAACAGAATATTCCAAGCATAATAATGATGAATTTCAAAATATTACACATTTATATATTTTGTTGGTCCTAAATTTTCTGTGGCCCCCCCTGGCACCCCATTTTTCAAATCTGGCCTCATGGCCCCCAAGGGGGCCATATGGCCCACGTTGAGGAACGTGGCTATAAACCATGCCCACCTAAAGCCCACAACCATGGAAAAAAGTACAGAACCTTCCATGGGATGGTATTGCAACAAGGATAGCAAAAACATTAATGCCCTTAATTTTCTGAATGTAACTCAAGGAAAATAAGAAAAAAAAATATATAAATATGGGTTAATCATGAAAATTACAGAGATTCTTTTACAGTGGTAAAATGTGATACATGTGAAAATAATTCTTTGATTATCCTAACAGCAACTAATCACCTAATTATTATGAGTAAAAATATTTCCCATAAACATATTTAAGAAAAGGCAACAGGTGTGAAATGGATAGAAGTAATTGTTTATTATTTTAATATTATCAATTTATTTATTTAACTTAAGGATGATTGTGTTCCATGGTCAAACAAGTAACAGTTGGTATGTATACGTACAAGGGGTAGACTGACATGTCCTATCCAGTCCATCTGACATCTCTGAGGTTTCGACACACTAGCCCCAATTAGCCTTGAAGTAGAGAAAAAAAAAAAAGTCTCGTGGCTGCCATATTTAGGGAGTTAGCCACAGGAGGCGAATGTCAAGTGCCATTACCTGTTGTCTCAGACATAGTGCCTGAAAATTTAGGAAAAAAGGAATATGATGGCATTTGCATTAAAACTGAACTGTTGACAGAACATCAAACCTTAGAGATAATATCCCTCGCTGCTACCTGGCCAATCCCTAAAAAGGAATGAACAAACTAAAGAAAGATTGTTAGTACACTCCAGGGGAATGTCACCGATTAATGGAATTGAGGATTTCAGTAGAGTCGCCCTTCTGTCATTTTGTGAGAAGCGCAGCACAATAGACAATACATATGCAGGGCAACCAATGGGGCTGGGTCACATAGACAACCTCTGTTAATTGCATGAGCTTTAACAAAAACAGTAAATGCAATACAAGCTATAACCAGCATATGTAATTGACATATTTATTCATATACATACATACATACATACATACATACATATATATATATATATCTATATATTGTTATGAACTCTAAGAGATGATGATGAGTTCAGAGATTCTTTAATCCATTTTAAAGCCCTTACCACTATGATGATGAGTAGGACTCCTAACCAAAACATTAACAATTCAAAGTACTTCCTCAAAGAGAAGGATACAGAGACTAAACGAACGCTTAATTATTTATTACAACTAAAATCTTACAATTACAAAGAAATCCCTTGACAACTGTACTTTAGGGAAGAAAAACTCGTGATTACAAATCCAAAAACACATTCGCCTAGCTAACTAGCTAACTTTTTCAAAACAGACTTCAGGGTGATGTGCTTTATCCCTAACTCAGACATTTTATTCCTAAAACATTTTCTGGTGAAATTAGTAGCACAGTCCGATTGCAAAGTGTGCAACCTTCTGAAAAGTTTTTCCGACCCCAAAATGCCCAGCAAGATTGTTTTCATGAGCCAAGAACAAAATTTTGTTCCTATACTTCTCAGGAACTACCAACTGACGGGAAACCTCTACCTCATCAGCAGGTGCATCAGCTGACCTACTAACCCTGTAGAGCAACCCTCTCTCTACAAAATACTGGCTTTGATAAATCATTACTATCACTACTAATAAATTATGAAATGCAACAGTTTGGGCTTTTCTAAAAGCCTTGGAATCCCACTCCATGTCTCGAAAATTAAGTGTAGTACCTTTTGTCACGAAGTCAGTCTTATGTTTATCAATCACATCCAAATCTAACTCAACCTCGGCCAGGTCAACCTCTTTTACCTTTGACCTCGTTATTACCGAGATAGGTTTAAAAAATTCACTCATAGGACAGTGGTCGTCCCCTACTTCGACCACAGACAGAATTGGAAAGATGCAAGATTCATCATTAATGGACAAATCATTAGCAAAAATTAAATCTATTTTAGGAATTGGCAAACTATCAACAACCGCCAATTTTACCTCACCTGAAAAATAATTAATATTAAGAAAAAAGGTTTATAGTGGGTATGAATCCACTGTATTCACTACATACTCATCATTCTTATAAACATAGAACATCCGGGACAGACCCTCGTAAAATTAATGACTGAGCAGCCCCAGTATTTCTCAATACTTTAATTTTTGTCCCAATCTGTTTAGTTTCATCCGTGAAAATAAATCCGTCCGTTATGTACTTACGAAATCTAAGTCATCTAGATTCGTCTTCCTTTGGCGGTTTATTTGCTGTTACAACGCTGACAGGTTTCGGGTTTCTTTCGAAATATTTCTTTCTCGAGAAACATTGCGACTCTACATGACCTCTCCTACTACACCAAAAACAAACTATTCCCCCCAGATCTACTACTATTACTATTATTATCATTATTATTGTTACGCATTCTATGCAAGATAATCTCGTGTTCCCTTTCTTTAGCTCTTTCTTCTGGTTGAAACTGCATAGCTTTTAACTCCAACTCTTTAATTTTCGCTTCCTCCCTCAAAATACTGAGTCTCAACTCACTTACCTGATGAATGTTACTTTCATCTAGTTCCCGGTTTTCATCATTAGAGACGTTGCCCTGTTCTTGATTTTTGTTCATATGTGAGACACTTACATTCTCTTGGTGCTCTTTAGCAGCTTTCAGCACTTCTTTGAGTAACTGCCCTTACGAATTTCTGATGGCAGTTCCAAATGCAAAAACCGAGACAAAAACCACAACTCCTCGCATTTCAAATAAAAAATATTTTCTTCTCAATCAGGATTACCGAGCAATTCGGCCGCAGCCTCCTCAACTTGAAACTCGAAATATGGCATATTCTAAGTAAATGGGGAAAGAGAGAGAGAGAGAGAGAGAGAGAGAGAGAGAGAGAGAGAGAGAGAGAGAATAAAGCTCTTATTACTTAAAAGGCTATCAAGCAAAACTATTCTTTTCCCACCTTTCTCTGCACTCCTCCTCGAGAAAACCCTCTGGTAGTAGATCCTGTTAAACGGTCGCCAATTATGTTATGAACTCTAAGAGATGATGATGAGTTCAGAGATTCTTTAATCCACTTTAAAGCCCTTACCACTATGATGATGAGTAGGACTCCTAACCAGAACACAAACAATTCAAAGTACTTCCTCAACGAGAAGGATACAGAGACTAAACGAACGCTTGATTATTTATTACAACTAAAATCTTACAATTACAAAGAAATCCCTTGAAAACTGTACTTTAGGGAAGAAAAACTCTTGATTACAAATCCAAAAACACATTGGCCTAGCTAACTAGCACACTAAAGTAAAAGAAAAAGTTACTTGGGGGAGATAGAAAACGCAGATGCACGGGTCGTTATGATAGTAAGAGACAAAGTAAGAAATTAACCTTAAACCTAATTGAATTACACACTTGAATAAACATACATTAGGACTATGGCAAAATAAATATCATCCTGTTAACAATAATTAACTACTGTTCCACTAATCCAATGGTTCATAGAAAGTCGTCTCTCTTAGTATCACACAGCGAAGTGTCGGCTCCAACACTAAACTCCAGCAGTGCCACAAAGTCGGAGACACCCAACACAAGTCGTCTCTATAGGTGAGAATAGTTATGACAAAAACAAAGGGTCTGGGATCTTACCCTTTTCTCCGCCCCTGGGAGGCCCCTTGACGACTCCAGAGGTTCAGCAAGCTGAGGGCAAGGGTAATGACGGGCGAGGTTCGCCTCCAAAAGTACGTATGGCAAGGAAGGGCATCACACAACCCTGAAGTATACGCCTTGCAAAGGAAGGGCATCACACGATCCCTTACACGAACTGAACAGACACCAGCAAAAGTACTCTTCATAGGGGATGGCAAGGAACACCTCCAAGATGCCACCAGCTGCAAAACGTCAAGGGCGTCTTCAGAACATTGTGCAAACTGCCATAAGCCGTCAGAAAATATGGGAGCTGGAAACCTCTCTATAGGGAGCCGTTTACTGCCGTTTTATCCTTCCAAAGGTCCCCACATCACCAGCAGAGATGAAAACAAAACAGGTGACGAACAGCCGAAACATCGTCAATCATGAAAAAAAAGACACTTACATGGGTGACGTACCAATTAAAACTATAACGGGGGGGGGGGGGGGGGGAGGCAAAGACCCCAAGTCCAGCCTTCAAACGACATATGTAAACAAAACTGGACAAAAACAAACAGAAACTTACTTTTAATGTGCGAAGTCAAAAAGCATAGCAAATATACAAAATTAATCAAATAAGTTAACTCCATTACAATGTATAGTATATATATATATATATATATATATATATATATATATATATATATATATATATATATATATATATATATATATATATATATATATATATATATATATAACAAAATCACGAAAGTTTGGAACGTGATAAATCCATAAATAAAGGTATAAGCCACGAAGGAAAAAATAAACAATGGAGTTTCCGCAAGATCTTTCGACGTTCAACGTCCTTTACTTAGCAGATAAACTGTTTATCTGCTTAGTAAACTACGTTGAACGCCGAAAGATCTTGCGGAAACTCCGTTGTTTATTTTTCTTTTGTGGCTTATATAATATATATATATATATATATATATATATATATATATATATATATATTATATATATATATATATATATATGTGTGTGTGTGTGTGTGTGTGAGTTGTAGTCCACAGGGGAAAAGAAAAGCTGAAATTCCTTTTAGCGTAACAGTTTCGGCCTCCAATGGCCCTTATCGAGATCAGTGGAAGCCGAAACTGTTGAGCTAAAAGGCTTTTCAGCTTTTCTTTTCCCCTGTGGACTACAACCTCACATATCTATCTTCGTGAAAAAGGAAGACTAAAATATATACACATATATATTATATTATATATATATATATAGTTATATATATATTATTATATATATATATAAAGAAAAACAGAAATGCTCTAATAAAATGCAGGGGTAAGACTAATGTTGGTCTTAACATAGGCGACAGTAATAATAATGCTGTAATAGTGAAAATCAACACAATGTGCAGAGGAAATATACAGGTATTCAGGAGTAATTACAAGTTTTAATCCTTATTATTATCATAATATATTGGAATAATAATAATAATAATAATAATAATAATAATAATAATAATAATAATAATAATAATAATAATAAATAATAATAATAATAATAGACTTCAGGGGACAAATATATTGGACAGTATTTAAAAAAATAATAATTGGCAAATAGCCTTAACTTGGAGTGAACCTATCATTAATGTCCCCTTCTGTTAATTGATGTAGTACTGTACTTAATCCTCCAATAATGGGATTATGTATCAAAATAATGCTTAATCTTGCAGCTTATAACCTGCTACTGGTAGCTGTGTCCCAATCTTAACCTAGCATTCATCAACCTTTCATGCCTGCTAACCCGATTTTTCCATAAGCATATGGGCCGTACGTTACAACCTTGATACAGAACTTGACTGATCTGCTCAATCCTGCTCCATCTGCCCCCGTGAACAAATTTCCAACATCTGATTGTACATACTTCTGATTTTTATTCTAATTCGCTTTATTGATAAGCCATGGCTGTGCTCAATTGTGTCTAGTAGACCTGCTTCCTTAGTCAGCTCATCTGCCTTTTCATCATCATGCATATTTCCCTAAGGGAGGGGCTACCCACATTATCTTGATCTTTAGGCCCCTAAGTGTCAAGTGCTTTACTTCTCTCTCAACTTCATTGACCAGTATCTCTAGAAATGTTAATAGACATGCACTCCCAGTGATGTAACAGCTGTCCATAGTCTACCTATATTTGTAGATGGCCCAAAATCTACAACATCATAATGTTGAATGTTTTGCTGTTACTGCAGCAGCTAGGCTGTTTGCTCTTTTCCAAAAGTATCCAGTAGTTCTTGTCTTTGGAAGTGAATCCGTCATATCCCAGCGCTTTAATGCCAATTATACAGTTGATTTCTACAATTCTCCATGCCACAAATGCCATTCTTAACTCTACCATCATTTTGATATCCTTGCTGTTACTGGAGAGCCTATGATAATCATCATTGCTTAAGATATGTGGCACATACAGGGCACAAAGTACTGCTACTGATGCCCGCTTGTAGCCATATGCCATGGAATGGAGTCAAATTTAAGGGTACTATCAATAGAAGCAGCTCCTCCAAGAGCACAGTCACTGGCAAGAAGAGCAGAGGAAATCTCATTTACTAAGTCCAGGATAAAAAAAAAAATCTCAGGGTCTCATTTCGTTTCTTAAACATAACAGGATTTGTATCTCTCAATAGGACGATAAGCTCTTCTATATGTATAAGCAACCCTTTGCAATTCCATCGTAAGATATCAAAGGATACCACTGCTCTCCCATATATTGTAGAACTCTGTGGCTTTCACCATTATGCCACTGGCGCCATCTGCGGGACACATATTTCATTTGTTTATTATGATATTCGACATAGTGATCATCTTTGTTTGATCCAGTGATATTATCCTTGATATTTTTTCGTCTCCTATTTGGTTTTGATTAAAAATTATCACTTTTTTGTCTTGGTACGTCATTTGCAAGTTTGGCATTTCGATGTCTTGCACCACGTAGTATGTTTAAGACTATTTTCCCCTTCCTTTAATACAGGAGACCCCTAGGAAGTTGTGCCGTCAGTGGACCTCATGCGGTGTACTGTAGGCATTACTTAAGGTTCTTTGCAGCGTGCCTTCGGCCCCTAGCTGCAACCACTTTCGTTCCTCTTACTGTACCTCCTTCCATATTCTCTTTCTTCATCTTACTTTCCACCCTCTCCTAATAGTACTTGATTCACAGTGCAACTGCGAGGTTTTCCTCCTGTTACACCTTTCACTGTTAATTTCCATTTCAGCACTGAATGACCTCATAGGTCCCAGTGCTTGGCCTTTGGCCTTAATTCTATATTCAATTCAACTCAACTTTAATACAGGAGGCAGCCTTCGAGTTTGGTGAATACAGTATTTTTCTGCTCTAAATGAATTGTCTTTCTAAACATCAACCACAGATTTTTAGGTAGTATATATATATATATATATATATATATATATATATATATATATATATATATATATATATATATACACACATATTAAGTCATATTTATCGTTCCATGTTGAATTCACCATCAAGGGGAATAACTTATAATTGCAATTGATAAGTGGTTCTGCTCTGGCAAGGATTCGAAACTGGGTGTTGGTTTAGAAAATACAATTAGCGTTCGATTTCGACTTTTCGGCTGTAATATATATATATATATCATATATATATATATATATATATATACCGAATTATATACTATCTCCACTGCACACTTCATGTATGGATCTTAATATTATATGCATTACCACCTAAGACCTTTGTGTGTTCCCAATTTTTCGTATATTTATACCATCTCTCAATTTTCATGGAAAGGATGTAAAAATGAACGCAGTGCATTTAAATACCCTACTCATATTTGGTTCTTCATACGTAAAATCTGGACACTGGAACAAAGGTTTACAATCTTCAGCATGTAACCATAAATCTTGTCATTGCGTATTCAGAATTAGCATTTCCAAAATCAGTTGTCAACAGTTCATTTTGAACAGCTAACGTACGTTGTTAATCACATCATATTATTGCAATGTACGGGAATAAACTCAGAAATGACATTTTGAAGCACTGAACTTACGATCATACAGTTATTAACCATTTGATCTGTTGAATGATATACTACTACTTTGCCTTTGACTAACTGAACGTCATCTTCGCTGATAAAAACAATTGTCTAATTTGGCAGAGGTAAGATTTTACCATTATTATTATTATTATTATTATTACAGCCCGAACTTTAGTTCGCTTTTCCTTACTTTCACACTGAGAAACGTTAACAAACTGCCCATAATGTTTGTCTTTTCTTCTACCAGTTTTCTCGTTTGGGCTGATTCTTTTCCTTGCGTTTCTCGTCACGTTTACTTTAGTAGTCTTCACATCAAAAATTCACACTCAAGATGTTTTTTTTTTTTAATTTTTTATGTAGACTTTCCGTAAGCTCCTGTATAGGCTGCTTTTGATTTGTTATAATTTCACATGCGTTCTTCATTTTCTGCGAAACCTCAAATATCTGTCGTCTCCATTCACGGATGGGATGGGAGGGGAGTTCTTCCCTGTACACTCCTTTATGGCATTTAATTAAGATGTAATTCGCGGCCACCAACTTAACTCCCCTTCACTGGCTTCTGTAACCGTCCCTCCCCCAAAACCCCTACCCCCACCCTTACCCCTATCGCCCAGAGGACGGGAGCGGCCGGGAAACCTCCAAGCCAGAAAGCGGCAATAAACTTGGTGTTCTCTAGTCCACTTGACGTGAGTGATTACCACCCAAGCGCCTGTTTCCTATATGTCATTGCTCATTCGGGTATTTTTTGAGAGTCTGGTACTTGTGGCTTTATGTGATCTACTACAATTCACAGTGGGACTACTCTCACTATATCTGCTTTCTTTCTAAGGTTACACGCACAGTCTTCAGCTTACTGCATTCCTACAGCTCGGAAGGGTTCTCTTGAGAACAGGCTGGGATAATGGGCGAAGGGGAATTCTAGCAGGCATGTTTAGGGTCAGAGTGATCTTTTACATAAAAAGAATAGGAATGATAAAGAAAAGCGGAGATGTGTTAATACAATATCATATATACAAACGCAAATTATATATATAGGTACACACATATGTGGATGTCTAGTGGACTCGGACCAGCTTCCTAAGATATACAGGAAGCGGTCGGCCACAGAGGTTATTCAAGATTCACAGGTGTGAATAGCAGTTTTTTGTCAAGGCGCCTCTCTCTCCTCTCTCTCTCTCTCTCTATCTCTCTCGCTCTCTCTCTCTCTGCGTTGGCCGGCTAGCATAGGGCTCTAGATGATTTCTCTCTGCCGTTCATGTTGAAGTTTTAACTTGAAACACATTGAAGTGCAAAACTATCATATATTCTCTTAACTATTTACAAGTTGAAGTACATCTTGAGATAAGAGCTTTCTGAAGGATGTTTTGAGTAGAAGAGAGATAGGAGTAGTGTAACGGAGCTCACAATTTGAGCTTTGGAAGGAATAAAAAGTGAACAAGCTCACACACATACATGACTTTTGGGGTCATGAGAGAAATACTAGTTCCAATGTTTGAACTAGATTCTCATGGGAGTTCAGGGCGCCGACCCACGGAACTGATGAGGTGTATATGTTGATACTAAATATGATGAATCGGTATTTGCACACATCCTGAGTGGACTGGTTAGTTTTGGGAGTTTTTTCCTCACTGACCTATTATACAGAGCATAGCGATATTCTTTATAATGGAATGGGGTGCATTTCCATTTTATGTGTAATTCTATTATATATATATATATATATATATATATATATATAAATATAAATATATATATATATATATATATATATATATATATATATATTACAGCCGAAAAGTCGAAATCGAACGCTAATTGTATTTTCTAAACCAACAGCCCAGTTTCGAATCCTTGCCAGAGCAGAACCACTTATCAATTGCAATTATAAGTTATTCCCCTTGATGGTGAATTCAACATGGAACGATAAATATGACTTAATATGTGTGTATATATATATATAATATATATATATATATATATATATATATATATATATATATATATATATATATATATATATATATATATATATATATACACACATATTAAGTCATATTTATCGTTCCATGTTGAATTCACCATCAAGGGGAATAACTTATAATTAATTTGCAATTTATATATGATATATATATATATATATCTATATATATATATAGATATATTATAATTATATATATATATGTGTGTGTGTGTGTGTGTGTGTGTGTGTGTGTTTATGCATAGTTTTCTTCTTATGAATTCTGTACTTTTTTTTTTTTTACAACACATAACGTTTGTTAATGACCTACGGGCTTCGTATAACCTACGTAAGAATCCTAAGTTTGATTAAGAACGCTATAAATCACTATATATAACTAGAAACCGCTGGGGTGCAGTTGCCTATGCACGGTGAGCTGGACAAAGCTCCCGAACCAAAATCAGCTAGAAATGAGCATCCTTATAAAAATCTATAAAAATAAATAAATAATAAATAATGTAAAATCCTCATTTGAAGCAAGACAAACTCGCGTGATTAAAACATAAAAAAATTTAAGATATGGTGACTGGTCACATTAGTTAACAGAACAACAAAATATGACTATAAAATATCAATATGAAGAAACTATAACAGTGAGTTAGAGGGATAAAAAAAAAGGGGGGGGGGCGGGTGTTAGAATGTTTGATTATTTTTTACTCGCCAGTGTGGTGAACGATTTACGAGGTTGGCCGGACAGAGAAAGGGTCCAATTTTTACAATAGGTTGGAGTTTTTATAAGTACAGGAAAAATGGGTAAATGTTTTCCCATCACTTCTGGTTAAAATTTACGACGTAGATTTTCTTATTCTTCTTCTTCTTCTTCTGAGAGAGAGAGAGAGAGAGAGAGAGAGAGAGAGAGAGGCCTCATCTAGCCATTCGATAATTGAAACAGAAAATGTAACAAAAATCCCTTTGGTTTTTGGGTTCCGTTGATGTTTTTGTACATAAATCATTGTTTGATGTTTTTTCATAATTAATTTTTTTTTGTTTTGTTGTTACTTAATTTTGTTTAAAACCAGAATAAATACGTTATTTTATGTTGTGCAATGCCACCATAATGTTAATACGTAATTCATGTATCACTGTTTCATTACTGTTTTAAAATGATCTTTTTAACTTGAGCCATGTTTATAATACGTCATTATAATGACCTCCATATTACATTCTTAGTATATTATAGGCGTCATATTTTACAAACCACAAGTGTTTATAAGCTAGAGAATTTAATAACAGACGATGAGTTTACATTTCGCCTGAGATTTTTGTACTTTTAAAAGGGTTTGGGTAAAATTTTACTTTAAACCATTAATGCAATTTGGATTCGGGACATATAATTTTCCTCTATTTTCATGTGTCATTTGAATGTTTCTGATATTCGTTTCGTTAGCCAATGACCTAACCCACCACTCCTAACCTACTTAACCAACGGTAGTACCAAGTGCATGACATTAGTCTAGTGACTACTCTAGTCTGACAACCTTAATCTAGACGTGAACTATCACTGGGAGTCTGGGGGGATTAAGGTCCTTGTAGTATTTCACTCTTTTGGTGTTTTCTCACACCTAAAAACCCCGCTCTCCCACTGTGGCACCCCAAAATGTAGTCGTTTGCTAATGAAACGAACGTTATAAACGTTCAAGGCACACATTAAAGCATAGGAAATGAGATTTTCCGCGTCCAAAACGCGATGATGATTTAAAATGAAAATGTTAGCCGGTTTTGCTGAAACAAAACCTGGTGAAATTTTTGTCGGAAGTGGTTCTGTCCTATGGGATTTAATTTTCTACTGAAATAGACAACTGAGCATCGAAATCTCAAATTTGCCCATTATAGTTTACCATAAGGAAGCTTTCGTGTGCTCTTGCTGCGTTTAAAGAAAACGATTACCTTTGAAAACGGTAACTTTGTTATTAAAACCCGGCTATGCAGTTTCTTCAAGGAACGTAAGAAACGGAAGAGAAAGATACGAATGAATTCACAAACATACACGAACTCAAACGTGCGTGTGCGCGCTCACACACACACACACACACAAGGCGTTATTTTGAATGAAACTTCACTGTGCCGTAAACACAGTGGGAGGGAATTCACCTTAAATATACGGAACTCAAAAACCACTTTGTTGCGAATCAAATAAAGATAAACATGAGGTACGTGGGTGTTGGTGATGTAGATGATTCGACTTTTGCTTGATACATACAACGTTTATAAATAACAAAAATATGAAAAAGAAACTCCTATCTAAGCAAGATACTGCTACAGAGGTATCTTGCGTTGGTGGAGAATAATTCTTTTCATATTTAAAACGATACCAGAGGATCCCTGAAGAAAGAGAAGAGAGACGGAGAGAGAGAGAGAGGAGAAGAGAGAGAGAGAGACGAGAGAGAGAGAGAGAGAGAGAGAGAGAGAGAGAGAGACCTTACTTTACATCTTGTTTGGGTTGCCCCAGGTCCTTCAGTGTCAGGCGCCTCTAATGTCTACCAGCGAATTGCTAATGCATCTTCCGTTATATTTTGCATCTTCCAATCTTGGATGGTCTGGGATGTAGCTTAGGTATTTGTCGAGCTTATTCTTAAACACATCTACGCTCACTCCTGATATATTCCTAAGATGAGCTGGCAACGCATTGAATAGACACTGCATTATTGATGCTGGTGCGTGGTGGATTAATGTCCGGTGAGCTTTCCTTAGTTTTCCTGGTATAGTTTTGGGCACTATTAATCTATCTCTGCTTGCTATTTCTGATATTTTTAGCTCCATGATGTTTTCGGCAATTCCTTCTATCTGTTTTCATGCCTGAATTTTCATGTAGCGTTCTCTTCTCCTTTCTAGACTATATAATTTTAAAAATTGTAGTCTTTCCCAGTAGTCTAGATCCTTAACTTCTATTCTAGCTGTAACGGACCTTTGTACACTCTATTTGTGCAATATCCTTTTGGTAGTGTGGGTACCATATCATAGTGCAATATTCAAGTGGACTACGAACATGCGTTTTATAAAGCATAATCATGTGTTCAGCTTTTCTTGTTTTGAAGTGCCGTAACAACATTCCCATTTTTGCTTTGCATTTTGCCAATACATTTGCTATTTGATCATTGCATAACATGTTCCTATTCAACATCACACCAAGGTCTTTAACTGCTTCCTTATTAGTGATTGTCTCGTTATATGCATATAACTTTCCTCCTCTATCTCCATAATTTATTGATTCAAATTTATCAGAGTTAAATACCATCCTACTTACCTCTGCCCAACCATATACTTTGTTAAGGTCTCTTTGTAGCGCGTTCCTATCTTCATAACAAGTAATTTCTTTACTTATTCTTGTGTAATCGGCGAAACTACTCACTACCGAGTCCTTAACATTACTGTCTATGTCTGCAATCATAATAACAAACAGCAATGCACCGGATATTACCTTAGCTTCATCTGATTTCTCATCGTTTGCAATAACTATCTGTTTCTGTTGTGTAAAAATTCTTTTATCCATCTTCCTACTTTGTCCACTATATTAAGTTTTCTAATTTTCTTCACTAATATATTATGGTCTACCTTGTCAAAACCTTTTGCAAAGTCTAGATAAACCACATGTGTTTCTTTTACGTTTTTCATATTTTTATATATGTTCTCACAGTGGACTAACTGTTGGGTTTGTGTACTTTTTCCGGGTACAAAACCATGTTGTCCTATATTAAACAAATTATTTTTTATTAAATGTTTCTTATTTTTCTTCATTAGCCTTTCATACACTTTCATAATATGTGATGTTAGACTCACAGGACAATAATTACTTGCCTCTAGTCTTGATCCACTTTTGAAAGTAGGGGTAATATATGCTAATTTGTGCTCATCATAAATCTTGCCAGCAATGGGCTTTGCGATAGAATGAACTACTTTCTTTAACAAAATAGCAGGGACACCATCAGGCCCAGCTGCTGCTCCATTTTTAATCTAATTAATATCCTGCACAATATCGGCTTCATTAATATCTATGTCTGACAAATATTCACTATTTTCATCCCTTATTTCTGTATCATTATCTTCATTATCAATTCTAGGGGTGAATTTTCTCATATATCTTTCTGCCAATATGTTGCATATTTCCTTTTTTTCATTCGTTAATCTCCCTTCATTTCTCAGAGGGCCTATTTCTATTCTTCTTTTATTCATCTATTTTGCATATGAGTACAATAGTTTGGGGTTTTGCTTGATATTTACTAGGGTTTTTTCTTCCAAGTCCCGTTTTTCATTTTCTTTTGATTGTATAATCTTTTTTTCTGCATTTTCTATCTTACTTTTTAGTTCCATCACTTTCCATGCATGATTTTCTTTTGCAAGACCTTTTTTCCACTTTCTGATTTTCTGGAACAAGATCCTTCTGTCTCATGGTATGCATGACTGATGTTTACTTTTCTTCTTCAGTATATATTTATCCACTATTTTATATATTTTACATAATATATCCGTATTTACCTGTATATCATCACTTACAAATATGTTATCCCAATCTTTGTTTAATTCGTCATTTATTTCTGACCATTTTATATTTTTACTGTAGAAGTTGTATATTCCATATCCTTCCCATTTTTTCATCTCTTGCTTATCTCCGTTTTCACTTGCTTTGGATTGGACTGTTAATTCTATGACATTATGGTCTGAAATACTCGCATTATAAACTATTATTTCTCTAACATAATTCACCTCGTTCACAAATACTAGGTCAAAAGTACTTTCCTTTCTTGTTGGCAGGTGATTTATTTGTTGAATGTTGTATTCTAGTAGCATATCTAATAGCTTTTCGAATTGCCTCTTATCTGCTGCACTACTGTTACTCTCTTTTTTATATGTATGAATACAACCACAATCTCCTATTCGTTCTTTCCAATGTACGAAAGGAAAATTAAAGTCTCCGGATAGGAGAATAGTCCAGTCTTTGTGATTTCTACATATATCATCTAATTTTTCTATTATTGTGTTAAACTCTTTAGTACTATGTTCATTAATTTTTCAGATTCAAATTCTATCGCTATTAGTTCACATTCTGAGTTACTATATTTCTCATATATTTTCCTTGTTTTATGTCTTTCCCATATATCGTGGTTCCCCCTTGATGCCTATTTTTTCTATCTGATCTATAAGTTTGGAACCCTTTTATTTGATCATCATTATCAGTCTCTTGGGAATACCAGGTTTCACTTATATTCATTATATCTATTTTCTTTTCAATTTGGGTTAGTTCTTCTGAGAACTCTATTTTTCTTTTTGAGTTACTCGTAACTAAACCCTGCGCATTCATCACTGCTTGTTATCCCCTTCATTTAATATGGGTAATAATATGGATTTTCCCATGTCTCTTTCCTGTTCTGGTATGTTGTTCTTTTCTTCATTTCCAGAAATTCTGACATTAAAAAAATCCAACTTTTCCGTAATATTTGATCTTCCTTCATCATAATTATTCATTTTGTGCATGAATCTGCAATTTTCTCTGTATCTGCACCATCCCCTTGCATCGTATATACAGTTCTTGTTTCTTGAACTGTATCTTGGAGCTGATGGTTGCACTTTCGTTGCTGACATACCATAGCGCGGTGATGGTTTTGTTTTTTCCTTCACCTCAGGTTCTTTGTTCCTTACTTTATTTGTTTCTTTTTTATTTTGGATTTTATTTTTAGTTGATTTTGATCCTGGCTACAGGGTGCGCATATTTACATTTTTTGTTGAACTTACATCCTTTTCCTTCTTTTAGGTTTTTGCATATTTTTGGATGTAGATCTCTGCATTCATCCTCTAGGTATGCACATTTACCATAGATCTCATAATTGTGACATACCTTGGGATGTTTGGAGAGAGAGAGAGAGAGAGAGAGAGAGAGAGAGAGAGAGAGAGAGAGAGAGAGAGAGAATTCCTCAAGACAATCTCTATAATTGACATTTAATTTGACGTATTAATAAAACAAGTTTACAAAAGGCAATTTTCATTATTTGATTAACCAAAATAAGAAGAGAAATAGTGCAGCAGATAGAATAATTTTTTTACTAAAATACTTCAGTTAATGATAAAAGCTGCCGTTTTTCGAAATGGCCGTTAGTCTCATGTACCTCTGATCATGTTTTTATGCATTTGTTTTGGTTATACTAGGTAACATTGTAGGCAAAGTCACCTAGCAAAAGTAAAATGTATTTCTGTCAAAGATTGCATATATAAAGAAAGATGGCACCCACTATGACAGCCAAAAACCTTAAATAACCGAGTCTCAGGATTCAGTATATATAGACATGGAAAAATGTCTTCCTGTTCAATATAATAGTATGCAAGTCTATATATAATATCAGTGGTGGTTTTATCTTTAGTTTTAGTTTAAAAGAATGAATATCAGCGCACAACGAGGGCACATTGGTGACTTTACTGCTGTGTAACTCACCAAGGAGGTTCAGTTTCAGCTAATCTTGCTTTACTTACGCTGTACCTAGCTTTGCTTTGGTTTAGTTTAGTAGTTTAGCGTCCCAAATGCTGCCTACGAGCCCCATATCAATTAGCTGGTAAAAAGGTAGAAAGTATAAATATAGCTGGTGGATCTAGTTAGACAGCCGCACCTGAATTGACAGAGGGTGCCAGCGCGGGAGAGCCGACCCAAAGGTAAATGGGCACTACATGGTTGTTCATGTACTTACCTGGATGATGTACAGATCACACCGGACTTAGATGGCACTGGATGAATGTCTAGGCTAGGTGTAGGGTGACCGAATCTAGTTGTATCTCATACATATATGTGCAAATCAGATTAAAGTGGTAAAAGAACAACCCCTTTGCCTCAGTCAAGACCTCATAATGGCAAGTGTAAATTCAGTCATAGGCAAAAGGAAGACCGACTGGAGCAAATGTTGTCTTTGTCAGAAAGACAAGAAAAATGAGGGTCTAACTTCACCCTTAGCCTCTGTACATCAAAATCCTGAACATGATGCGTATGTAATGATTTCAACCAATGTGCCATTGTTCCTGGAGATTGGTGAATTGTAGCTTAACTTTGACCCAGCCAGGCTGGGCAAGATTTCTCAGATGTCTGCACCAAAGTTGGTTACTGTGACCAAGGGCACCCACCCAAGCACTTAGCAGTCACAAAGTGAGTCTGCTTGAACTAGACAAATATTCTCATGTGGAGGCAGAAAAATCTGGATTCAATCTTAATCGGAACAAGGAATCGACAGATGGCAACTATCTTGGCAAAAAAAAAAAAAAAAAAAAGAAAAAGAAACAGAAAAGGCCGTTGTACATGATCTTGTAGAAGAAAGCGGATCTGAAGTAATAAAGATAATGGATAAAGAAGAGGGAGGAAAATATTCATCTTCTTTTTTTATGGATAATGATTATGAACTGGATGAGAAAGAACAGAATTTAAAATGGAAAGATGTTTGACAACTTAGTGTTCAGGCCAATAAAGTGTCAAATGCTTCGAGGAAGAGGAAAATCGGTATCCACAGAGAAAGTGACATGGTAAAAAAACGGAGCAAATGAAACCAAAACAATCCTCTTGCACAGGCATGTTAATTGGAACAGTTGTACTACATGCGCTGCCACAAGCAGTGCGCTAGTTACAACCGAAGTCAAAGTAGGAAAGCTAACAGAAAAAGTTATCAAAATTAATCTCAATTGGAATTAGTCGATGTAATACCCTCGAAGGTGTGTACAGGATGAAACAAAAAAGTATACGACATGAGCAATATAAAGAAGTCATTGGTAAAAATGAAATTACCTCTACAGAGGTATAAAATTTTCGGAATGTCAAACGTAAGCTGTCAATTAAAATGAAGAAAAATAGCTTTGTTCCCGTTAGAAAATATATTATATCAATGCTTATAAGTCTTACTTGTATGTTTTTGTTTGTATGGTGTTTTTACGTTGCATGGAACCAGTGGTTATTCAGCAACGGGACCAACGGCTTTACGTGACTTCCAAACGACGTCGAGAGTGAACTTCTATCACCAGATATACACATCTCTCACTCCTCAATGGAATGGCTGAGAATCGAACCCGCGACCGCCGACGTGGGACGCTAATACCATACCAACCACGCCGCTGAGGCGCTTCATAATTGTATGGTCAGTCACCCCAAAGTGTATCATGATATATATGGATGGCAGAGGGCTAGGTAGCGTTGTTACACCAACTGGGTGGGGAGGAGAAGGTACTGGGGAAGGAGGAGTAAGAGGAGAAGGGTAATTCAGTCATGGGGGTTTGAAATCTTCCGGACAGAGACCATTTGCTTTCGAGAGGTGATTTCACAAGATAAAACAGAGATTGAGGGAGAGTAGAGTCTTCTTCTTCACCTCTTCACCCGACTTCCACCGCTTCATCCCATCCATCCCCCCAACCATCCCAGGTTCCATCTCATTTCTCCATCCCTTGGGTTTCCTTCGCCCACGTCCAGCCACCCCTTCATCCCATCCAACCCCTCAACCCATCCCCGTCCATCACATTACCCAAGCGAAAGGGACTTGGTAAATAACTGAAGCCGGGCAGCAAGATGGGAACAAGTAGGAAAAGACGCAACACATTTCCCATAAGTGAAGTAGGTGTACCAGATGATAGTGATGGAGACAGTGATGATGATGATGATGAATACGGTACTGATTATGAAGAGGTTATGAACAACAGTTTCATTGATAACTACTTATTTGTAAATAAGATGAACTGTTCTGTAACTAATTTTTGTATTTTTAAGGGATTGTATCAGTAAATTGATGATATTGTATTGTTACTAAATTTTCTGTAAATGAAGTTATACATGTATGTGACTGTGGTAAGGTACCTCATGACTTGTTATTTTGTGACAAGTGTTCAATATTGTAATAAGTTTACGGAATCTCCAATTTAAAGTAATGTAAGAATAGCGCAACCCAGAAGGAAATATAAAGGTAATCACAATGTAAATTTTATTCATAATTAAATACAGGTGCACTTACCCCGCCATCTCCCACACCACTTCTTTTATTATCAATCACCTCTTGTCCGTTTGAATGCTGTGGCCTTCTACTCGCAGATTAACTGGTATCGAGAGAAAGTGCACCTGGGGAGGGCACGCTGTCCAACCAAGAAAGGGCAATCGTCCGCCATATTGAAAGCCCAGACCACATGGCTTGCCTCGTAGCCTGGCGCAACCGCATGGCTGGAGAGGTCGCAGAAGGACAGACAGCACCACCTTGCAGGATGCTGGCAAACGCTCTCCAAACTGATAGAAGGCGTGAGCGCTCTGCAGACTTCCTTAAACTCCTTTACACCTTCAGATGAGCTAGTCTCGCATACGCTCCTTCAAAGCTACTGTTCCCTTTGAGACTGGCTGCTCCGATAAAGCTAATGAGCAAGCTGTAAGGTTATAGCAGTCAGTTTATCTCAGTGTCCAACTTAAATTTCCTTTTCATCTTCCTAAGCAATTCCTGTACTGTGTTATAACTGTTGTGTTATGACATATTGGGCTATCATTATATTGTGTTACCATTGCATGGTGTCTTATTTGTATGGTGCTTTATCTGTGCTGTGCTATAATTTTATTGTTATTGGCTGCCAGCCCTTGTAAAGTAACATAAATGCTTTTGAGTCAATAATCAGTAACATAACTTCTTTCCTTTGTAATTCATCAGTAACGTAACTGCTTTCATTTTGAGTGACTATTAACGTAAGTTATTTCTTATTTTGTCAAGTTCCTTGGTACCCTACGTACACCTTTCTCGATCATCATCTACGTGTCTTACACCACCCTGCTCAAATCCAAATCGCTCTCGGTACAGGCTTGTCACTGAGCGCTGTGGATTCTGGATTCTTGACTCATGTGCTCCAGAACTCTTCCCCTCCTTTGTGTTTCTTACATGCCACGCATCCGGAAAACTGGCCACCTGTTCATCTACTTCCAGATCTAATCCACTGCTGATTATTACCTGCGTTACGGGGCCCTTACGTCCCTTGTAAACCCACAGGGTGTTATCAATTCTTTCTAATTTGATTTTTTAAGTGTAAATATACGTAATTCATATAGATAACCTTAGAGTTTACATCATCATAACCTACTCTGAAACAAGCCTTCAACCTATGTATTTGTTATATGACTGCACCTCCTTGTACAGGTCATTGTCAG
This sequence comes from Macrobrachium nipponense, assembly GCF_015104395.2. Lineage (NCBI taxonomy): Eukaryota > Metazoa > Arthropoda > Malacostraca > Decapoda > Palaemonidae > Macrobrachium > Macrobrachium nipponense. The sequence continues at coordinate 10,934,215 of NC_061100.1, forward strand.
ATAGATTCAGGTTATCGACCAACAGCTGCGCACTCCCCAGGTACAATCATATTAATATCATAAAATAGTGTTGGCATTATACATTTTTTCTCTTTACTTGTGTTAATTTATTAAAAAGTGTGTGAACATAGGCTGTAGTGTAGAAAGGCTGAAACCATCGAAATGAAAATAACTTTGTTCTTTGGAGCGGCATTCGATCTATTCACAAACCCATCCCGAATTATTATTATAGCTGGGTGCAGTAGCTTAGGTAAAAGTATGATATGTCAGAAAATTGTTTTAAAAAAGAAGAGAAGTTTCATACATCCTTTGCAGAAGCATCCATCTACTATAGGAAAAAAAAATTATGGTCACTAAAGAAATTTTAAACCCTTTTGAATGTCTGGATCAGGGGACAGTTGATAAAGGAATGTTATATGCTCTTGGACTCAAGTACACCAAACCAGGGGCGAGATATGCCGCTGCCAGGGATCGAAATAAGGAAGGTAAGGAAGAGAGGAAAATACAGGCTCATTGAGAGAGAAGAGGAGAGAGAGCAGAGAGAGAGAGATGAGAGATGAGAGCGAGAGAGAGAGAGAGAGAGAGAGGAGATCAAGGCCCCTGACAAAAGGCTTAACCAATTTGGAATTTCCTGGGCTTGCCTGCGAAGGTACTTCGTCTGCTTTCTGGGTGGTCCAGACATTCTCCAAAGCTCTGCCCTTGTTTGAGAAATCCAGTGTTTTCAATGCAGATGCCTGTATAGGAGTATTTGTGAAATAAAGACTCGCAGCAGCCCTCCCCCCTCCTGCCCCCTCCCCGACTCCCCGCTTGATAGTTGCGGGGTGGATTATGTCCTTGGAGGAATATTATTCCTCCAAGATTATATCCAGCCGAGTCCATTCGCTGGTAGCCTCGTCAATATACTAGCCTGTTTCAATTTTGAGAATGCGAGAAGTAAAGGCATACATAATATGATATATACCTTTGAACACAATTTTTTATGAGATCAGGTTTCAATCACTGTCACCGACACATATGAGAAGGCTATTCACTGCAGTGACGTAACGTGTGTTGCTTGACGTGAGACCCAGATAATTATATAAAAATTACAATTTCCTCAGATTCCCCTTCTTCACAGCTCGCAGGTGAACAAAGAGGTATCAGTTCCCTTTACCACAGCTTTTTTTTTTGTGATTTTTCTCAAAAAAAAAAAAAAAAGATATTTCCATACTTTACCCATTGTATAGAAAAGGAGCGGGTATATTTTCAGCAGTGTCCCGCATAGCTAGGAAGGTGTTACCTTTCCTGTTTCACGTCAGCAAACCCGCGGCTACAGTATTTGGAAGGTCAGTCAGTCCTGTCCGACATGGTAGATGGAAGAACACCGTTAAAGGAACCTCTAAATAAAAACAAGAGTTCACCTGTTAAAACCACCGGTATGCGGTTACTGAATGGAAGTGGTAGGAGGAAGAGAGGACGTAGAATCCACACCTACGTGTGGATACAAGACCGAAAACAGACGGTCGGGTCGACAGTAATAAAAGGGATGCATATGACCTCATTAACTCATTCACGCCGAGGTAGTGATTGTGCGCATGTATGCGTTTATAACCTCCTCCGCTTAGCATTGTAAAAGTGAATAATGGCGGGTTTCATTCCGAATGTACCAGGGAATAAAATCCCTGTCCCCTCGTATATAACTGGAATATCGGAATTATATCCAAATGTGGATAGACGGAGAATTGTCGAAGGTTCAATTAACTCAAAGGAGAGATTTGATCTTATGCAGAGTCATGTAACTATAAATTCAATTCAATTTGGTAAAAATATCAATAAAATTCTATCAGATAAAAATATATCGCTCCGTGTCAGTGGCATCGAGTATTGCGGGAGAATTATGTCCTAGGTCATCTACACAGCACGGAAATTTGGCAGCTGATGAAAATATAGCACAAGCAAACGGTTTAAGTACCACTTTTTAAATCGGTATCCGTATTTTTGAATGAGAAGTTAGTGCCATCACGTCCTCTAATTTTCATTATCAGTCATATCAAACTACTTCCCGTAGGAGGGTAGTGCCGTCAGTGGACCTCATGCGGTGCACTGTAGGCATTACTTAAAGTTCTTTGCGGCATGCCTTCGGCCCCTAGCTGCAACCACTTTCGTTCCTTTTACTGTAACTCCTTCCATATTCTTTTTCTTCATCTTACTTTCCACCCTCTCCTAACGCTTGACTCATAGTGCAGCTGCGAGGTTTTCCTTCTGTTACACCTTTCAAATCTTTTACTGTCCATTTTCCAATTCAGCGCTGAATGACCTCATAGGTCCCAGCGCTTGGCCTTTGACCTAAATTCTATATTCAACTCAACTCAGCTATATCAATCTACTTAAAACCATTGATTATAACGGAACACAGGGTACCGTATAACTCAATCCTATCCAGCCGCCAGTTCCAGGGAGGCTGAGTAGATGGGAGAAGTTGGTGCCATGGCGAGTATCCAATCAGTCTGTGTACTCTAGCGAGTAGCGAGTACTGAAATGTATTCATTAGATTCAGTAGATCTGAGGATTAGATTAGCTATAGCTAATAAATACAGGACTTCATTTCGCATGTCCAGTACGCCTCAGATCCATCGGCATTTCGTCGCTGTGCTTCATATGTGTAATTCATGTCATCCAAACGTTTCCTCCTCCCTCGGTTACTCTTAAAAACGTGAGGCATGGTGCAAGTGTATTTCCGTTTTAAGTAAGGAATGAGGCAGGGAGATGTTGATGGATCACGGGAATACAAACCACTGGAATGATACTTTCAGTTCACTATATTACTCTGTAAATGAACAACCGAATGATAACAAAAAGGATAACAATTGAGGGTCAAAATACCAGGAGTGAAATTTATTGGCCGTCAAATCACCAGGTGTCAAAATACAGAGTCAAATTACCAGAATCAAAATACCGGGAGAAGAATCACCAAGAGTCAAAAAACCGGGAGTGGAATACTAGCAGTGAAATTACCAGAATCAAAATACCGGGAGAAGAATCACCAGGAGTCAAATTACCAGGTTCAAATTACCGGGAGTAGAATCACCAGAAGTCAAAATACCGGGAGTGGAATCACCAGGAGTCAAAGTACTGGGAGTGGAATCTCCAGGAGTCAAAGTACCAGGTTCAAAATACCGGGAATAGAATCACCAGGAGTCAACATACGGGAGTGGAATCACCAGGAGTCAAATTACTGAGAACCTGCACTTCAACACTGCGACTTGAATAATATTCGCACGAGCATTAACGGGAATACTAAATCAAATATTTGTCACGCGGTGGTTTTTTAAAGAAAACTCATAATCATTTTCTTCTTTTATTTATAAAAATATAGCAACGGGGTGCTGGTTGAGATCAGACAGCGTCTCCACAGTGAATACTCTCCAACACATCCGCTATTTCAAATAAATGCAAAGCACACAGGGTAACCAATTATGGTTTTCCCAACTAAAAAGGTCAAGAGCAACAATACACTTTATAATAAAAATTATACTAAAGTCACTGGAATATGATAAAAAATGTACATATTAAAATTAATTAAGAATCTCCTGACATCATAACAAGGCGTGATGGGACCTCCAGCTTACTCGGAACATGTGCAAAATTTTCCCCTCACGCATAAGTTGTAAACATCATATTCCTAACTTAACGTGAAGCGGTCTTCGTAATTAATACTCATACTTAGTAATACTCCTACTAACAAGGGTCAAGTAAAAAGGACACAAATTAAACACGTTCATATATTCTCAGTTATATGTGGATACACAAAATAATCAAACAGAAACTGCCTAAATTCAGTACACCCAATAAATTGAAACATACTAAAATCTACGATCAAATAGAGCCGTGTTTCACCAACGAAAATTCAAATACGTATGCTATATTTTATTAAAAATAATTTTTCTGTATTGTTTAACATGCACATTATTTATTCTTTATATTTTCATTCTAATAAATAAACCATAAATATCCTGTCCTAAAATTCCTGTATCTTTAACTCAACGCAAAACACCTTTTTCAGACCTTTTTACCGCTCACCCATAGGGCTTGCCTACCCCCCCCCCCAATAAAAACAACAACAACAAATTAGTTTGTAGGCTTACTCCCCGAGTAAACGAATATGATATGTGGGAACATCATCGCACATATATGTTCTAATCACACGAACAGATCATGAACATAATTTCCGGTAACTATGCGAAAGTTTAGTGGTCTCATTTTTTCATTCACGTGAAAAGATCCCGTCATGGATTTAGTCACCAAGCGATAAGCTGGCGCGGGGAATACCAGAGTTCTTTGACCAAAAAGTGATTACGTTCCACTTCCTTTACAGGAAGACGCCACATGTCCACACTTTGTCATCATAATTCTTTCAACTAAGCTCAATTTCCATAAACATCTCCAGATCAGTCACTGCCACTATGTATATCTCAACAACTAAACGTTAGCATTCACGTTATCATATATTTATTCATTGCATGTTCAGAGCGAATTCCCGAGTGGAAAAACGCAATTATTTTACGGGAAGCTTCAGAGGGGAATCGGAGCAGGACATGAGAATCTAATTTCCTACGATAGTTTTAGAAGGGGGGAGATCTATTTTCTGCTCAACGGAGGACATGGATGATTCGATACTTCTTGAAACTTACAAGGAATGTTGAAAGATACAAGGCGAGTATGGGAAGGAGAACTGATGTAACTATGATGCAATGTAATTCATTTTCATGACATTTCGGGCGTAGCCACGAAAAACGACGGGCTTCCTTCTTCACAACCGGTCAACGTAACAAACGCCTTTCGAGAAAATGGTGAATACTAGTTATTCGTAAAAGTCTTGTTTGTTTATTCGTATGAAATACTGCTTTATCTAAGTCATCGTGATCTTTACTCGAGATGTTTTTTTTCAATAACTTTGCAACCTCGAATTTCGGATTTTTACTAAAACCTTCCTGGGGGAGAGGAGACTATGGTAAAAATTTGGAAGTAAAGTAACAGGAATGTGAGGGCTTAAAGATAGAGGGGCAGAACGGACATTGCAAAGAACCCTGAGCAGTGCCTACACTGTTCCACGTGAGGTGCACTGATGAAACTAACCCCTGTCCCTCCCCCCACGGGGCAGAGGTTTGTGCTCGGATTTTATGGATTCAGCATACGTCAAGCATGCGGAGATTTCTTTACTATACCCAGCTAAGCCTACGTTCTCTAGTGCTTTTCTTACCACAAGGAAAAAATAAATACATGGGGACATAATTGCATACACTCCGTCACTCACATGAAAGATGAAGTTATTGCAAGTTCAGAAATTGAACAGTTTTCCAAACTGCACGCCCTTACCTCAACTCGAAAAATTTGTGGATAAATGATCTGGAAGAGAATTGATCTCTCTGCTTGTCTGCTATTTTCAGAAAAAGATAAAAAAAATTCAGCAGATCTCGTATCTCGTATCTTCGATAACTATTCTTCTGTCTTTGGCGTTTTCAAACTCCTCTGTATAGCGTTTCTTCGGTCAACTCATTCTCACAAATACATCTTAGAGATCGTTTCTTGGATTAATGCATGCCATATTTTATTTCAAGAGAAAAGTTCAGTCTGCACGTAATTTTAATATTGGTGACCATTGACTAAGAGCAATGAATAATGTAAGTAGTAATGTAACTTGCTCTGATGTCATTACTTATAAGGCAAATACTATTAATTGTTCGATATACAGTTGTTAGAAAGTTCGAATCCCGGCTCGGCCAACGCGGAATCAGAGGAATTTATTTCTAGTGATAGAAATTCATTTCTCGATAGAGTGTGGTTCGGATCCGACAATAAGCTGTAGGTCCCGTTGCTAGGTGACCAATTGGTTCCTAGCCATGTAAAAAAATATCTAATCCTTCGGGCCAGCCCTAGGAGAGCTGTTAATCAGCTCAGTGGTCTGGTAAAACTAAGATATACTTTTTTAACAGTTGTTCGATTGTGATAAATGTACAAAGATGGTCCTTTGTAATGTGAACCCAGTTAGTAGTTCCGTATGCGGTGTCTTGTTTCTTTTCTTTTTTTTTTCTTTGCAAGCTGTAAAGCTTATTTCTAACACTAAAAGTTTTTTTTTCTGGCAATTTTGCAATTATTTTCAACATCAACTATGATAGTTGAATGTCGCAGTATGTCAGTAGGAGAAAAGATCCCATTGTTCCTCAACACCAAGCACCAAGGTGCTAATCCGTAGGTGCTAATCCGCAGTTGGTAATCCGCAGGTGCTAATCCTTGATGATGTGGTTGGTACATTCCTAGAAAGAGGAATTCGATCGGCTATGCTCTACTTATGCATTATTATCGCTAGCGTGAATATGTTAGGAGATAAATGAAACGAATTCCTTCTGTATATGTACACCACCCGTCCTAACTACGATTGATTCGATCTATGACTCCTTGGGGGAGGCTATCGAGTATGCAGCTAATATCCTCGAAGAGACTCAATCGTAGTTGGTGTATTACCTCGCTGGATAGGGTTGAACTTCATATCACGCGACGTGAGTTAGTGAATATTAATAACTTCAAGGCCTATCCCGAGGGAGTTCGTGGCAGACTTCAGGTTGTCAATATTCAATCCGGGTACAACTGCGTTATTACAGCGTTAGAAGCGTACATATTGACAACCTCTCTTGGGACTTAACGACCAATCCGGAACTTGTAATCAAATTCCTATTTCTTAGTGTATTGTGGGTATATCAGAATTGTTCCCGAACGTTAATAGACGTAGAATTGTTGAAACTTCAATTAATTCGGAGGAAAGACTGGATGTTACACCAAGCAATATTTCCGTAAATTCTAACCGATAAATATATGGAATTTCGCGTTAACGGGGTGACAGTTTCTTTCTCAGATTTGTCAAGTATAGCTTTAGAATTATATATCACATTACATAGAGGTGGCACGCAACTAGCGAATGCTATGCACGTGACCCTAGTTAATGGCATAAGTAATACATTTTTTAAATGTTTCTATTTTCTTGAACGAAAAGTTGGTGGAATCCTGCCCGGTATTCAACTATCAATCATATATCAAAATGCTTAAAATGATAAAGCACTCGGCGTTACCTACCACGGGTCGGGCAGTTTCTTTATACGATGATTGTCATGTAACACATGGAGTAACTTACGCCCAATACATTCGCTCAAACCAGCAGGTGGGAGTCTCGGGTTTTGAGCCGCATTAAAACGCAGGGTGTGCATACACATTTTCCACTTCTTTTGGATATAGCGACTATAGACATGTATTTACTGGATTCAATTGACCTGAGGCTTAGACTCGAATTAGCGAATAATAATTGGGTGATGGGTGCCCATACTGATGGGCATTTAAATGAGATAAATATAGAAAAGGCTACATTATGGATCGATAGGGTTACCCCGCATTATACCGCATTGTCGGCTTTAAATGACGCTTTAGCAGTTAATCCTATATAATATATATTTGATATGACTTTATAGAAAACATACGTTATTGAACAAAATGAAAATTCGATTTTAATTGATCAACCTTTTAACAGTTGTATACCCGAAAAAATCACATTGGCCATGATTGATATGCAAACATTTTCGGGTAATTACGCGGCTAATAGCCTATATTTTAAATCTTTCGACTTAAATAATATACATATTACCGTTAATGGGAATACTGTAAATAATATTTAATGTAGTTTCCTAATACCATCATGCAATTATTTCACGGTGAGAATCTAATCTCTTATGATAGTTTTAAAAATGGTAGAGTTATTTACTGTTTTAATTTTGTTGTGGAAGATGTTGAAGATTCAATGCCCGTGGAAATTTCGGCAAACCTGCGAATATCGATCAGGTTGGGTACGGTCATTCCGAACCCCTGTGTTATTTTACTTTTCGGGGATACGAAGGTTATTTTAACGGTGGATTCGGATAGGATTATTCAGTGTGAAGTTAGTACGTGACTATCTCTCTCTCTCTCTCTCTCTCTCTCTCTCTCTCTTTCTATATATATATAGATATATATAATATATATATATAGATATATGATATATTATATCCTAATCATAATATAATTACTGTTATATACTAGCTGGTTACACCCGCCCAGCTAGATTGGTCCGTGTAACCCAGAGCATAGTTTATGAATAGAAAGCAGATAAATCAAGCCCCAATTGAATAGAGTACCACGACCTAAATTGTGAGGAATGCAAATCTGACAAAGCAAACAACATCCTTGAAAAAAAAAAAAAACAAAAAAAAATATCAAAATGAAGCATCATAAACATATAAGGAAAGAAAAACTCTTTGTTGTGGCAGAAAGATTCCAATTCATCGGAGAGCCTTTTGGTAGACTATGTTCTTTGTTTTTCCCTCCGGCGACAAAATGAACAGGCGTTCCGGAGAGCCCACTCTTGAGCACGCCACATGAAGCTCCTGTGAGAAAAAGTAAGGTTGCTCCAAGTTGATGCCAGCCATTCTGAGAGACTGTCCCTGGCTTTATTGATAGTCATGGCAAAAGCCAACCTGACTGGGGACTCAAGAAGGCGTTGAAACTGAAATGGAAAAGAAAGAAAAGAGAAAGCTTCTTTCTCTGACTCTCTCTCTCTGTCTCCAACCATCACTGTCTCTTTCAATCTTTCTTCTCACTAATACCAGCTCTGTCTCTCTGTCTACAAATAACCGCTCTTCTCTGTCTTCTGTCTCTCCCTCTCTCACTTTTTCCATCTTTCTCCTACCTAACACACCCCTCAACTCTCTCTATCTCCTCCTCTCCTCGCCTCCTTTCTCTCTCTCTCTCTCTTCTTTTCCTCTCCCCTCTTGTCCTTCTCTACTCTCTCTTTCTTTTCTCTCCACAATCACTGTCTTACCTCTTCTTCTCAGTATACCAACTCTGTCAGTCTGTCTGTCTGTCTTTTCCTCTTTCTTCTCCCTAACACCCCATCTACTCTCACTTTCTCTCTCTGTCAACCCCCTTCTAAAACCACCCTCTTTGATGTCATTGATGTTTACCCTATAGTATTCTTTTCCAAATGATAAGTCATAATGTATAGAGAAATTTGTAAAGTAACTAAGTCTACGTATGCATGTGAAAAAAGGGAATAATTACTTTGCCAAGGCATTTTGGGGAGTGAATGTGACGGATAATGATATGATGAGAGATAAGCAAGATACAGAACAGGCGAAGTGTTTGGTAAGCCAACTCTCCTTTATGGAAGTTAGATGTCGATAATGAATCCAAATTTCTCAAGAAGTAAATGTTAAATAGGAATTGAAATAGTGAAAAATTTACTAATAGCAAAGTTTAGAAAGATTGACAAGAGTAAAACGTTGGATAAGATCGTCTTGAGGTGGTTTGGTCATGGGTGGTAAAAAGGAGACAGATAAATGGGAAGAATGTAGGAATATCTGATAAGTATTAGGAGGAAACACTCAAGAAAGACAGGAAAAGACTGGCTAGATCGAGTGGAAGAGATGTTAAAACGGAAGGGCCTTATATGAGGTTGAATGTAGCAGTCACTGTTTCCTTACTTTTCTGTAGAGACATCCCTTGTTGATGGCACCAATGTTTTCGTGTTGATTTACTTATGCACTTTATAACTAGTTATATTTTACTTCTTTCACATTTACATTTTCTTATAACTGACATACCTGTCTGCTAAAGTTCTCCATTGTCAGTTTTGTTGCCATATGTCTAAGAGGCACGTTCAGATCTGAGTTGCTACTTGAGGGAAGAAGTAAACTGGTTATCTCAGTACCTTCTATAAAAATAGAAATAGAAGATTTCCCAAATATACGACTATGGAATAACAGGTTACTGCTCTTCTTTTTGGTACATCATATGCAAGAACCCAATTCTGTACTTATCGCAGATGTTATTCCATTCTCCAGGCAATGCTATACTAAGGCACTGCAGGGCATTGTCCTTGACGAAGGAAAGAACAGGTCAATCTAATTACTGACCTGCTCCGGGGCCCATCCCTACAGACGCCGGGATATATAAAGGGCGACAGGTAAGAGTCAGGAAGGCAGTTGACACACTGATTCCTCTGATTCAACACCAGCCATGAGGTTCTTCCTATTCTGTGAGTGTTTCCTGCTTTTGGTTTCAAGATTCGGTTAGAACAAGGTCAAATATTTTTCAGAGTGACCATTGAATATTTCGTTCAGATGTCCACGAAAGGCCTTTATCTTGAAAAATATGCTTTAATGGAAGTTTGAAAGCAGTTTAAGATGAACTAAGAATAAACACATTAGTATATGTATAGTGACCTATTAACATGTCACTGAGCTGTTACTAAAGCCATTACGCATTTAAAAAATTTTAAAATTTCTACCAGTGGCGTTTTACATTCATTAAATAATTAGCATGTAGAAACATATATTCTAAAAATACCTGCATTGCACACATCAGTCCATTATAGTATATTTTCTTCAAAACTCAAGAACTTCCTCTTTTTCCAACCAGTGATTGCAGTTGCTCTTGCCACTGGACAACAATTCCAGCTGTCAAGGAATTTCTCTCAGTCAGCCTCAGACTTTCACTGACAACCAACAAGACACAAGAAAATACCCCCAAAATTCGCTTCCAGGACCAACAACAGATAACTGGAACTTCCTTCCAGACAAACAGAAATCAGCAGAACTCTGATAATAGTTTCCAGCAAACTGGCCTCAATGGAGTTATGGAGGAGTTATGGAGTTCCATTTGACAACGTGTGTGTGTGTGTGTGTAATGTGGAGAGAGAGAGAGAGAGAGAGACGAGAGAGAGACAGACTGAGAGGGGGGGAGAGAGCGAGAGAGAGAGAGAGAGAGAGAGAGAGAGAGAGAGAAATAATGTGGCGGGATCACAAGCTTAAAAAGCAAGCAGGCATCCCCCCCCCCCCCCCACCCCCCCCCCACCCCCCCCCCCCCATAAAACCTAGTCACACCAGCTGCCCAACTCACCCTCAGTCACACTTTCTACATTACACTTCAGAATACAGCAGGACAATTGAACTATACCTACACACAGAAAAAAAACACAAAAGCACATGTACTTACCATCACTCCAGATACTCCGGGCTTTGCTGTGCTGTCTGCCGTCGAGGTCGAAGAGATATCAACCACAACAAAGACCACAACCCTACAACGAAACAACACCCAAGGACTACAACCCAACAACTCAAAAACACAACAACCAAGGACCACAACAACACAACAACAACCAAGGAACACAACCACAACTCACACAACAATCAAAGACCACAACAACACAACAACAACCAAGGAACACAACCACAACTCAACAACAAAAAAGGAACACAATCACAACCCAAGACCACTGCACAACCAATCACCAACAACACAACAAAAAAGGCAACAACACAAAAGGCAACATACACACCCACTAACAACATCAAGGAATAATAACAACAACAACAACCCTCAACCACAACAATCACATACAACAAAAACTCAGGAACTCAAAAGCACAACAAATCCAACAATACAGGCACAACAACTCTTAAGCAACAACACCAAACTCACAACAAATCAATAAAACAAATCAATAACACACAAAACTCAACTGACTTTCAATTCCTCCAATAACTGCTGTCAACACTACTGTCACCAGCTCTCACCAAAGACTGACTGAAAAAATAACCAAAAACACAGAATTCTGATCTCTACCAGCAGACAACCCAGCCAGAACTCACCAACAGCCAATACAGTCGTTAACCATCCAACCACCAATTACTCTCTCTCTCACACACAGACGTTGTCAAATAGAACTCCATAACTCCTCCATATTTCCTCCCCCGTTACATTTGACAACGTCTCCTTTCACTCACAACACCCACACTAAATAGCCTTCCGCAACACCCACGGATGCTCGGACGCAGGTCCCCTTGGATCTTGTTTGAGGGCCCTCATACACACTCTCAGTTACACCGCCATCAACTTCTCCCAGACCACTTCCAGTCAGACTACCATTACTATCTCCCTCACTACCATCCTCCCAAATCCCATTCACTATCTCATCTACCCCTTCCAACTCTTGTCCGAATATCTCTTGTAACTCTGCCACCAAATCACTTACCTCATTTACACTCCTGCCAAACTCCCGAAGAGACTCATTCATACTGACAACTACATCCTTATCACCTGATTCCCTTCCTGGTGAAACTTCACTAAACCCTGACAATTCAAACCCACACATGCTATATGTATCATTCCTCCCCTCAAAATCGTCCGTATTACATGCCTTATCCACAATTTTTACCCTAACACTAACCCCTCTATCATGCAGTTCATGTTTCTCGCTGTCATTCCCTTTCCTTACCTTCTTCCGCTTTCTTCCATACTCAACCAACACTAACTGCTGATCTTCCAGACCCATTTGCTCACTGATGCTCGGCTCACATTTATTCACCCTCAACCACTCACTCATCGCATTCTCCCAAACATACTGGGGTACTTCCCTCCACTTTTGGAGCTGGTTATGGTGTGCCCTAACGTCATCCACACCCCAATCTACTCGCAATTTCCCCAACACATAACTCAATCCACTTGGTCCCACTTCCAAAATCTCAAAAGGCCCTTCAAATTTCTCCCTTACCTTATTCACATTCATTCTCCCTTTCTCAACCACCTCTTTCAACGTTGACCTTATCTCCAATCCTAAAACTTTCAAACCTTTCACTCGCTTTCTTCCACAAATCTTGATCACTCTCTGACAGACCCAACCGAGGCCTAACAATCCTTTCAAAATTCAACACATACTTGATTGTTGTGTTGAGTTGTGGTTGTGTTCCTTGGTTGTTGTTGTGGTCCTTGGTTGTTGTGTTGTTGGGTTGTAGTCCTTGGGTGTTGTTTTGATGTTGGGTTGTGGTCTTTGTTGTGGTTGATATCTCTGCGACCTTGACGGCAGACAGCACAGCAAAGCCCGGAGTATCTGGAGTGATGGTAAGTACATGTGCTTTTGTGTTTTTTATGTGTTTTTTTGTTCTGTGTGTAGGTATAGTTCAATTGTCCTGCTGTATTCTGAAGTGTAATGTAGAAAGTGTGACTGAGGGTGAGTTGGGCAGCTGGAGTGACTAGGTTTATGTGGGGTGTGTGGGGGGGGGGGGGGGGGGATTTGCCTGCTTGTTTTTTAAGCTTGTGATCCCGCCACAGAGAAAGTTCGAAAATAACTACAATAACAACAACATCCAGTTCAACACCAACAGCCAGGTGTCATCCACAAGCCAATCGCAGTCCAGCAACAGACAGCAGCTGAACGCTGCATCATCCCTCAGCCAGTTCACTGACGAGGTCAACGGCGTCTTTGAGCCTTTGAACCTGCCGTCGGGCGCCACCCTTTTGCTGGGCAGGATCTCGTCATCCTTCAGCTGCGCCGACAGACCTTATGGTTACTACGCTGACCAAGAGAACTCGTGTCGTGTTCCATGTCTGCAACCCTGCTCTGTTCTGTGACGGGAAGATCGAAACCTACCAGTACAGGTAAGGACAAAACATTTCCCTAATTTGGTATTTGTTGGCCAATGTTGCGCTTACTAAGTATGACAGCTGCTTGTCGTTAAACTGCTTCAAGTTTCATAATCATCTGATTTTGTATAGGTATCGATATTCAGTATATCTGAATAGCGAACTTATGAGCTAATGGACTGTCTTATTTAATCTTTCTTCCTTTGTTCATTCAAGCTTCATGTGTGGCGAAGGAAGTCTTCGACCAGGACGAGTTGACCTGCAAAGTAGAGTATGACGCAACACCTTGCCAGGAGGCCCAGAACTTCTACTTTAGAAACGAGCAATTCGGTCGTTTGGAGGACAGGAATTTCTAAAGGGCGTTGTAGGCTATAACGACATGACTACGGATCTGTTTATATAACCGAAACTCATGTGACTTTTACAAGTTGAAAGAGATGTAATAGTCGAATTGGTTTAAATAGATATCACTGTACAGTTGTGTAATAAATCGCTATGATAACTTAGTGTTTCACTTAAATTATCTCGCCCAGACTGATGTGACCTAGTGGATAGAAAGTAGTCACTGGTAGAAGTAGTCTTAAAAGGTTTGTACGTCAATAACGACTAAACTGATTATTTTTTTCGTCGAGAAAACTGGTATCAAAGTGAATTGTTTTAAAACACATATGAACATAATTGCAAAGTAATGATCATAGATATAATCATCTCACCGTGTAAGGACACCATTAGAAACATAATCACATGTCTGAGATCATAAAAGAGAGCAAGGAGATATCTTTACATTGTGTTGATTTTCTCTTTCTCGGGGAGTAAGCCTACAAACTACTTTGTTGCTGTTGTTGCTGGGGGTAGGAAAGCCTAAAAAGGTCAGAAAAAATGTTTTGCGTTGAGTTAAACATACAGGAATTTTAGGATAGGATATTTATGATTTATTTATTAGAATAAGCCTGTAAATAATAAATAATATGCACGTTAAACAGTAAAAAAGATTATTTCTAATAAAATGACGCTCTATTTGACTATACATTTTAGCATGTGCCTCGAGTAAGCTGGGGGTTGGATCACGCCTTGTTAATCTTTTATACACATGGATATTGAAATATTTCATAGTAATGGGTTTTGAAAAGTTCCTATTTAGTCCGTATGTTCTCTTATCAAGAAGCAGCAGCCTAAATCTGAGCTTATGAGATTGAGGCTGTCAAGCCAAGGGCTGGGGTATATCGGGCTATTCAGCGCTTAAGACAGGGGAAAAGAGGGGTTTGTAGTGGCTTAGTTAGCAAGATTAAGAAAATTATGGCAATGTAGTACAAGGATCTAAAGGTGAAGCTGGGAGAAAACCTTCACAGGTGCACTGAGAAGTAATAGTTACAGGGGTTGGACAGCAACATTATAGAAAGGATGCGGTATTGGAAGTAAAGTAAAAGACTAAAAAAGTGGGTGCTACCAGGTAGGCCGAATGGACGCTGCATACACCCTTCAGTAATGCTTACTGTGGACCATACAAGGTACACTGACGGCACTACACCCCTTTGGAGGTTACTCCTGGTGACACGGAAGACACTGTCCAGTAGCAGGTGTTGCAGGAGAGGCAATGACATACAACAAAGTTATTTTTCCTGTGTTATAGAAACTTGTCTGGAGAATTATATGACTCAACCTAATTAATCCATTATAAACCAATCTAAGTTTACATCTAGCATCAGCTTTTGGCTTTATTGAAAGCGTATTCAACTTGTATTTTATGTGTTATTGGGGATGTGATAGCAGCAGAATGGGTATTATTACTCTTGAATTTGATTGAATTTTTTTTTATTTCATATTCAGCCAATTTGGTATTATTCATCTTGGGTATGACATAATATCATTTCGTCCTTAATCCCTCATTGAAATCCGTCATATTTATATTATAACTAATTATTTCCCACAGTTATCCTTACGTTAATGGGTTAGTGGCCTGATGCACCTTCTCTACTACCTTCTATCAAAGGAATCATCAGGCATGGTTTATTGTTTGGCAAACGTGGTTTTTTACGACCGCATGCCCTTGCTGTTATCAGCCACAGTTAATGGTAGTAGGCCTAGCCTTTTACTAAA
The DNA here is from genome assembly GCF_015104395.2 of Macrobrachium nipponense. Lineage (NCBI taxonomy): Eukaryota > Metazoa > Arthropoda > Malacostraca > Decapoda > Palaemonidae > Macrobrachium > Macrobrachium nipponense. The sequence goes on from NC_061100.1 coordinate 10,949,791, forward strand.
AAGTACGACTGCAAGGCAGCAGTTTCCACAGTTATTGGCTGTGGGCCTACTCTTTGACTAAAAAGTAAAACTGCAAGGCAGTAGTTTCCACAGTCATTTGCGGTGGGCCTAGCCATTGACTAAAAAAGTAAGACTGCAAGGCAGCAGTTCCCACAGTTATTGGCAGTGGGCCTAGCCTTTGACTAAAATGTAAGACTGCAAGGCAGCAGTTCCCACAGTTATTGGCGGTGGGCCTAGCCATTGACTAAAAAGTAAGACTGCAAGGCAGCAGTTTCCACATTTATGGTGGTGGGCCTAGCCATTGACTAAAAAAGTAAAACTGCAAGGCAGCAGTTTCCACAGTTATTGACGGTGGGCCTCGCCTTTGACTCAAAAGTAAGACTGCAAGACAGCAGTTTCCAGAGTTGTTGGAGGTGGGTCTAACCTTTTACTAAAAGTAAGACTGCAAGCTAAAATTTTCCGCAGTTATTGGCGTTGGGCCAGTCTTTGACTCAAAAGTAAGACCTCATGGCAGCAGTTTCCACACTTATTGGCAGTGGGCTAGCCTTTGACTCAGAAGTAAGACTTCAAAGCCGCATTTTCCACAGTTATTGGTGGTGGGCCTTTCCTTTGACTATAAAGTAGGACTGCAAGGCAGCAGTTTCCACAGCTGTTGGCAGTAGGCCTAGCCTTTTACTGAAAAGTAAGACTGCAAGGCAGCAGCTGTGTTTTTAGTCGCCTTTTACGATATGCAGGACCTGAGGTGGTAGTATTCTTACACCCCACCACATATTTATATCATAACCTTAATATCTAACAAGGGAACATTGTTCTAATTTTTTTTCTTTTTTACCAGTAACATTGTTTTGCTTTACACAGGCATTCAGCCTAAACACTAAGATATCTTCGTGATTTATTGTAAATAACCGTATACTGGCACACAGTATACCCCAATTTAGCCTACTTGATCAACAGACATCTCTGAAGACGTAGCATTCGCCTGAGTCTGGGTCATACCCAGAAAGCCCAATTTTTCTCTCATTAGCTCAGGAACCATTTAGAAATTTCTGTCTTCGAAACGACCGAATTGCTCGTTTCTGTAGTAGAAGTTGGCAGCCTTTTGGCAGGGCGTTGCATCATAATCTGCTTTGCAGGTCAATTCGTCCTGGTCAAAGACAGTGCCTTCGCCACACATGAAGCTTAAATCAAGAAATAAAGAGAGAAAAGTTAACGTGTTACTGATTCTAAATAAGTGTATATATCTGTCTGCCTGTATATACATGTGTATGTGTATCAAAATGGAATAACTAAGGGCGCGTGATAGGAATATTATTTGGCAAGTGACAAGATATTTTTTGTTCCATGAATCATGAGTAAATCTTTTTCAGCCATTAATAAGATTAATACTTGTGTGTGTGTTTAATCAGTTAGTGTATTGAACGATCAAATATACCCAAGACAAAGTTTAATAATAAACTGCTCTCTTATTAAATAAAAGTAACAAAGTTTAATAATAAACTGCTCTTATATCAAATAAAAGTAAGTTCTGTAGCACACGAGGTATTGCTTGGTGCCCAAATAAATTCTCACCTCATTAGCCAAAACCTAATGAAGTTAGAATTACCTAAATATAAACCAAAATAATGTTTATTCCTTACCTGCCAGGTAAGGATCTTTCCGTCAGAGAGGAGCGCAGGGTTGTAGACATGGAAGACACGACACGAGTTCTCTTGGTCAGCGTAGTAACCATAAGGTCTGTCGGCGCAGCTGAAGGAGGACGAGATCCTGCCCAGCAAAAGGGTGGCGCCCGACGGCAGGTTCAAAGGCTCGAAGACGCCGTTGACCTCGTCAGTGAACTGGCTGATGGAGGAAGCCGCGTTCAGCTGCTGTCTGTTGCTGGACTGAGATTGGCTTGTGGATGACACCTGGCTGTTGGTGTTAACTGGATGCTGTTGTTATTGTTGTTGTTTTCGAACCTTACTCCAGTGAAGCTTGTTTGCTGGAACCTATTACCAGAGTTCTGCTGATTTCTGTTTGTCTGAAAGGAAGTTCCAGTTATCTGTTGGTCCTGGAAGCGAATTGTGAGGGTCAACTGGACATTGAATGCTGTAAGGCGGTTTCTTCTTGAGTCTTGTTGGTTGTCAGTGAAAGTCTGAGGCTGACGGAGAAAAATTCCTTGATTCAAACCCAATCTGAAGCCATCGTTGACTTTAGACCTACTTACACTGCTTGTAGACTGGAATTGATTACCACTGCCTTGCTGGAATGGACCAGTGGAGAAGAAAGTGTTTTGTTGGTTTTGTAGAAGAGATTGAGTCTGGAAGGTGTCTCGGTTATTAGTATAAAAAGAAATGAAAGTATTCTGATGGTTCTGCTGGAAAGATATTCCTCCCGACTGGAATTGGTTATCATTCTGGAACCCAGCCAGTGACTGAATTTCTGTTATTTGAAAGAGAGCTGAACTGAATATATGAGTTTTTATTCTGAAACTGATTGTTTCTGTTGGTATTAGAAAAACTGGCTCCAGAACTAAATGAGCTTCCTTGCTGGAAGAAACCTGGACCGGCAAGCTTGACAGCTGGACTGCCGAATTCCAGATTCTTCTGGAACTGTTGTCCAGCAGCCAAAACAACTGCAACAGCTGTAAGTAAGTAGAAGAAAAACTGGAATAAGCGAATCTTTAAAAAAAAACCCATTTTAGTTAATCCTGTTGATTTTTGTTAGTTTAATAAAATATGGTTTTCATCCGGAATGGTACATTTTTGGAAGAACCAGAAAAGGCTCTTGGGTTGGTGCATTAAAACTTCAGATTGAAAATGAGATTAATGAAGAACATCTATACATTTTATCGTCAACCGATAAGTCAGCATCCATTGATATTTTAGGACTAAAGGCTTTTATTGATTACAAAAGGAAAGATATAAGATATTTATAAAGAAAGTCAACTACACTTGCGCCTCCCTTCTCTCCTCTATAGCAACCTCCAAATAGTTTTGTTTGTCAATCAAATCTCAATTTGCAGTTCATTAGGCTCTATTCCATCTTAGAAAAACGAGGCATGATCTGACCTCCAGCTTACTCGAGGTACGTGCTAAAATCTCCGGTCAAATAGAGCTTTGTTTCATCAACAAAAACTAATATAAATACTATGTATTTTAATAGAAATAATTGCACTGTACTGTTTCATATGCACATTATCATTATTTTTTCACATTTTCTTTCTAATAAATAAATCATGCATATCCTCACCTAAAATTCCTCTCTCTTTAACTCAACACAAAAAACCTTTTCTAGAACTTTCTAGGCTCTCCTACCACACACCCCCCCCCCCCCCGCCCCCATAACCTCCCAGCAGCAACAACAATAAAGTAGTTTGTAGGCTTACTCCCAGAGTAAGCTAAAAGAAGAAGAAGAGTAAACTCACAAAAGAAGACGACCCTCATGGCTGAAGTAATACTAGACGTTGAGGAGCCGATGTGTCAACTGATTTCCCGACTCCTACCTGCTCCTCTTATATTCCCCGAAGCCTCTGAGGGGAAGGGACCCAAAATCAGGTTCCTAATTATATCTACCTGGCCTTGCTTGTTCTTAGCCGAGGACAAGGTCCTGCTCTTCTTCTCTACATGACCTGGAGGATTAAATAATATTTACAGTGGAGTTTACGAATGCAGTGTCCCAAATGAAAAGGAAATTTATGTGCTTTGAAACTGCATTTTTTTGGAAACCCTCGAATGTACTTTTTGTATAATTGGATACACTGGCATATCTTCTATTATATTACAAGACATATAAATATTTCTGTTATAGATCACTCCCTCTCTCTCTCTCTCTCTCTCTCTCTCTCTGCTCTCTCTCTCTCTCGCTCTCTCTCTCTCTCTCTCTCTCTCTCTCTCTCTCTCTCTCTCTCTCTCTCATTTAAGACTATTGCAAAGAAGGACAGTTTCGATAGTTAGTTATTTTATTGCCAAAATATACAACTATGAATACAAATTTGACCAAAAAGACAACAAAATATACAAAGTAGACAATAATCTCTTGTTCTTGCAAGTATACATGACATACAAAGAAAAATACAACATCAAGTACCAATAACACAAGCATAAAATATAAAAGTTCCAAAGAGTTAAGTAACAGATTTCCTTCTTTTCTTAAGGAGCAGATGCAAACTTGGAGCCATTTTTCGTCATAGTATCCTTAATTAAGGAAAATACAAAGCACAAGTTATCTTTAATTAATGAAAATACAAAGCATAAGAAGACAGACGTACGGATTACTTAAACGTATAAGGAACATGAAGGCAATATGATTAATGACTTTGTCATTTTGTTTATTTATGACTTAATCATCAGTTATTTCCTTTATATTTCTTATTCGTTTATTGTATCTTATAAGCAGAATTTTTATCCCCTAAATAAGGATGTTTTTAGGGAAATGAAGGATAATGATCTTTCGTTCTTCAACTGATAAATTAAAGAGGCATGAATATTTTAATGAATTAAATGTATTAATTGTACATACATGCATACACAGACTTCAAGAAATATATGCATGAATATTTTTTATGCATAAATTGAATTCATTTTATATACAAACGTTTATACATACTTTCATTCATACATGAATACATTCGCTATCCTCAAGAATGTATGCATGAATATTCTCTTACATGATTTGAATTCCTTCATCACACTCCAAGAAGCGTGTATGATACTTTCGTGCATAATTTGGATTCATTGTACATACATACATGTATGCATACATACATACTTCAAGAACTCTAAGTATGAATATTTTCAAGGATAAATTGGATTCATTGTTCATGCATTCATACATGAACACCTACATACACACGTACAAGTACTTCAAGAACTATATGCATGAATAGTTCGTGCATAAATTAAATTCATTTACATACACACAAGCATTCAAGAGCTATATGCATGAATATTTTCATGTATAAATTGAATTCCTTGACCTTACATTCATACATGAATACATACGTCCACTTTAAGAACTATATGCATGAATATTTAATGCATAAATTGAATTCATTTACATACATACATACATACATACATACTTACATACATACATACGAGTGTTTCAAGAACGATATGCATACATATTTTCAAGTAAAAATTGAATTCATTGACCATACATTCTTACTTGAATACATACACTCACTTCAAGAACTATAACCTAATTCATTCCTAAAGGAATGATTAAATGTTCACGGAGGAACCAGACAATGGTCACCCAATGATTCCATCTGATAACCCTTATGAAAATGATATTACTTTGAAACTGAGAAGCTGTAGCATACGATAAATACAGTCAGTAGATTCAGTTTAATAAAAAGTAATTTCTTTGTTGCGAATTCCTTTATTTTGAGAGGAGGTGCTTCACTGAAATGAAAGTGAAGAGCTCAAATCAATTAAAGAGAAATGTGTATAAATACAAGGAAAAATAGATTGATATTACTTTAAAATTAAGAAGCTATAGCAGAAGATAAAGGATAAGTAAACTAAATATTTTAAAAGATTTATCAAAAAGATTTCATCAAGGTTTGAGAAAAAGAGAGAAACATTAAGAAAAGCGAGATATTTTTATGCCTCAGTTTTAAAAGTAAAATTCAGTAATGAAACTGACGTCTTCGAGGAATAAGAAATGAGAATTCCGAGTCCTCCTGAGGACGTGGTAACTTGAGTGACGTCATACAGTCCTCGAAGACTTTCGCCTCTCCGCCCGAAGCTACGAAGCAGCTCCGAATCCTTCGTGCTGAAGGACGCAAATGAGCCCCCCAAAGCAAAGTCTCCAGGGATCTGAGTCCTCAGAACTCGGAGAAGTCAATCCTGGGGATTCCCCAAGAAAGACCAGGGGGTCTAAAAAAAATCAAAGCTTAGTGAAGGGCGTGTGTATCTGTATCATTAGTAAAAATGATTTTCCAGTGTGTTAACAACGCATTAGAAGCTTTTACCGCTGCATTCTTGCTGCTTATTAGGATCATATTGGCGGGTGGCATCACCTGGAGGACGTCTCTTGAGACGGAGTTCCATTATTGTGATGTCGCTCGAGAACATCTGATGGAGTTCAGGAGAGGATACAGAGTGCGCCGCATTCTGCATCTTATTCTGAACTTTGTTGGACTTTCTAATCTTATTGGATACGAAGAGCCGACTCTGTCTGCCTGCGATGGACCCTTGCGAACCCTGGTGAGCAACGCCCTCCGAGGTGACCAAGGAACAGCAACGGCTGAGGAGGTTCTTCGAAGTTTGGATGAATTAGTTTTTTGGCCCAAAATACTCCTGTTTCTTACAACCGCCGCCATTACGATGCTCTGCTTCATAAAGGCGAAAAGAGTTGCCGAACGAATCCAAAAGACCTGGATAAATGCGCAGAAGAAGAGGACATGATCGATAAGAAAGAAGACGATGGAAGAGAACTGGATGAAGAAATTGAGGAGTGTAATGAAAGTAAACACTTGGTGACAGATTCCAAGCTTTATTCAACACATTACCAAACTACCACATCTGTAACAGAAAAACAGACAATAACTATCAATATTCATGCACACATGAACACAAGCACATAAGTTATGACAATCATGCTACAAAACATTAACATTAGAAACAACATAAAGAAATAGTTTGATATCTAGGACCTACCACAAATAATAATACTACATTCTCCCCTCCTAGAAAATTTCACTGTTAAACTAAACAAATGTATTGGTTTAATCCCATCCGTAGCGATCAGGAGGTCTTGACACACGAGTGGATCTTCTTAGCTCAGTGGGCTCACTGGGCACATGAGAATCACGGCTATCATTAGTTTGTGAACTGTCATGAGTTTGTGCATCCTGCACTCCAGGTGTAACATGAGTTTGTGCATCCTGCACTCCAGGTGTATTTGGGGACTCCATCTCTCTTAACGATTCAACCTGGTGTAACAGGAATCATTGCACCCTCAGGACTTGGAGCTAAGTCACGAGTAGACACAGTTGATTCTCTTCCGTCTGGATATTTGACATTTGCATACATTGGGTTTGCATTCATGAGTTGAACCTGATCAGTTAACGGTTCATGTTTGCTAGACCTAACATGTCGTCGCAATAGTACGGGTCCAGGAGTCAAAAGCCATGATGGTAATGTATTTCCAAGACTAGAGCGTCGCTGAAACCTAAAGAAACGTTCATGAGGGGTTTCATTGGTTGCTGTACATAAGAGCGACCTAACTGAATGCAAAAACCTCAGGAAGTACTATCTCCCAGTGTTGAGTCTTCAAGTTACGAGTTTCAAGTATTAAAAGAATAGATTTCCAAATAATACCATTGTATCTCTCAACCTGGCCGTTCCCCATCGGATGATAAGGGTGTTGTTTTGCTTGTTGCAACCCCTTTCTGAGAAAGGTACATTTTCAGTTCCTGGGACATGAAAGAAGGACCTTGATCTGAATGAATAAAACTAGGCATTCCACAAAGGCTAAAGATAGATTCAAGACATTTGATCACTGTTTTAGAATGCATGTTTGGACAGGGAAACACAAAGGGGAAACGTGAATACTCGTCAATAACCGTAAGAATGTACTTGTTGTTCGTGGTAGAGGGCAGAGGCCCCTTGAAATCAATACTAAGACGTTCCATTGGCTGGGTGGCCTTTATGAGGACTCCTTTTCCTGGATGATGGAATTGCGGTTTTTGTCGTGCACAGATTTTACAGGAAGCACACACTCTTTTCACGTCATCTGTTGAAAAGGGGAGGTTTTTAGATCGCACAAAGTGCAAAAGACGAGTGACCCCAGGATGGCAGAGGTTCTCGTGGATGTCAGTGAGATTCGACATTAAAGAAATAGAACAACAATAGGCACGAGTCAGGGTGTCCGCCGGTGCAATATTCTGTTTCCCAGGACGATACTGTATGGTATAGCTGTACGATGCCAGCTCCAACCTCCACTCTTGTATCTTGTTATTCTTTATTTTAGTTCTCTTCCTGCTGTCTAACATGAACATCACGGATCGCTGATCAGTAATCAGAGTAAAATGTCGTCTCGCTAAGAAATGGCTCCACTTGCGAACAGCTTCAATAATAGCGGTAGCCTCCTTTTCCACTGCTGGATAATGCAACTCACTACCCTGGAGCGTTCTTGACATGAAAGCTACCGGCCGGTCACCCTGGTTAAGACTGCTGAAACAGCAACTTCCGAAGCATCACACTCCACAACAAAGGGAAGGCTCTCATCCACAGACCGTAGTGAAACATCCATAAGTTGTTTTTTAAGGAGTTAAAAGCAGCTAGTGCTGGCTCACTCAGTGGAAAAGTTTTTGTGTTCACTAAGGGATGAATCATATCAGAAAAACGAGGGATCCATTTGGCATAATATGCAAACAACCCTTGAGCTCTTCGCAGAGACCCCATATTTGTGGGAGGCGGTAATTCTTGAAGGGGACGTAATCTGTCAGGGTCAGGCTTTATCACATTATTACCGACACAATACCCTAGAACATGATTGTAGGAACAGACACAACCGATTTCACTTCATTTAGGGTGATCTTCCGTTTCTGAACCACATCCAAGAACTTTTGAACGTTTTCATCATGTTCAGCCTGAGTTAATCCACCTACAGTAATATTATCTAGATATGGAAAAGTATCTTTGAGGTTCTCATCTTCAACTAGTTTATCCATAGCTCTTTGGAAAGCAGCTACACCATTCGTGACACCAAATGGAATCTACAAAACTGAAACAATTTCCCTGCACCCTCAAAAGCAGTGTACTTCCTCTCACTCTCTTTAATGCTGATTTGGTGATATGCACTCTTTAAGTCAAATGTGGAGAACACCTTATATTTTGCAAGGTCATGCACCATATCCTCTATCCTTGGGAGGGGGTATGCATCTAGTTCTGTGTATTGGTTAATGGTCTGGGAATAATCAATGCAAAGTCTCTTTTTGTTCCTGCCAAGTGAATCTTTGACTACTACAACCTGTGCTCTCCAAGGGGATATACTTGGCTCAATGATACCTTCAGATAGTAAATGTGATATCTGGTCTTTTACAAACAGCTGGTCATCCTGGCTATAGCGTCTAGATTTAACTGCAATGGGTTTACACTGTTGAGGCAAGTTTGGAGACAATGACGGTTCATCGATATCAGCTGTTGCTAATACACAGACAGGTTTGGCTCCAGTTATCTTTAAACTTGGTTTATTCCCTCCATATTGAAAAGTTACGCTCTGGTGTTGCTTTTGAAAGTCATAACCTAAGATAACATCACAACATAAATCCTTCAGGACCCCGAGCTGGATACAAGGATATCTCTGATCAAGGTGCACTAAGTCTGCTGTAACAAACCCAGGGGAACTAGCATTTAAAGATTTTGATGCCATTGAGACTGCTGTACCTACAGGAACTATTGTCAAATTTAGTTTCTGTGCTACTTCCTCACGTATAAAACTATCTGAACTACAAGAATCAATTAGTGCCCTCAATGAATGGCCATTTACAGTAATGTTTGTAGCTGCATGTGAAAGATTCTTTGGATACGTGGCAGCTATTGTTAGCAAAGTGGGATTATACAATGCAGCAGTAGTACTACCTGAAGCCATTGATTTACAGACTTTTGCAAAATGACCTGTTTTACCACATTTGTTACATTTAACAGTACGTGCAGGACAACTCACTCTACCTGTACTGTGGAGTGCATTACTACAAAAATAGCATTTCCTCTTAGATAAGTAAGCAGCAGCAACAGCTGAATCTCCAGGTGAACTTCTTTCTGCTTCTTCTTTTGTTGGCTGCTGCTGCTGGTCACCTCTGGGCTGTGCCTGCCACTCTGGAACTAAAGCAGCAGTATGAGGAATGGGTGGAGATGCATACGCGTCGGCACTACGCTGGGCAAGATCCAACGTATGAGCTTGACTGTGTGCAGCCTCCAGGTTCAGTGACTTATTTTCTAGTAGGCGCTGACAAATAAATGCTGAGGCAATACCATTGATAAATGCATCACGTACTAGCTCCTGCCGATATTGCTCAGCTGTGACTGCCTGGAAGTTACAATCCTTGCTTAGCTTATGTAGCTCCCTCAGAAATTCATCAAGGGATTCTCCTGACTGCTGTCGTCGTGTCGCCAAAACATGCCTAGCAAAAACTTCATTCGGCAACTTGACATAAGCACTCTCCAGTTTGGCGATTGCACTCTCAAAAGTACTACAGTCTTCAATGAGTTCATACACACTCGGGGACACACAATTCACTAATGCCCTCAACTTGTCTGGTGCAGCATCTCACTTTCTTCTATGAAATTGGTGAATGTTTTATGCCAGTGCTTCCACTCTTTGGCTGCAGTGGGCGAGCTGGGATCTGTGTCCAGTCTGGACGGCTTCAGCAGCTTGGCCATGATAGGTAGTGTGTTGAATAAATTGTAATGAAAGTAAACACTTGGTGACAGATTCCAAGCTTTATTCAACACATTACCAAACTACCACATCTGTAACAGAAAAACAGACAATAACTATCAATATTCATGCACACATGAACACAAGCACATAGGTTATGACAATCATGCTACAAAACATTAACATTAGAAAACAACATAAAGAAATAGTTTGATATCTAGGACCTACCACAAATAATAATACTACAAGGAGGAGGAGGTAAAAGAAGACGACTTGGAAATTCCTGAGCCAGAAGTTTCTAGCCAAAACGTCGAAGAGAATACGGACAGAAGAGAAGAGGCAGAAGAACCAGACATGACCGGAGAGAAAGAAGAGGACGAAAGAGAACTGGACGAAAAAATGGAGGAGGTGAAAGACGTTTTGGAAATTTCTGACCCAGAACTTTCAATTAGAACAAGTTCAAAGGATGAGGAATCTGAACACTGTCAAGAAGAGACAGTCGACGAGGTCCCACTTGAGGAGCCCCAAGAGGAAGTGGAAGACGTCCCCTCGAAGGAAAGGAAGGAAGTTAAATTAATCAGTGGAGACCTGTATGAATTCCCGCTATCGATGAAGGAAAAGCGCATTTTGCGCAAAATAGCAGGAGAGGTCCAGGAATTCACCAGATTCTACAATGTCTGCCTCGTCCTTCCCGAAGACGACATGAAAGAAGTCGGCCATTTGGAGGGTGCCGAAAACCGCGTCGAAATGGCCTTCGTACACGTTCAAGAAATCCTTGACGAGTACGAGAGGGAAGGACACGATGTTGACGATGAAGACCTCGATAAGGAAGTAGTTGCTCCCCCTCCTGAGGAATCAGCACAAGAGCCTGAACAGGGATTGAATTTCGCTGAAATCCTCAAGAGGGGTCGCCAACCTGAGAAGAAGGAGAAAAAACAGACTTTCTTCCTCGTGCAACGAAGAACTTTCCCCATCATGGAGGAATGGCTGGAAGAGGAAGAGGAAGACGAAGGCGAAGACTTCGACGAAAGTTTGGAATTAGACAGTGATTTAGAAAGTTTTGAGGAGGAAGAAGATTGGGAATTTGAAGAGGAAAGGCACAAGATCATTGTTGGCATATCGCTTCGAGAGGCTCCCAAAGACAATGGCCAGGGATGCGTAAGAAGACGTTTGCGTAAATCTGTGCCTAGGCTGGTAAACCGTCTTCCAACTGAAGGAAAAGAGGAGGCTCAAGAGGAAATAGTTCCTCATGAGGAAGAAGAGGAGCAACTATCTAATACTGAAGGAAAGGAGGAGGAACCAGATCATCAAGAGGAACAAGTGGAGGAAGCTACTCTTATTCATAGAGATCATGGAAAGGAACAAGAAGAAGACCAAGCCTTGACTCTAAAGAAGGAAGAGGAAAGAGGTCCTCTAGAGGTTCCTCTACAGGAAAAAGGAGAAAAACTTGACCTCGCCCTGAAAGAAGAGAACGAACGAAATGTCCAAGAAGAAAATGAAGAAGTTCCTCCCCCAGAAGAAAAGTACAATGGATCTCGAGGAACGAAGGCAAAGATTCAGGAAGAACCCAAAAAGATGTCGTATGCTAACACGGCAAAGATTCTTCCTGAACAGAAAAGTGCTGGCCCCGTTGGAAACTCAGTACAAAAACCAACTGGCCCTGTAGACAACCAAAAAGCAACACGACCTGGAAATAACTGGAAATCAACAAGACCCACTAGATGCGGACCTCTTAGACACTGTGGAGGAAAAACCTTCTCCTTCCAGTGTGAGAAAGACCTTAACTTAGGGCAGATCATTGGCAAAGGAGGGAAATTTGCCAAGTTGGCCAGGCAAGACCACGGGGTCGTCATGAACGTCCGCAATGATGGTTCGAAGGTAGTCCAGCTCACAGGACCAAAGAGGAATGTTGAAAAGGTCTACAAGGAAACCAGATTCCGAGTGGATAAGGTGTTCGACATCAGCGAGATGACTCAAGTATCGAAAGGCTTGTTTGCAGTGGGAAAAGAAGATTATGTGATGACAGTTGATCAGAAATTCAGGGAGGCCGTATTGGGACCACGCGAGGTAACCCTTCGAAAACTTGTCAGGGAACATGACGTGGCCATCTACCTCCCTGACGAAGATGATGAGCGTCATTACATCAGTATCTTTGGCCCTCTCAAGCAAGCCCAGGAGGTTGGAAGAGTCATATCGAAAATGATTGACGACATCTTGAACTTTTCAACGGAAAACGACCTAAAACTTGTGGGCTTAGATTGGTACCAGTTCGACTTAGGACTTGAGGGCAGACGTCTCCTTCTCGCTCTCAATGGACAAGGGGCTAAGGAAATCAAGAACCTCTTCAAAGTAGAACTGATTCTCCCACAAGAAGAAGACAAGAGGGAAATTGGCTATTTAGGAGGAGATCTGAAAGAAGTTAAAAAGGCCTATGCCCACCTTCGTCTCCTCCTCGAAGAACTCAGCGTAAGAAGTTGTGACATCACAACCAAAGGACTGAGCAGAATTGGGGCAGGCCAGTACCGTTTGGAAGTGGACCACAAGGGACTTCTGGTGGGCCCCAAAGGAGATAACCTGAGGAGAATTGAGAAGATCAACAATGTCAGGATTATTGTCCACAACAAAACAGAGGGCTTCATCACCATACAAGGCCAGTTGGACTATGTCGAGGATGCTTGCCAAGACATAAGAGAAGCCATGAAGCCCCCTGTGCCCAAAGGAAAGAGCAACACAGGCCAGCAAGGAGGAAGAAATTTCCCTCAGGAGGAAATCCTCCCAGGGTTAACCAGGATAGGAGATCGCCTCTACGGAATCGTCCTAGACAGCGAGGAACGAGCCATGGTCATTGGCCGAGGAGGACAGAACATCAAGAGGCTGATTAACGAGCACAAAGTCGTCTTCCAAGGCCCCAAGAAGGACGAAACCTCCAATGACTGCACCGTTAGAGGAAATGAGAATGACGTCATCGCTTTCTTTTATGAGGTCCAGGAAATCGTCCAGACCAAAGGAAAGAAAGGACAGGGAGCTCCAGGCAGGACCAGAAGAGGAACAACTTTAGGAGATTTCTTTTGAGATGCAGGAAGAAAGAAAGTTGGATTTGATGAAGAAGAGCTTTGTATTGGCCCTGGTACTGTAAGAAACAGGAATAGTGTTAAATTTTGTGTGTATGTGTGAATATAGAAAAAATAGAAAAAGTGGATAGTGATGTCCCCACCAAAAAAAGTATAAAACACAAAATCCAAAAAAAGTATAAAACTGAAAACAAAGAAAAAAATAGTGTTAAGTTCATTAGTGTTAAGTTTTGTAAAGAAAATAATTTTTTTTAGTGTTGTGATTCTAGAAAAAACAAAAACGGTGGATAGTGATATCTCCACCAAAAAAAAAAAAAAAAAAAAAAAAAAAAAAATTAAAAAATAAAAAAGTATAAAACTGAAAAATAAGAAAAATAATTAGTGTTAAGTTTTGTAAGGAAAATCATTTTGTTTTTAGTAATGTGATTATGGAAAAAAACAGAAAAGGTGGATAGTGATATCCCACAAAAAAAAAAATATATATATATAAAACACTAGATCCCCAAAAAAGTATAAAGCTGAAAATAAAAAAGAATAATTAGTGTTAAGTTTTTAGTGTTGTGATAATGGAAAAACAGTAAAGGTGGATAGTGAAATCCCCACCAATTTGTGTTTGTATTCATTTGTGTGAGTGAATTTATCTGCAGATATCGTGAGAGAAATTTTGAAAGAGAGAAATTTTTAAAGAGAGAAATTTTTAAAGAGAGAAATTTATAAAGAGAGAAATTTATAAAGAGAGAAATTTTTAAAGAGAGAAAGAAATATACAATGTTTGAAACAGTCTGTCAGTCAGTGAGTGTAATTGATAATATTTGAAAAACGTCTCGAAAGCTACTGCTGAGCCGATGATGGTTGGTGTGAGAGCAAACCATCAAGCTCAAATGGTTGTGTGACTGTTTGTCGATGGCCATAGTTGGAGAGGACGTTGGACTGTGATTGGAGAGCGAGAGAGAGATATTTAGAGGTGTAGATGGAGGAAGGTAGTAATAGTCCGTGGAGGGAGATAGTGTCTAGTATAGTTTGTTGTGTTGGATGTGGTGGACTGGTATCAGTGTGGGACGTCTCGAAAGCGAAGAGCCAATGTTTTGTGGTGAGAGAGCCATTATATTATAACAAGCTCAACTCACAAGAGTGCTCTTGAAGAGGGGCTTTTGTGAGGGTTGGAGATGACGGAAACTGGTATTGGTTAGCCTGATTGCAGCACAATGATAATTTTGTGTGATTGGTTGTTTTGTGTAAAGTTTTTAGAGTTGATGGCGAGAGAGAGCCAGTATATAATATGGTCTAAGCAACACACAACAAGGGTGCTCTTGAAGAGGGGCTCTTGTTAGTATGCGAGAAAAAATGCAAACAACTCTGATTGGTTTAACAAGGCAATGGATCTGTCACACAGTATACATGGTGGGGACACTTTTGCAAGAAATGAGAGATATGGAGAAAATGTGCAGAGGTATTGCGTTGGTGTTGGTGGACTGGTATCAGTGTGGGACGTCTCGAAAGCGAAGAGCCAATGTTTTATGGTGAGAGAGCCATTATATTATAACAAGCTCAACTCACAAGAGTGCTCTTGAAGAGGGGCTTTTGTGAGGGTTGGAGATGACGGAAACTGGTATTGGTTGGCCTGGCATCAGCACTTTGCTTAGAAAAATGTTCAGTTAATGTTTTTAGTGCAGCAGCAGCAGCAGCAATCATCCATCCTTAGTTAGGGATGAAGAATATTGGATTTGAATGTATCATCATCCTTGTTAGGGATGAAAATGAAAAAAAGTGAGAGTCAAGTGTATACTCTATACGGTGCTCTTGAAGAGGGGCTGTGTTGAGTGTGCATGTCAATGGTTTAAAGGAAAGCAAAGATTCAAGTGCATGCTGCGTGTCTGTGTAAGAATTTGTAATTGAACATTGATTGCATTTAGAGATGAGAGAGAGAATTTAGCCTGGAGAGAAATATGTGACTGGCTTGACTGTTTTTGAGCAGCAAGTGGCTTTTTGGGATGCGGAGAATGCCCATCCCACATTTTGTGTTTGCAAATTTTAATCTAGTATTTCAGCACGAAAATCTAACTAATTTGACAACTTCTAATGGTGGATCGCTCGGCTCGTGGGTCGATGAAGACCGCAGCAAAATGCGTGTCAGCATGTGAATCGCAAGATTATGAGATGCATCGACCAGTTGAACGCACATTGCGGCGACGGCACTGCCCAGTGTTGTCGCCACTCCCGGACGAGTGTCTGCAAAGAAATGCAGCATCCATCTGTGTGTTTTGTCAGACTGTGAAAGGAGAAAATTGTACGACAATCTGTGGAAAGGTGTCAAAGCGGGCAAATAGTCGGATATCTAGAGTTTTATTCTTGCAGATATCTTCCTTCTGGTCATTCTGTTGGAATAATCTAGAAGACCGGCTGTGCAGAAAGAGGGAACTTTGTTTCTTCAAGTATGCTCTGTCCCTTGATGAAGACTTCTATTAGTCTAATAGAAGTGCTCTGTCAAAGTGGGCAAATAGTCGGATATCTAGAGCTATATTCTTACAGATATCTTCCTTCTGGTCATTCTGTTGGAATCTAGAAGACCGGCTGTGCAGAAAGAGGGAATTTTGTTTCTTCAAGTATGCTCTGTCCCTTGATGAAGACTTCTATTAGTCTAATAGAAGATCTCTGTCAAAGCGGGCAAATAGTCGGATATCTAGAGTTTTATTCTTGCAGATATCTTCCTTCTGGTCATTCTGTTGGAATAATCTAGAAGACCGGCTGTGCAGAAAGAGGGAACTTTGTTTCTTCAAGTATGCTCTGTCCCTTGATGAAGACTTCTATTAGTCTAATAGAAGTGCTCTGTCAAAGTGGGCAAATAGTCGGATATCTAGAGCTATATTCTTACAGATATCTTCCTTCTGGTAATTCTGTTGGAATAATCTAGAAGACCGGCTGTGCAGAAAGAGGGAATTTTGTTTTTTCAAGTATGCTCTGTCCCTTGATGAAGACTTCTATTAGTCTAATAGAAGATCTCTGTCAAAGCGGGCAAATAGTCGGATATCTAGAGCAATATTCTTACAGATATCTTCCTTCTGGTAATTCTGTTGGAATAATCTAGAAGACCGGCTGTGCAGAAAGAGGGAATTTTGTTTCTTCAAGTATGCTCTGTCCCTTGATGAAGACTTCTATTAGTTTAATAGAAGTACTCTGTCAAAGCGGGCAAATGGTCAGATATCTAGAGCTATGTTCTTACGGATATCTTCCTTCTGGTAATTCTGTTGAAATAATCTTGAAGACCGGCTCTGCAGAAAGAGGGAATTTTGTTTCTTCAAATGAAGACTTCTATTAGTCTAATAGAATATCTCTGTCAAAACTGGCAAATAGTCGGATATCTAGAGCTATATTCTTGCAGATATCTTCCTTCTGGTCATTCTGTTGGAATAATCTAGAAGACCGGCTGTGCAGAAAGAGGGAACTCTGTTTCTTCAAGTATGCTCTGTCCATTGATGAAGCCTTCTATTAGTCTCATAGCTGTTTGGAGGAAGGAGGATCAGCTCTCAGTTTGAGAGCCAACAGCAGTTCGGAGGAAGGAGGACCAATTCTCTCAGAGAGAACCAACAGCTGTTTGGAGGAATGAGGACCAGCTCTCAGTTTGAGATCCGACAGCTGTTTGGAGGTTGGAGGACGAGCTCTTAGCTTGTGGGCCAACAGCAGTTTGGAGGCTGGAGGATGAAGCTCTCAGTTTGAGAGCAAACAGCTGTTCAGAGAGCCAGAAGGCCACCAGAGGGCCACCAGAAGGCCACCAGAAGGCCACCAGAAGGCAACCAGAAGGTCACCAGAAGGATACCAGAAGGCGACCTGAGGGCATGCTGTAGGAATAATCTAGAAGACCGGCTGTGCAGAAAGAGGGAACTGTGTTTCTTCAAGTATGCTCTGTCCCTTGATGAAGACTTCTATTAGTCTAATAGAAGATCTCTGTCAAAGCAGGCAAATAGTCGGATATCTAGAGCTATATTCTTGCAGATATCTTCCTTCTGCTCATTCTGTTGGAATAATCTAGAAGACCGGCTGTGCAGAAAGAGGGAACTCTGTTTCTTCAAGTATGCTCTGTCCCTTGATGAAGACTTCTATTAGTCTAATAGAAGAACTCTGTCAAAGCGGGCAAATAGTCGGATATCTAGAGCTATATTCTTTCTGATATCTTCCTTCTGGTCATTCTGTTGGAATAACCTAGAAGACCGGCTGTGCAGATAGAGGGAACTTGGTTTCTTCAAGTATGCTCTGTCCCTTGATGAAGACTTCTATTAGTCTAATAGAAGTGCTTTGTCAAAGTGGGGAAATAGTCGGATATAGAGCTATATTCTTACAGATCTCTTCCTTCTGGTCATTCTGTTGGAATAATCTAGAAGACTGGCTGTGCAGAAAGAGGGAATTTAGTTTCTTCAAGTATGCTCTGTCCCTTGATGAAGAATTCTATTAGTCTAATAGAAGATCTCTGTCAAAGCGGGCAAATAGTCGGATATCTAGAGCTATATTCTTACAGATATCTTCCTTCTGGTCATTCTGTTGGAATAATCTAGAAGACCGGCTGTGCAGAAAGAGGGAATTTTGATTCTTCAGGTATGCTCTGTCCCTTGATGAAGACTTCTATTAGTATAATAGAAGTACTCTGTCAAAGCGGGCAAATAGTCGGATATCTAGTGCTATATTCTTACGGATATCTTCCTTCTGGTAATTCTGTTGGAATAATCTTGAAGACCGGCTCTGCAGAAAGAGGGAATTTTGTTTCTTCAAGTATGCTCTGTCCCTTGATGAAGACTTCTACTAGTCTAATAGAAGATCTCTGTCAAAGCGGGCAAATAGTCGGATATCTAGAGCTATATTCTTGCAGATATCTTCCTTCTGGTCATTCTGTTGGAATAATCTAGAAGACCGGCTGTGCAGAAAGAGGGAACTCTGTTTCTTCAAGTATGCTCTGTCCCTTGATGAAGGCTTCTATTAGTCTCATAGCTGTTTGGAGGAAGGAGGATCAGCTCTCGGTTTGAGAGCCAACAGCAGTTCGGAGTAAGGAGGACCAATTCTCTCAGAGAGAACCAACAGCTGTTTGGAGGAATGAGGACCAGCTCTCAGTTTGAGATCCGACAGCTGTTTGGAGGTTGGAGGACGAGCTCTTAGCTTGTGAGCCAACAGCAGTTTGGAGGCTGGAGGATGAAGCTTCTCAGTTTGAGAGCAAACAGCTGTTCAGAGAGCCAAGAAGGCCACCAGAGGGCCGCCACCAGAAGGCCCCAGAAGGCCACCAGAAGGACCAGAAGGGTCACCAGAAGGATACAAGAAGGCGACCTGAGGGCATGCTGTAGGAATAATCTAGAAGACCGGCTGTGCAGAAAGAGGGAACTGTGTTTCTTCAAGTATGCTCTGTCCCTTGATGAAGACTTCTATTAGTCTAATAGAAGATCTCTGTCAAAGCGGGCAAATAGTCGGATATCTAGAGCTATATTCTTACAGATATCTTCCTTCTGGTCATTCTGTAATCTAGAAGACCGGCTGTGCAGAAAGAGTAACTGTGTTTCTTCAAGTATGCTCTGTTCCTTGATGAAGACTTCTATTAGTCTATAGAAGATCTCTGTCAAAGCGGGCAAATAGTCGGATATCTAGAGCTATATTCTTACAGTATCTTCCTTCTGGTCATTCTGTTGGAATAATCTAGAAGACCGGCTGTGCAGAAAGAGGGAACTGTGTTTCTTCAAGTATGCTCTGTCCCTTGATGAAGACTTCTATTAGTCTAATAGAAGATCTCTGTCAAAGCGGGCAAATAGTCGGATATCTAGAGCTACATTCTTGCATATATCTTCCTTCTGGTCATTCTGTTGGAATAATCTAGAAGACCGGCTGTGCAGAAAGAGGGAACTCTGTTTCTTCAAGTATGCTCTGTCCCTTGATGAAGACTTCTATTAGTCTAATAGAAGTACTCTGTCAAAAGCGTGGGCAATAGTCGATATACTAGAGCTATATTCTTTCTGATATCTTCCTTCTGGTCATTCTGTTGGAATAACCTAGAAGACCGGCTGTGCAGATAGAGGGAACTTTGTTTCTTCAAGTATGCTCTGTCCCTTGATGAAGACTTCTATTAGTCTAATAGAAGCGCTCTGTCAAAGTGGGCAAATAGTCGGATATCTAGAGCTATATTCTTACAGATCTCTTCCTTCTGGTCATTCTGTTGGAATAATCTAGAAGACCGGCTGTGCAGAAAGAGGGAATTTAGTTTCTTCAAGTATGCTCTGTCCCTTGATGAAGAATTCTATTAGTCTAATAGAAGATCTCTGTCAAAGCGGGCAAATAGTCGGATATCTAGAGCTATATTCTTACAGATATCTTCCTTCTGGTAATTCTGTTGAAATAATCTTGAAGACCAGCTCTGCAGAAAGAGGGAATTTTGTTTCTTCAAGTATGCTCTGTCCCTTGATGAAGACTTCTATTAGTCTAATAGAAGATCTCTGTCAAAGCGGGCAAATAGTCGGATATCTAGAGCTATATTCTTGCAGATATCTTCCTTCTGGTCATTCTGTTGGAATAATCTAGAAGACCGGCTGTGCAGAAAGAGGGAACTGTGTTTCTTCAAGTATGCTCTGTCCCTTGATGAAGGCTTCTATTAGTCTCATAGCTGTTTGGAGTAAGGAGGATCAGCTCTCGGTTTGAGAGCCAACAGCAGTTCGAAGGAAGGAGGACCAATTATCTCAGAGAGAACCAACTGCTGTTCGGAGTAAGGAGGACCAATTCTCTCAGAGAGAACCAACAGCTGTTTGGAGGAATGAGGACCAGCTCTCAGTTTGAGATCCGACAGCTGTTTGGAGGTTGGAGGACGAGCTCTTAGCTTGGGAGCCAACAGCAGTTTGGAGGCTGGAGGATGAAGCTCTCAGTTTGAGAGCAAACAGCTGTTCAGAGAGCCAGAAGGCCACCAGACCAACCAGAAAGGCCACCGAAGGCCACCAGAATCAACCAGGATGGGCCCACCAGAAGGATAACCAGGAAGGCGACCTTGAGGGCATGCTGTAGGAATAATCTAGAAAACCGGCTGTGCAGAAAGAGGGAACTGTGTTTCTTCAAGTATGCTCTGTCCCTTGATGAAGACTTCTATTAGTCTAATAGAAGATCTCTGTCAAAGCGGGCAAATAGTCGGATATCTAGAGCTATATTCTTGCAGATATCTTCCTTCTGGTCATTCTGTTGGAATAACCTAGAAGACCGGCTGTGCAGAAAGAGGGAACTTTGTTTCTTCAAGTATGCTCTGTCCCTTGATGAAGACTTCTATTAGTCTAATAGAAGTGCTCTGTCAAAGCGGGCAAATAGTCGGATATTTAGAGCTATATTCTTACAGATATCTTCCTTCTGGTCATTCTGTTGCAATAATCTAGAAGACCGGCTGTGCAGAAAGAGGGAATTTAGTTTCTTCAAGTATGCTCTGTCCCTTGATGAAGACTTCTATTAGTCTAATAGAAGATCTCTGTCAAAGCGGGCAAATAGTCGGATATCTAGAGATATATTCTTACAGATATCTTCCTTCTGGTCATTCTGTTGGAATAATCTAGAAGACCGGCTGTGCAGAAAGAGGGAATTTTGTTTCTTCAAGTATGCTCTGTCCCTTGATGAAGACTTCTATTAGTCTAATAGAAGTACTCTGTCAAAGCGGGCAAATAGTCGGATATCTAGAGCTATATTCTTACGGATATCTTCCTTCTGGTAATTCTGTTGAAATAATCTTGAAGACCGGCTGTGCAGAAAGAGGGAATTTTGTTTCTTCAAGTATGCTCTGTCCCTTGATGAAGACTTTTATTAGTCTAATAGAAGATCTCTGTCAAAGCGGGCAAATAGTCGGATATCTAGAGCTATATTCTTGCAGATATCTTCCTTCTGGTCATTCTGTTGGAATAATCTAGAAGACCGGTTGTGCAGAAAGAGGGAACTCTGTTTCTTCAAGTATGCTCTGTCCCTTGATGAAGGCTTCTATCAGTCTCATAGAAGATCTCTGTCAAAGTGGGCAAATAGTCGGATATCTAGAGCTATATTCTTGCAGATATCTTCCTTCTGGTCATTCTGTTGGAATAATCTAGAAGGCTGGCTGTGCAAAAAGAGTGAACTTGTTTCTTCAAGTATGCTCTGTCCCTTGATGAAGACTTGTGTTAGTCTAATAGAAGCCTCTGTCAAAGTTGCCAAATAGTTGGAGATCTTAAGCTATATTCTTGCAGATAAACAGCCAACAGCTGTTCGGAGGAAGGAGGACCAGCTCTCAGTTTGAGAGCCAACAGCTGTTTGGAGGAAGGAGGACCAGCTTTCAGTTTGAGAGCCAACAGCTGTTTGGAGGAAGGAGGACAAATTTTCTCAGAGAGAACCAACTGCTGTTTGGAGGTTGGAGGACGAGCTCTCAGCTTGGGAGCCAACAGCAGCTTGAGAGCAAATAGCTGTTCAGAGAGCCAGAAGGCCACCAGAAGGTAACAAGAAGGCCACCAGAAGGATACCAGAAGGCGACCTGAGGGCATGCTGTAGGAATAATCTAGAAGACCGGCTGTGCAGAAACAGGGAACTCGGTTTCTTCAAGTATGCTCTGTCCCTTGATGAAGACTTCTATTAGTCTAATAGAAGTACTCTGTCAAAGCGGGCAAATAGTTGGATATCTAGAGCTATATTCTTGCAGATATCTTCCTTCTGGTCATTCTGTTGGAATAATCTAGAAGACCGGCTGTGCAGAAAGAGGGAACTTTGTTTCTTCAAGTATGCTCTGTCCCTTGATGAAGACTTCTATTAGTCTAATAGAAGATCTCTGTCAAAGCGGGCAAATAGTCGGATATCTAGAGCTATATTCTTGCAGATATCTTCCTTCTGGTCATTCTGTTGGAATAATCTAGAAGACCGGCTGTGCAGAAAGAGGGAACTCTGTTTCTTCAAGTATGCTCTGTCCCTTGATGAAGACTTCTATTAGTCTAATAGAAGTACTCTGTCAAAGCGGGCAAATAGTCAGATATCTAGAGCTTTATTCTTGCAGATATCTTCCTTCTGGTCATTCTGTTGGAATAATCTAGAAGACCGGCTGTGCAGAAAGAGGGAACTGTTTCTTTAAGTATGCTCTGTCCCTTGATGAAGACTTCTATTAGTCTAATAGAAGTACTCTGCCAAAACGGGCAAATAGTCAGATATCTAGAGCTTTATTCTTGCAGATATCTTCCTTCTGGTCATTCTGTCGGAATAATCTAGAAGACCGGCTGTGCAGAAAGAGGGAACTTTGTTTCTTCAAGTATGCTCTGTCCCTTGATGAAGACTTCTATTATTCTAATAGAAGATCTCTGTCAAAGCGGGCAAATAGTCGGATATCTAGAGCTATATTCTTACAGATATCTTCCTTCTGGTAATTCTGTTGGAATAATCTAGAAGACCGGCTGTGCAGAAAGAGGGAACTTTGTTTCTTCAAGTATGCTCTGTCCCTTGATGAAGACTTCTATTAGTCTAATAGAAGATCTCTGTCAAAGTGGCCAAATAGAAGGAGATCTTAAGCTATATTCTTTCAGCTAGAGAGCCAACAGTTGTTCGGAAGTTGGAGGACGAGCTCTCAGCTTGGGAGCCAACAGCAGTTTGGAGGCGGGAGGATGAAACTCTCAGTTTGAGAGCAAACAGCTGTTCAGAGAGCCAGAAGGCGACCAGAAGGTAATGAGAAGGCCACCAGAAGGATACCAGAAGGCGACCTGAGGGCATGCTGTAGGAATAATCTAGAAGACCGGCTGTGCAGAAAGAGGGAACTCTGTTTCTTCAAGTATGCTCTGCCCCTCGATGAAGACTTCTATTATTCTAATAGAAGATCTCTGCAAAGCGGGGCCAAAAAAAAAAAAAATAGTCGGATATCTAGAGCTTATTTTCTTGCATATATCTTCCTTCTGTCATTCTGTTGGAATAATCTAGAAGACGGCTGTGCAGAAGCGGGGAAACTCTGGTTCTTCAAGTAGCTCGTCCCTTGATGAAGACTTCTATTAGTCTAATAGAAGTACTCTGTCCCCCCCCCCCAAAGGGAGGGCAAATGTCGGATATCTAGAGTATATTCTTGCAGTATTTCTTTCCTTCTGTCATTCTGTTGGAATAATCTAGATGGGACCGGCTGTGCAAAAAGAAAGGGAACCTTTGTTTCTTCAAGTATGCTCTGTCACCTTGATGAAGACTTATTAGTCTAATAGAAGATCTCTGTCAAAGCGGGCAAATTGTCGGATCTAGGGCTATCTTGCAGATATCTTCCTTCTCATTCTGTTGGAATAATCTAGAACCCGGCTGTCAGAAGAGGGAACTCGTTTCTTCAAGTATGCTCTGTCCCTTGATGAATTCTAATTGTCTATAGAAGATCTCTGTCAAAGCGCAAATAGTCAGATCTAGAGCTTTATTCTTGCAGATCTCTTGGGTCATTCTGTTGGAATAATCTAGAACCGGATGCAGAAGAGGGAACTGTTTCTTCAGTATGCTGTCCCTGAGAGACTTCTATTAGTCTAATAGAAGTACTCTGTCAAAGCGGGCAAATAGTCATTTTTATATCTAGAGCTTTATTCTTGCAGATATCTTCCTTCTGGTCATTCTGTTGGAATAATCTAGAAGACCGGCTGTGCAGAAACAGGGAACTCGGTTTCTTCAAGTATGCTCTGTCCTTGATGAAGACTTCTATTAGTCTAATAGAAGATCTCTGTCAAAGCGGGCAAATAGTCGGATATCTAGAGCTATATTCTTTCTGATATCTTCCTTCTGGTCATTCTGTTGAAATAATCTAGAAGACCGGCTGTGCAGAAAGAGGGAACTTTGTTTCTTCAAGTATGCTCTGTCCCTTGAGAAAGACTTCTATTAGTCTAATAGAAGATCTCTGTCAAAGTGGCCAAATAGACGGAGATCTTAAGCTATATCCTTTCAGCTAGAGAGCCAACAGTTGTTCGGAAGTTGGAGGACGAGCTCTCAGCTTGGGAGCCAACAGCAGTTTGGAGGCAGGAGGATGAAACTCTCAGTTTGAGAGCAAACAGCTGTTCAGAGAGCCAGAAGGCGACCAGAAGGTAACGAGAAGGCCACCAGAAGGATACCAGAAGGCGGCCTGAGGGCATGCTGTAGGAATAATCTAGAAGACCGGCTGTGCAAAAAGAGGGAACTGTGTTTCTTCAAGTATGCTCTGTCTTTTGATGCAGACTTCTAATGCAAGTTCTCTGTTGGAATATCTAGAAGACCAGCTCTGCAGAAAGTCAAGTATGCTCTGTCCCTTGATGAAGACTTTTTCAATAGATCTCTGTCAAAGCGGGCAAATAGTCGCATATCTAGATCTATTCTTGCAGATATCTTCCTTCTGGTTATTGTGTTGAAATAATCTAGAAGACTGGCTCTGCAGCAAGTCAAGTATGCTAAGTCCCTTGATTCAGATTCTTCTAATAAAATATCTCTGTCAAAGCGGGCAAATGGTCAGATATCTAGATCTATTCTTACAGATATCTTCCTTCTGGTTATTCTGTTGGAATAATCTAGAAAACCGGCTCTGTAGAACGTCAAGTATGCTCTGTACCTTGTTGAAGATTCTTCTAATAGAAGATCTCAGTCAAAATGGGCAAAAAGTCGGATATCTAGATCTATTCTTGCAGATGTCTTCCTTCTGGTTATTCTGTTGGAAAAATCTAGAAGAGCGGCTCTGCAGAAAGTCAAGTATGCTCTGTCTCTTGATGAAGACTCTTCTAATAGGAGATCTCTGTCAAAGAGGGCAAACAGTCGGATTTCTAGATCTATTCTTACAAATACCTTCCTTCTGGTTATTCTGTTGGAATAATCTACAGAAAGTCATGTATGCTCTGTCCCCTGATGAAGACTCTTCTAATAGAAGATCTCTATCCAAGTGGGCAAATAGTCGGATATCTAGATCTATTCTTGCAGAAGGACCTCATAAGGCCACCAGAAGGATCCCAGAAAGCCACCAGAGGGATGTACCAGAGGGATACCAGATGATGATTCTGTTGGAATAATCTAGAAGAGCGGCTCTGCAGAAAGTCAAGTATGCTATGTCCCTTGATGCAGACTCTTCTAATAGATCTCTGTCAAAACAGGCAAATAGTCGGATATCTAGATCTATTCTTGCAGATATCATCCTTCTGGTCATTCTGTTGGAATAATCTAGAAGCCCGGCTCGGCAGAAAGTCAAGTATGCTCTGTCCCTTGATGAAGACTCTTCTAATTGAAGATCTCAGTTAAAGCAGGCAAATAGTCGGATATCTAGATCTATTCTAGAAAATGTCTTCCTTCTGGTTATTTTGTTGGAATAATCTAGAAGACCGGCTCTGCAGAAAGTCAAGTATGCATTTTCCCTGGATTCAGAATCTTGTGATAGAAATTCTCTGTCAAAGCAGGCAAATAGTCAGATATCTAGATCTATTCTTGCAGATATCTTCCTTCTGGTTACTCTGTTGAAATAATCTAGAAGAAAGGCTCTGCAGACAGTCAAGTATACTCTGTCCCTTGATGAAGACTCTTCTAATAGAAGATCTCTGTCAAAGCGGGTAAATAGCGGATATCTAGATCTATCTTATTCTGCAGAGTCTTCCTTCTGGTTTATTCTGTTGGAATAATCTAGAAGACCGGCTCTGCAGAAAGTCATGTATGCTATGTCCCTTGATTCAGACTTGTAATAGATGATCTCTGTCAAAGCGTGCAAATAGTCGGATATCTAGATCTATTCTAGCAAATATCACTCCTCTGGTAATTCTGTTGGAATAATCTAGAAGACCGGCTCTGCAGAAAGTAAAGTATGCTCTGTCCCTTGATGCAGATTCTTCTAATAGAAGATCTCAGTCAAAGCGGGCAAATACTCGGATATCTAGATCTATTTTTGCAGATGTCTTCCTTCTGTTATTCTGTTGGAATAATCTAGAAGACCAGCTCTGCAGAAAGTCGAGTATGCTCTGTCCCTTGATGAAAACTTCTAATACAAGATCTCTGTCAAAGCGGGCAAAGTGTCGTATATCTAGATCTATTCTTGCAGACGTCTTCCTTCTGGCTATTCTGTTGGAATAATCTAGAAGACCGGCTCTGCAGAAAGTCAGTTATGCTGTGTCCCTTGACACAGTCTCTTCTAATCGAAGATCTCTGTCAAAGAAGGTAAATAGTCGGATATCTAGATCTATTCTTGCAGATGTCTTCCTTCTGGTTATTCTGTTGGAATAATCTAGAAGAGCGGCTCTGCAGAAAGTCAAGTATGCTATGTCCCTTGATGCAGACTCTTCTAATAGATCTCTGTCAAAACGGGCAAATAGTTGGATATCTATATATATTTATGCAAATATCTTCCTTCTGGTTATTCTGTTGAAATAATCTAGAACACCAGCTCTGCAGAAAGCCAAGTATGCTCTGTCCCTTGATGAAGACTCTTCTAATAGATTTCTGTCAAAGCGGGCAAATCGTCGGACATCTAGATCTATTCTTACAGATATCTTTCTTCTGGTTATTCTGTTGGAATAATCTAGAAGACTGGATCTGCAGAAAGTCATGTATGCTCTGTCCCTTGATGCAGACTTCTATTAAAAGATCTCTGTCAAAGCGGGCAAATAGTTGGATATCTAGATCTATTCTTGCAGATATCTTCCTTCTGGTTATTCTGTTCAAATAATCTAGAAGAAAGGCTCTGCAGAAAGTCAAGTATGCTCTGTCCCTTGATGAAGACTCTTCTAATAAAAGATCTCTGTTGAAGTGGGCAAACATTCGGATATCTACGTAGATCTATTCTTGCTGAAGGACCTCATAAGGCCACCAGAAGGACCCCAGAAGGCCACCAGAGGGATGTACCAAAGGGATACCAGAAGATGATTCTGTTGGAATAATCTAGAAGACCAGCTCTGCAGAAAGTCATGTATGCTCTGTCCCTTGATGCAGACTTCTATTAAAAGATCTCTGTCAAAGCGGGCAAATCGTTGGATATCTAGATCTATTCTTACAGATATCTTCCTTCTGGTTATTTTATTGAAATAATCTAGGAGACTGGCTCTGCAGAAAGTCAAGTATGCTCTGTCCATTGATGCAAACTTCTATTAAAAGATCTCTGTCAAAATGGGCAAATAGTCGGATATCTAGATCTATTCCTGCAGATATCTTCCTTCTTGTTATTCAGTTCAAATAGTCTAGAAGACCGGCTCTGCAGAATGTCAAGTATGCTATGTTCCTTGATAAAGATTCTTCTAATATAAGATCCCTGTCAAAGCGGGCAAATCATCGGATATCTAGATCTATTCTTGCTGATGTCTTCCTTCCGGTTATTCTGTTGGAATAATCTAGAAGAGTGGCTCTGCAGAAAGTCAAGTATGCTCTGTCCCTTGATGAATACTCTTCTAATAGAAGATCTCTGTCAAAGAGGGCAAAGAGTCGGATATCTAGATCTCTTCTTGCAGACGTCTTCCTTCTGGTTATTCTGTTGAAATAATCTAGAAGACCGGCTCAGGAGAAAGTCAAGTATGTTATGTCCCTTGACGCAGACTCTTCTAATAGAAGATCTCTATCAATGCGGGTAAATAGTCGGATATCTAGATCTCTTCTTGCAGACGTCTTCCTTCTGGTTATTCTGTTGTAATAATCTAGAATACCAGCTCTACAGAAAGTCAAGTATGCTCTAGCTTTTGATGAAGACTCTTCTAATAGAAGATATCTGTCAAAGTGGGCAAATAGTCGTATATTTAGATCTATTCTTGCAGAAGGATCTCATAAGGCCACCAGAAGGACCCCAGAAGGCCACCAGAGGGATGTACCAGAGGGATACCAGAAGATGATAGAGTTGGAATAATCTAGAAGGCCGGCTCTGCAGAAAGTCAAGTATGCTCTATCCCTTGATGCAGACTTCTATTAGAAGATCTCTGACTTAGCGGGTAAATAGACGGTTATCTAGATCTATTTTGTTGGAATAATCTAGAAGACCGGCTCCCTCTGCAGGAAAGTCATCTATGCTATGTCCCTACCTGATGAACCCTCTTCTAATAGAAGATACTCTGTCAAACGGGCAAGGGCCCAAATAGTCGGAATTATCTAGATATAGTCCTTACAGATGTTTCCTTGCCTTTCGGTTAATTATCTCTGTTAGAATAATCTAGAAGACCGGTTCTGCAGAAAGTTAAGTATGCTCTGTCCCTTGATGAAGACTCTTGTAATAGAAGATCTCTGTCAAAGCGATCAAATAGTCTGATATCTAGATCTATTCTTGTAGAATTCTTCCTTTTGGTTATTCTGTTGGAATAATCTAGAGGACCGGCTCTGCAGAAGTCAAGTATTCTCTGTCCCTTGATGCAGACTTGTAATAGAAGATCTCAGTCAAATTGGGCAAATAGTCGGATATCTAGATATCTTGCATATATCACCCTTCTGGTTATTCTTTTGGAATAATCTAGAAGACCTTCCCTGCAGAAAGTCAAGTATCCAATGTCCCTTGATGAAGACTCTTCTTATAGAAGATCTCTGTCAAAGTGGGCAAATAGTCAGATATCTATATCTATTCTAACAGATATCTTCCTTCTGGTTATTCTGGTGGAATAATCTA
Source organism: Macrobrachium nipponense (assembly GCF_015104395.2). Taxonomy (NCBI): domain Eukaryota; kingdom Metazoa; phylum Arthropoda; class Malacostraca; order Decapoda; family Palaemonidae; genus Macrobrachium; species Macrobrachium nipponense. Next base: position 10,978,762 of record NC_061100.1, read on the forward strand.
GAAGGCCGGTTCCGCAGAAAGTCAAGTATGCTCTGTCCTTTGATGAAAACTCTTGTAATAGGAAGTTGTCCTCTATCAAATGTGGCAAATAGTTCGGATATCTAGATTCTATTTTCTTGCAGGTTTCTTCCTTGTGGTTGGTTATTCTTGTTTGAAATAATCTAGAAGACGACCGGCACTGCCAGCAAGTCAAGATGCTCTGTCCCTTCCGATGAAAGACCCTTCTAATAGAAGATCTCTGTCAAAGCAGGCAAATAGTCGGATATCTAGATATATTCTTGCAGGTTTCTTCCTTCTGGTTATTCTGTTGGAATACTCTAGAAGACCATCTCTGCAGAAAGTCAAGTATGCTTTGTCCCTTGATGCAGACTTGTAATAGAAGATCTCAGCCAAATCGGGCAAATAGTCGGATATCTAGATCTATTTTTTGCAGATGTCTTCCCTTCTGTTTATTCTGTTGGAATAATCGAGAAGACCGGCTCTGCAGAAAGTCATCTATGCTCTGCCCTTGATGAAAACCTTCTAATAGAAAGATCTCTGTCAAAGCGGGGCAAATAGTCGGATCTCTAAGATCTATTTCTGCAGAAAGTCAAGTATGCTCTGTCCATTGATGAAGACTTCTAATAGAAGATCTCTGTCAAAGCGGGCAAATAGTCGGATATCTAGATCTATTCTTTCAGCAGATCTCTTCCTTCTGTTCATTCTGTGGGAAGAATTCAGGAGGAATTGAGATGAAGGAAGAAAGAAACTTGGATTTGATGAAGAAGAGCTTTGTATTATTGGCCCAGGTGTAAGAAACAATAATATTGTTTAATTTTCTGTTTATGTTGTGCATATAGAAAAAATAGAAAAGGTGGACAGTGATATCCCTACCAAAAAAATAAGAAATACAAAATCCCCAAAAAGTATAATACTGAAAAATAAAAAAAAACAATTAGTGTTAAGTTTTGTAAGGAAAATCATTTTATTTTTAGTGTTGTGATTATGGAAAAACAGTTAAGGTGGATAGTGATATCCCCACGTAAAACAAATCCCTAAAAAGTATAAAATGAACAAGTAAAAAAATAGTGTTAAGTGAATTAGTGTTAGGTTTTGTAATGGAAATGATTTTGCATTTAAATTTGTGAAAGGTGGATAGTAATATCCAACCAATAAAATGGGATTGTGTGTTTGTGTATTGTGTGCGAGTGACTTCATCTGCAGATGCCGAGTACTATAGGATCTGCGAAATATTAAGCCATAAATATGGTGTGCTGTCGAGTTCCTCAAACCTTGGGAAAAACTTTCACCCAAAGAGAATTATGATTTGAAAGTGTCTTCCCCCAGGCACTTGATGATAATTATAATTCCTCCTAAGTGTTAGTTCTCCCCAAGATATATGGAATTCGCTGTTGTACTGTATTGGTGGCTTAAAATATATATATTGCACAAGTAAAAGTAACTTGTGTATGTGACTCACAATTCACACACACAAATCTCATTGAGCTACAACCTTCGCTCAATTAACTTCCATTATGCGGGAATTATAATAGTATGTGCCTCCCCCCAGGCACTTGACTTCAATTCCCCTTGAGTGACAGTTCTTCCTAAAAAGGTACATAGGATTCATTATTGGGCATTATTTGTAGCTTAATATGTGATATAAAAAAAATTGAGCCACAAAACTCGGTTCATTCCGTTGACCTTGGGAATGACTTTCACCCAAAGGGAAATTATCATTTCCAACTTCCCCCGGCAATTGATTATAATTCCCCTTTGGGTGTTGGTTCTCCCCCGAGGTATTGAGGGAACTCGATATGGAACGATGTTTGTGGCTTAATGTTTGTGTGAGTCAAGATAAAAGTCACCAGTATCTGTGATATGGAATTCACAGACGCATACACACAAACACAAAAAATCACATATGTACCAACCATATGTGTGTATGTGTCACAACACACACACACACACACACACACACACACACATATATATATATATATATATATATATATTATATATATATATATTATATATTGAAATATATATATATATATATAGATATATTATATATTATATATTATATATATATATGTATTTGTTCAAGATTTTAAGCCAGAATCAAGGAAAATAGTCTTTTTACCAAGTTTCATGCATCTTTGTGTATATGCAAGTTGCCCCTTCCAAGTGGAAGAATCCATTCTCTCCATTCTCTTGAAAAAGCTATCTCTTCTCCCATTGGTTGTTGGAATTACCCCCTACAGAGCCGACCATTCAAAAGGATTGGGAATCAGCGGCTCACTCTAAGAACACCAGACCTATGACAGGTCAGATCCCTCCTGCACCTGAGATGCTGCCTTCTCCTCCCCTTGGTCTGCTTTCCCCATGCTCTCTGGGAAGTCCCAAGATATTTTTAAAGTCCATAGTGCAGGGAGACATCAAGGAGAAGACTACCAGCCCTCAATATCCAGGTACTGTAAGAGGAGTTCCATTTCAGCCAAGGAATTGTTTTTACCATTGTCTGTATTTCACTTCCTTTTTTCCAAGGCAACTTCTGTGGTTTCTCATTCCCCCATCTGGGCTCAATTCTGTAATTACTCCCCTGTGATACTAGTAACATCCCCTTAGTGAATTCAAGCCACGAAATAGTTCTCTTTGTGTAAGTTGCCCAGTCTTTTCATTCCCCCATGAGTGGCATTTTTGATTGAAAGAAAGTAGTGTGTAACATTCGCCCTCGTGTGCCCCCCACCTTATGCCTGTGTCCTCTATTTGCAGACAAACGCTGTGCCTGATTGCGGTAGGAGTTGGAAATCCTTAAAGCAAGCTTTCATTTTTAATCCGTTGCGCAATATCTCTGAACGCCATGACTGGATTGCTCCAGCCACATGTCCCGGTGGATCGAAAAAGCGATCCCCCCTTTTTTTTAGTCTCCTGGACCTCTGTAAATTCATGTAATACATTGCTTTTAAAACTAGAATCAAGCTTTTATGTAATTTCCTCCCTCCTCAGTAATATCAGCCTTATGAGTAGTTTAGTTTTTTTTCTTCTTTGTTCTGATCTCTTGTCCTCCGTCAAGGCCAAATTTTTCAGTGTTAATTATATTTCCTAGGAGTGATCGAGGTGAATTTAGAATAATATATATATATATATATATATATATATGTATATAGATATATATATATATATATATATATACTTTGTTCAAGATTTAAGCAGAACCTAGGAAAGAAATAATCTTTAACCCAAGTTTAATGTACCTATACGAGTTGCCCCTTCGACTTTGGAGGAATCCATTCTCCTTTTTCTTTTGAAAAGCTATCCTCTTCTCCATTGGTGCTTGGAATATCCCCTGCAGGCATAGTGGGAGGCACTATCCAGGAGAAAGCTTGAAAAGGCCTTGAATCCAGGAGGGAGCTCTGAGAGGACGACGATACCTAGGCTAGGTCAGACCACTGACCCCTTACCAGATGCCGCTGCCACCCCCCCCCCCACCCCCCCCCCCCCCCCCCCGCCCTCCTGGGCCTGAGTTTTCCCATGCTTTGGGAAGCCCAAGTATATTTTTAAAGTCCATAGTGTCCAAACTTAGAGAAGAAGACATCCTGCATCCTCACTAAAGGTACTGTAAGGGAAATTCCATTTCAACCAGGGAATTGTTTTATCTTATCTGTATTTCATGTCATTTTCCAAGGTGACTTGTACAGTGTTTCATTCCCCTTCGCCATTTGGCTCAATTCTGTAATTACTTCCCTGTGATACTAGTAACATTCCCCTAGTGAATTTACGCCACAAAATAGTTTCTGCTGTGTAAATTTCCCAGTCCTTTCATTCCCCCCGCCTGAGTGGCCTTTTAATTGAGAGAGAACAGTGAGTAAAGTTCGCCCACATGTGCCATGCCTCATGCCTATGCCCCTCTACTTGCAGAAAAATGCTGTGCCTGGCTGTGGTAGAACTTGGAAGTCCTTCGAAGCTTGCAATTTTGCTCCGTTGCACAATTTTCCTAAACATGTGGCCGGGCTGCTCCCCTCACGGTGGACTGAGAGAAGTTCACCTATCCTTGTGTTTCCTGGACCTCTGTAAATTTATGTAAATACAGTGCTTTTAAAACTAGGGTCCAGCTTTTATGTAAATTCCTCCATCTTCAGTAAACCCGGCCTTATGCCGGAGAAGTTTAGTTTTAAACCTTTTTTTTTTCCCTTGTTCAAACCCCTCGTCCTCGAGTCAAGGCCTAAATTTTCAATGTAAATGTATTTTCTGGGAGGAGACGAGGTGGAATTTTGAATAATATATTATCGATATTATATATTATATATCTATATATATATATATATATATATATATTATATATATATATATATATATGTGTGTGTGTGTGTATGTAAATGAAAATATATATATCCACATAAGTATATTTATATATACATACACACGAATACATTTTATAATCACATTAAAACTTGATTCGTCTATCACACATCAAGACAGGTAAAAAGAAAAAACAAAAAAAGAGCTGGGTATAGGTCCAGAACAGTTTCGACTTAATTCCAAGTTAATGGCTTGCAAATTAAGTCGAAACTGGGCAGGACCTAAACCCAGCTTTTTATTTTTTTTTTTTTTTACCTGTGTTAATGTGTGATAAATGAATCAATTGTTAAAGTGATCATGGTCAAATATATTTGTGTGTATGTATATATAAATATAAATGTGTTTATAAATTTACATTTACATACACACATTTGTGTGTCTGTGTACATCTGTGTTTTTGATATAACATTCAAACATACACACATGCATATACGTTTATGTGTTTGTGTATAAGTGTGTCTTACAATGCGCACAAATGCACGCACAAACACATATATAATATATGTGTGTGTGTGTGTGAGTGTGACATGCACACACAAATATATAAGTATATATATATATATATATATATATATATATATAATATATAATTATAATATATATGATATATATATAATATTAGATATTATATATATAGATATATATCTATATATATATATATATATATATATATATATATATATATATATATATATATATATATATGTCTGTGTATGTGTGTGTTCTTTGAGGCTATTTCAAATTCTTCAAGTCAAGATGCAGACTTGGAGGCATTTTTTATCATAGAATCTTTGATTAAAGAAAATAGAAAGCAGAAGCAGACAGGTGTACGGATAACTTTAACTTATAAGGAACATGAAGGCAACATTATTAATGACTTTGTCATTTTGTTTATTCTTAACTTAATCGTCAATTATCTCCTTTATATTTCTTATTCGTTTATCTCATAAGCATTATTTTTGAAATCCACCATTGAGCAGCTTCCCTATAGGGATGCTTTTAGGGAAATACATGTCTATATATGTATTTACTGGATTCAATTGACTTGAGGCTTAGACTCGAATTAGCGAATAATAATTGGCTGATGGGTGCCCATACTGATGGGCATTTAAATGAGATAAATATAGAAGAAGCTAAATTATAGATCGATAAGGTCACCCCGCATTATACCGCCATGTCGGCTTTAAATGACGCTTTAGATACAATACATATTTGGTACGACTTTATATATAACATACGTTATTGGATAAAATAAAAATTCTATTTTAATTGATCAACCTTTTAACAGTTGTATACCCAAAAAAATCACATTGGCCATGATTGTTATGCAAACTTTTTTGGGTAATTACGCGGCTAATAGCCTATATTTCAAATCTTTCGATTTAAATAACATACATATTACCGTTAATGGGTATACTTTATATAATATTCAATGTAGTTTCCCTAATACCATCATGCTATTATTTCACGAGACACGGAAAAGTATAGGGGGAGGCGGTGAGAATCATTTATGATAGTTCTAAAAATGGCTGAGCCATTTACTTTAAATTTTGTTGCGGAAGATGTTGAGGATTCAATGCCCGTGGAAATTTCGGCAAACCTGCGAATATCGATCAAGTTGGGTACGGACACTCCGAACCCTTGTTATTTTACGGGGATACGAAGGGTATTTTAACGGTGGATTCGGATGGGGTTATTCAGTGTGATGTTAGAGGTCAAATGGAATGGATACGAAAGAAATTGAAATAAGTTTAAAAGGTTTATTCGGTGATCGCGTTAAATATTTAGGAATGTTCGCTTCGGATGAAGTAGGATTATTTACCCTACCCCAAAATAGAAATTAAACCTTTAGTTTTTATATCTAATACATTACCTTCATCCACCAATGTTAATATTATCGGTCATCGGGTATGTTTTTACGTGGAAAAATCACCTAGAAATATAATCTTCTTTTTCGATAGTTACGGTATAAATCCAAAAGTTTATCCGAATTGTCTTTAATACAAAATGTATTCTCATACACTCGTTTAAGAAGTAACGATAAATGGATAACGGAATATTATTTTAAATATTTGAAAAAGTTTTAATGTTCACACTGGAGATCAGGAGGTAAGCGTGCCATTACATACAAAGAATGTCTTCGCATCTTAAAAAACCGAGGTAACTGCAGTTTTATTTTGTTTTTTATATCACCTCATTCACATTCTATTAATAATATATTGTATATGTGTATATATATCACACTTCGAATCATATCACATTTTTACTTATTTCAGGATGACCTGTGAGAATATACCCCTGTGAACGGAAGCGGTAAACTAAAGGACGTCTTCGTCGTTTTCTCTTCAACACGTTTCGAAATATTCGAGTTATCATAGCGATACATATAGACATTATATTGGGATGCCTGATGAAGCGTTCTCACGATGATTAATATATTGAATTGATGCAAATTTGTACACTGTCTTTTATGTGGTAAATAAATCGTTGTGAATAAATATACACCTTTTTTTTTTTACCTACCCACCCATGATTTTTGTATACAGAAAAACAGGGAAATAGAGTTTTGTTTGTATGGTGATTTTACGTTGCATGGAACCTGTGGTTATTCAGCAACGGGACCAACGGCTTTACGTGACTTCCGAACCACGTCGAGAGTGAACTTCTATCACCAGAAATACACATCTCTCACTTCCCAATGGAATGGCCGAGAATCGAACCCGCGACCACCGAGGTGAGAAGCAAACACCAAACCAACCACGCTACTGAGGCGCACAGGAAAAAAAAAAAAAAAAAAAAAAAAGAGTGCATGTTTCTATGGACTCGGGAACTATTATTAAATAAATACATCGTGTCGGATTTACATACCTTGACCAGGTGATTCATCCCTGACGAGTTGTGACACTTGTTCCAGTCGTGGGCGGCGGCGGCGGCGGCAGTGGCGAAGCAGGGATATCCGATGAAGCATGGACAGGATTGCATTCTTGAGGGTTCTCAGTGGGAGTTGTTGCATCCTTTTCATGGTCTTGACCCGTGTTAACCTTTCTAATAATTGAGTTATAGGGGCCCCGACGCCATAGTAGTACTATTTCCTGACCTGGGTGGGTATACTTCATCGGCGGATAATTCACTACTTGTGCTATTTCCCACCTCTGAGAGAGAGAAATAATGACTGTGTAATATATTCTTCTTCCAACTGGCGCATTATTTTTTTATATGAATACTTATTCGATATACAGATGAATGCTTTTGCTTTTTACCGTTTAATAATCGCTACATGTTCAGGGAAAGGAAAGTGATTTTAGATAATACTTACTGGATGGTGACGGAGGACGTTTAGCGTTCCAGCCGAGAGAAGAGGGATGGTGCAGGTATAATGATTGAGAATGGACTAATGACGATATCCTTCAGTTGGCTGTATCATACGAGAGGGTAATGAATAGAAAGGAGGTTTGTGATAATATTGATAATAATTATACTAAGCTTGAGGGTAATGGTATGTTGGATACAACCGTTAGTGACATGCACATACCTCTTAATGTTAAAACGTATGCAAAATTTCCCTCGGCGGCTAAATCACTTACGGGACCTCCTCATTCTCCTAAAAAGGGTGTGGGCGAGGTGGCTGAAGTAGCTTGGGAGGAGGGGGTAAATGCTCTGATTACGTTGAAAACAGTTGAACGGGACATTAGCCGCAAAAGAAGCAATGCCGATTTAACAGGTATTTTTCCAATATTATTTAAAGAACCTCCAAAGTCGTACGTTACAGCTTTTGTTAAACACTTACAAAATTCTAGCTCGATGAATGGAACGAAGAAGGGGATTTAGGTCATCCACTGGCAGGTTATAATATTTTAGATATCGCTCGAGAATTTCAAGGGAATAAAAAAACCAACCTTGATAGTATTTCCAATTATCACTACTTAATTGAGATGGTAGGGGTTAAAGATTGGATGTTAAGGAATGCAGCTATTAAAAAACAAACAGAAGCATGGCATAATGCAGTGAAAAGAGGCGGTAGTGGGAGTGGTGAGAAGGTGGGACATGCGAAAAAGAAAATGGCGGGTGTGTGGAAGAAAATGGCGGGTGCTTGGGTACCTTATTAACATGAGGGGAAAATGATACAGCTTGTTTAATCGTGTGATTAGCCCTTTACATGGTACAAAACTTGTTTAATCACATGGTTGAGATAACAGTTTGTAAGTGGGTCGGGGTTTAGCGTGATTCATAGCTTCAGGTGGGAGTCTTGGAGGGTGGCATGCTACAACTTATTTAATCAGTGATTGTGATGAAGGGGAGCATCTTTAATGACTCATAGTGTCGGGGGGGTGGGGGGGGGGGGGGGGCGGGGAAGCTCGATTGCGGTATTCAGTGGCTCATTAACTCTTGAACCATTGGAATATTATGACGCACACTCTCGCCATGGCTTCGTCAACCTCCTCATGCAAGTTAGTTTTCGGGAACTTGTCCGAAAATAGGTTCAGGAAGAGAAATGCTTGTTTAGTAGTGGCCACTAATTGTGTTACATGCAGGAATTACGGTGTGGTTGAAGATGTCGTTCGAAGTTATCCATACGCCGAGATTGCAAGCTTCTGTCATTGTAAAAGGCCCAAAAATATTACCTCTTGGGAATGTGATGATGAAGTAGATCTCCCCACCATAGCTACTTTATTAACCCAATATGGTATCGGTGCCCCAGTTGAAGATAATGAATAAGCACAAAAGAGTGTAGTATATCCCAAAGATGAGGACCATGCTGACCATTTGAGCAGGCATACCAAGCAGATGAGGTTCAATCACTTTTTTTCTTCGGTGAAGAAATTGAAGGAAGAATTATTTAAATCATCGTATGACTATGTCAAATATGTTATCTTCCCCACCGGTGTCGGACAAAGTGGACGAGTTAACATGACATGGTTGAATGTTATCAACATTCAGTGGTGAAATGAAAAAAAAATTGGTAAAATCACTTGCGTGGTCATCATGAAAAAGAATTTACCCCTGCTAGAGGAAAGTTGTGTGGAAGATTTATATATGAAGAACTTGTTATCAAGATTTAAAAGCTTCGATGTATTAAATGAATTGTCTTTCACACACGATCGGGAAACTGGGGAGGATGTGTGTGGTATATACTAGCAATGTGTCTCGATGATGTATTATTTTTGGAAAAACGAATGTATATCATGTCTGTGTATTCTTTTGTACACCTTTTCCAGTGTATTCTTCAATGACTTTGTATAGAATATTAATTCATGTATACCATTCGCCATGTATTTCTGTACGACTTTCGTTACAAAAAAAAATAACAATTCCATATGTAATCTGATTTTCCATTTAACCTCTTTATGTATGGAATATTATGTATCTATATACACATATCATAATGATTAAGACTGAAATGGATTTTTTAAGTTAATTTACAGTGTACCCTTTTGACTTAAAAATTTGCGTTTGGGAGTGAATTCGGGGACATGTTGGAACCTGTGACTTCAAGTTTTAAGACGTCATCAGGGGCTAGTGGAGGGAATTCAGGGTGTGGGTTGAAACCTTGGGATTTTACGTCATAGAGTTTTGTGACGTCATCGGGGTCGGGTTTGAACTCTGGGATCGTCACCCGTAGAGTTTCGTGATGTCATTGAAAGTATTTGAGGGAAATCTGGGTCAGAGTTGTAACCTGGGATTTTACGTCCGTAGGCTTTTGTGACGTCATCAGGAGTTTTTGAGGGACTCGGGTGGGTGTCAGGGTTGAAATCAGGGTTTTTACCTCCGTAGAGTCTTGCCCGCCGCCAACGACTGTGGTAAATCTGTGAAATTTCACACCTATTCGTTTTATTCACACCTTTATGGTCAATTTTCACACCAAAAGGTGTGAAAAGTAATTAACACCTCATTAAAAGGTGTGAAAATTTCACACCGAGGTGCTAATCCCCAGGTAGTCGATTTTTCTACCGACGGATTAGCATCTTGGTGTTGTGGGACAATGGGGTCTTTTCCCCTACTCATGTCCTTCCTGCTTTCATGCAACTTGGAAGTCGGAATGATTTCTCTTATAATTGTGCAAACATGATCAGCCTCTGATAGAATCAACGAAGTATAAATATGCATTACATACATATATACGTGTGTGTGCATGTGTGTGTGTTTTACTGTAATACAACAGTATAATATGAAGATAAAAGGCCCATAAAACACTATTTGAACGTTGCAACCATATATTTTGAGTACTTCCTTTTCTGCTCCTGATCACTGGTAAAATATGGACATAGGGTGTCTTACAAGAGTTTATACACAGTGCATATGTAGGTGTGGCAGTAAGTCTCTATTCGTGACCTAGGAAGGGGATGGATTAAACTATTCCCAGGTGTCTTCTGCCCTCATTAACTCCAGTCTGGCAACTCTTCCAGGGGTCGGATGTTCTTCGACACCTGCTTGAGAAGCGGAATAAGGATTAGTTCATCGATGTTTGTTTGTTTGTATGGTGTTTTTACGTTGCATGGAACCAGTGGTTATTAAGCAACGGGACCAACGGGCTTTACGTGACTTCCGAACCACGTGAAAGAGTGAACTTCTATCACCAGAAATATACATCTCTCACACCTCAATGGAATGCCCGAGAGTCGAACTCGCGACCACCAAGGTGGCAGGCCAAGACCATACCAATCACGTCACTGAGGCGCTACAGTTCGCCAGTGTCATTTGATTTCCAGTGTCCTCCTGACAGGTTCATATAGTTGGTTTGATTGATGATAGCAGATTCCAGCATCTTCCTTTTGTACGGACAGCTACTTTGGAAAACCGGCTCTGCCCAACTCCAGTTAATGGCCTTTGTCCCTAATATGCACGAAAACCCCCGAGTTTTCTCTGATGGATATTGCACCGATCTTTTGTGCTCTGCTAATCTTTGCGAGATGGATCTACCAGTTTCCCAAACGTAAGTCTCATTACAATAGCTACACGTATCTTGTAAACCCCGACTTTTTTTTTTTTTTTTTTATAGTATACGCTAAGAGTGAACTCCCGATGAATTTGGGATAATGGAAAATGAAAGGATAATTAGACCTGAGGTGTTCTGTGGCTTTTTGGATGTTTTCTTCGTACGGAAGTTTTACTTCATTGTTGAAATCTATTTGTCTATTGTGAGTGGGACCTCTATAGTATATTGTATTAGCTTTATTTATAGCCTTCTTGATAGCCTTCTTGGGTAGAGCAGTTGCGTAAGATGTTGGCGGATCGTGTTGAATTCTTTATCTATGTACCCACTTGAACATATTCTAAGCCCCCTGAGGAATGGGTTGCACCCGACCACGATCTCGACGGATACATCATGGTAACTTAAAAAATGAGTATATGAAACAGCGAAAGTGTGTTTCCTGTATACCGTGAACGCATATCTCTTCTGTTCTCTTATGATTAGTACGTCTAGGAACGGCAATTTTCCGTCCTTTTCCCATTCTGTTTTAAATTTTATGGTCGGAACTAGCGAATTTAGTTGATTGAAAAATTCACTGAAATCTCCCCAGCTATTATCCCAGTAAGAAAAAATATCATCTACGTATCTAAGCTAGATCACATTGCGGGGCTTGATAGATACCAAAATTCCTGTTTCGAAATATTCCATGTAAAGGTTTGCTAAATTTTTGTTTGTAAAAATTACCGTTGAAAGAAAACACATTGTTAGTTACACAGAGGTTGATAAGTGTTATTATTTTGTCAATCATTACCAAGAGGAAAATGTTCTTCATATGGTTGCAAAGTCCAAAAAGTGTTTTATGGGCCATTTTTCTTCATCTATATATACATACATACTATACATACTACATACATACATACTATACATATACATATATATAATATATACACACACACACACATATATATATATATATATATATATTATATATATATATATACATGTAATGATAGCTATAAGAAATAATAGTAGATAGGGCAGCGTAAAAACAGAGGGAGAGAGAGAATAATCAAAGTACAGTGAAAATAACGAGAGAGAGCAGAGAGAGAGACGAGAGAGCGAGAGAGAGAGAGGAGAGAGAGAGAGAGAGAATGAGCTTTGGTGTGTGATCCAGAATTTGATCAGCAAAACCTTAGTCACAGGAAGTTGAACCATAACACCATTGCAATTAAAATCTTAAAAGACCATCATAAAATCTTTAACCTGTGACCTCGCACCAAACTTACTCAGCTTCTATACAGAATGCAGCTCCGCCTTCCCGAGGAGGTATTTACATGTTAAATTACTGATTCTGCCTGGAAAAGGAGGAATTAACATGTTAACCCCACCTAAAAGGGGATGGGGAAAAGATAAGGAAACACCACTCCACAAATCAAGAATCCAGTTGGGCGGAGAACCAAGATCTACACCGCCTAAGGAGGTGGTGCCGAATTCGAACCAAGGGTGGCTCAAGTTTAGATTGACAGAAGAAGCCAGAGAGAGGACTGGCAGCCGTCGTTAAGTACGGAAGCGGAAATATTGCCAGAGTCCAACAATAGATTATATGTTTTGTAGTATTATTTGTAACTGTAAATCTTTGCACAGTAAAGAAAGAAACAGCCAAACATAGGACCAGACTGCAGAACGAATCATCTAGAAGAAAGAAGCAGGTAAGCGATCATATAACTAGAACACTAGTTATTGTTTGTTTATTTGTATGGTGCTTTTACGTTGCATGGAACCAGTGGTTATTCAGCAACGGGACCAACGGCTTTACGTGACTTCCGAACCACGTCGAAAATGAACTTCTATCACCAGAAATACACATCTCTTACTCCTCAATAGAATGACCGAGAATCGAACCCGCGACCACCGAGATGGGACGCTAATACCATACCAACCACGCCGCTGAGGCGCTCAACACTAGTTATACATTGGTGTCAGCGCTTGTGGATCCAGGAGACGGAACGTGCAGTGAAGATAATTAAAGAAATACACATTTCGAGTTACAACAGTGAGACCAATCGATGAACATAACTTAAAAATTAATAACAACGGCGAAGAATAATAGCGATCGATAAAATCCTGCTTGAAGATATAAACGAAAAGTGCAATAATTGACTTTATACAACAGCAAGAGCAGTTTCATTTTCCCTTCGAAGAATAACAACGAGACGTAGCGTTTTGAAACAAAGGCATAATAATGTGTGCAACGCAGACATGACATCATCGAGTCGAGACATAGAACGGCAGCAGCCGAAAAAAAAAAAAACTCAAACAGATTTCTATAAATAATCTGTTAAAAGCGGTCGAGTGTATTGCAGATGAACGAAAACGCATTCCCATTAAAGAATCGACGTTACTGAAGAATTTTCGACAAGGACGAATCTTTGCCAAACAACGAAACCAGAAAACAGTGTCAGTCAAGATTGATTTTGAAACACAACAGGTGAATTCGACAATGAAGCAGGTGATATCGAAAAAGCCAAACGAACGAACAGATGTAAGTGTGCTGAAGCTGAATTTTTTTTTTATTCTCTCTATAAGAGTGTGTGAAAAGATTACGTATTCTTTCTCTTAGAAATCATCAAACTTTTTTTTTTTAATCTCTCTCAATAATAGTATAAAGATTTTTTTGTTTTGTTTGATAGCTAGGAAATCTTAGCATTTTTTTTTTACACTCGGTTGGTGATACATATGATTTTGAATACTTATGTATTTGTGTCCCATTTATTTGAATAATTTCTTTTAATCATTGGCTAACTGATGCTGACAGCCGCATATCTTCAGGGGGAATAATTCAAGTCAAGGAAACTATTTAGCTCAAGGAGCAAGACCAAAGGCAGCATGTGAAAATTGTAGGTATACAAATCATTCCACTAATGAGTGCAGAAAATTGTAGGTATACAAATCATTCCACTAATGAGTGCAGAAAATTGTAGGTATACAAATCATTCCACTAATGAGTGCAGAAAATTGTAGGTATACAAATCATTCCACTAATGAGTGCAGAAAATTGTAGGTATACAAATCATTCCACTAATGAGTGCAGAAAGCCTAGAAGCTGTGCAATTTGCAAAAAGGTTGGGCATTTAACTAAAAGCTGTTGGTTCAATAATAAGGGAACCAATAAGGAAGTAATAGAAGTAAGTAACGGCCCAAATCCACAGAACTCTTCAAGTCAGTGACAATTAACCCCTTCACAGAAGAAAGAAAATAATTCCCTTCAAGATGATAGAAGAGAAAAAGAAGAAATAGTTAATATGGGAAATGAAGGTTCATCCTCATTTTCCTACATAAATAGCAAAGAAGTAGTATTCTCCATGAAAGAAGAAGAAATAAACAGAAAGGATTTGCCTATTGTGAAGATTCCAATAAGTGGAAAGACATGTGCTGTACTTATAGATTCAGGCATTAAAGTGAATATAATAGATAAATCAACTTTAACCAGATATTTAGGCATTTCAGAAACTCGGATTCAGAGTCAAAATAAAGTTATAAAAGGAATAGCGGGTAAACAAATTAGAAGTCTAGGAAAAGTGAACTTGGAAATAGACATTTTGTCAAATAATTTTGTTGAAAGTTTTCTAGTTCTAGAAGACAGATTTTTCCTACACAAGTATTATTCCCATTTAATTCAATGAGAAGATGTGGTATAATACTAGACAGCAGTGAAGGAAAGACTAGCCTGAAACAGGATAATCAGAAGAGCGAATGTTTAGCGCTTGACGAAGAGAAGCCTCACCCAAATCTGATCAATTTGTCTGGGACAGCTTCGACGAGCGAGAGAGACATACGAGAAAGGCAAGATAAAATAGAAACAGATAGAAAAGAGGGATTACCACCATTACAGAATACAAAATCAATGAAATGTGCACATATAGATGATATATACTCGATTCAAGTAATTACTCAGATATAGATAATGGTGATCACCGAAACTCTGAATATAACGAAAATCAAAATGCTTATACAGATGCCTATACAGAGACATGTACTAATAACTGTAGCAATGTAGTAATGAGTTACGAGGATGAAGGGAAAATACTAAATTAAGTATTGCTATTAGATAAAATAAAGAAATCGGATATAAATAGTATAATAGAAGTAACCGAAGTGTGATGGTAATTGCTTCCTAGCAAAGAAAGATAAAGGAAAGGAGAACGCATTTTCGAGAAGTTCGGCAGCAAGGAGGCGTTAGCGTATAGTGTTGGAGGTGCCTGTTATCATGATGGTTCTAGAATCGGCAGGGGTGTTGTGGAACTCGTCGGGACGTGAGAAAACGCCGCCATTTCTGATGCAATACCTCGTCTAGATTCATCTAAGAAGTTCTAGAAATCCCTGGAGTCCTGTGAAGTTCGCCGTAGGCTCCGCCCCCAGAGTGCCGTATAAATATGACGGTCGTAGCGGTAGAAAGCAGAGATCGTAAAAGAGAGACTCCAGTTAGTCACAGAGAGATATCCTCAGTAAGAGCCACAGATCAGATTATCAGTGAGAGATCAGCAGCAGCAGAGATCATCCGTGAGAGATAAGAGAGAAAGGGACCGACGAAGGATCAGAAGAAAAGTTGTTCGGAATTGTTTGGATACTGGTCTAGTCGTCTTCAGGAGCGGACGGCCGTGTTATCTCGACGTCGAGCAGACTTCAGAGAAGAAAAGGTCCTGCTAGAAGTTTTGGGGAGTTCCTGCCTTACAAGTAGATTATTTTCTGCAATACGGAGTCAAGGGAGGAACGTCTGCAATCAACCGTTTTCCTTTTGAGAAGCCATCCCTTCGAATTGCCAAAATGACTGGCAAGTATTTGAATTGCCTCACTGTTCCCCCAGTACGTTCTGTGTAAGATTCTATCTTTTTATGTAAATAGGAGATACCATTCTGCATTTACCTATGTTAGTAAGCTTGTAAATAAACCTTTGTTGTGTTAGTGTTTCTTTCTATATTCGTATCCCCAGTTTCAACTGTTGGTGTTGAAAATTTTTTTTTATTATTATTTCATATCGAACCTGAGCTGACCTCTCTCAGAGGCCGTAACATTGTGTCGACCTTTGCCAGGATATTTCGACAACGTAACACGAAGAAACCACTGAGAATACAGAACTTTGTTATTTTTTAGACATAGAAGATGAAGAGATATGTTGCGTTAGCACAGCTGATGATAATAAAGTACAATTTAAACTTAATAAAGCAGTAACTTTATAAATCCAAAATGCTTAACAAAATATATTCAAGAGCAACAGAGAACGTGAGGGCTAAAGATGTTATATATATATATATATATATATATATATATATATATATATATATACATATAAATTCCTCGTGTTAGGCTTCAATAAGCCGGGATGGTTTACATTCCAGATGCTTTAATTTGTAAATTAAGAAATTTGACATCTAAACCATTCCGTCTGTTTGAAGCCTACCCGCGAAAAAAATATATATGTATGTGAAAGTACATATAGAAATATTTTCTATATATATATATATATATATATATATATATATATATATATATATATTGTGACGAAGCGGGCGAATATCTGGTTACTGCTCTTACAGGGGAAAATTTTTACCTTCGACTGATTGCTCTAAAGGCGACAGTGATCCCTTTTAAAAAAACTTATTAATCATGCAAGAAATCAGACTAAGTTCACTACATCAGGTGTGAGGTAATCGTATATGAGATTAAATTAACTAAAGGGTATCACTGCAACAAATACTTTAAAAGTCTAAGTATTTCCCTGGTTCTAACTCACTTCAATAAAATTGAAGGAAAACAGCACAGTCACCATTAATTTTCTCCGTACATAAAATCCTGTTACTGTTAATAAATGAAACAGTTTTGAAAATTTTAAATACAAAAATTTATTTTTTAAATTCAAAATTTATAAGTGAAATTCACAATCTTAGGGAAATTTAGTATTACTTGAAAACAACACAAAGTTTAATTAATTCTGGAATTATCTATGAAACAAAATTAAAACAAAATTAATTTATAAAGAAAATTAATTAATCAAGAAATCAAATTATTCAATCTAAATTCAAACTGTTAAACAGTAATCAGAATTTGAAAAAGAATCTAAGTAAATTCAAATTAATTCACGTGTTAAATTAAATCAAGTATGCAATGTTAAATCAATAATAAAACCTAGTTAAATCAAACAAATTGTGAATATAAAACAAAACACACACAATGTCAAAGAGTATCAAATTCACCACAAAAATGTGAAAACTAAGAAGTGGTAACACAGAATATATATAAATAAAATCACACACTAGAAAAACTTCAAAAAATTGGATAAATGCACAAAAAGTTACCAACACCAAAATGTCAAAGAATTGGAATAAATTCACATGGAATAACCTAAGTATTTTCAGTGTTTTAAGTGCACTTAAAACTTGTACTTGTTACAATACTTTTTCCCAGCTGCAGGTCCTCAACTCTTAAGGGCCTGTTACCATATCTTCAGTTGAATACACTTTGACAAATGAGGCGCCTTTACACACTTTTACGTCTGTTCAGATTTCACAAAACGCAGTTATATAAATGGTAGATCTTAACAAAACTCTTAGAGTGACCAAGATACTTCTTACGTTACTGTAAAAATTAAAATTCTATCAAACGCGAGAGAGAGAGAGAGAGAGAGAGAGAGAGAGCAAGGATCTCAGATTAAGAATGACAAAATTGCTCTTGGCGTATGGAAACTTCGGATTGTATCTCGTCTAAAATGGCTGTAGCTCAGAACGAAACGTTTTGGGGGCGAGGTCTCTTTGCTAAATCTTTATAATTCTCTTTTAAAACGAGAAAGAGATGGAAATTTGGAGTACACTCATAAATAATCTTTAATATTACACGATTTCAGACAATAAAAATATCTTAGAATGAAAGGAATTATTATAGAATTTCAGACAATAAAAATATCTTAAAATGAAAGGAATTATTATACAATTTCAGACAATAAAAATATCTTAGAATGAAAGGAATTATTATAGAATTTCAGACAATAAAAGTATCTTAAAATGAAAGGAATTATTATACAATTTCAGACAATGAAAATATCTTAGAATGAAAGGAATTATTATAGAATTTCAGACAGTAAAAATATCTTAAAATGAAAGGAATTATTATACTTTCAGACAATAAAAATATCTTAGAATGAAAGGAATTATTATAGAATTTCAGACAATAAAAATATCTTAAAATGAAAGGAATTATTATAGCATTATCTTGAATGAAATTAGTGGCGTCATTTCCTTAATAATGATGTATTCGATAGGGATACGTAAGAGAAACAAACGACTGAATGACGCAACATTGCTCAAGAATCACATGGTGTTTGTTCAAGAAACAAAGACTGGTCACTACGCGTCCAATACAGACTGCACGTGCATTGTATGATTGAAATGTTTACAAAAAAGATGAGAAAAAACAAAGTGAAACTCGCAAGAGGATGTCTTATCTTATCTTATTGTTTGTTTGTATGACGTTTATACGTTGCATGGAACCTGTGGTTATTCAGCAACGGGACCAACGGCTTTACGTGACTTCCGAACCACGTCGAGAGTGAACTTCTATCACCAGAAATACACATCTTTTACTCCTCAATGGAATGGCCGAGAATCGAACCCGCGACCACTGAGGTGGGACGCTAATACCATACCAACCACGCCGCTGAGGCGCTCTTATCTTATTAGGTGACAACTTGTCAAAACAAGGCGAAGAACTCGAACGTTCTTGGACTAAGGGTTGACAGCAATTTCCTGCTTCGAAAGGACAATGCTAATTTCTCTTTCTTTTCACTCTACGTTCTTTCTTAACTTTAAATTATGCTTTTGTGAACTCTGAACATACATTATTTACACAATATTAACTCTAAGCTAACTTTCACATGGAATCTGAACATATTACAGACACTTCATGTCATTTCATACTACTACCGAGGTGAGGTTATGCGTTGCAAAAGCAATAACACCAGAATATATATATGTTACAGGGAATATGTGAAATCAGGGATTTCACGAAATCCCTAGGGATTATGTGAAATGACCAATTCACTCAGGAACACCTGAACCCTGAGGGCTAGTACTAAACACGGTGAAAGAGTGATTCATCTACACTGTATCGTCGTGTTTAGTACTAGCCCCTGGGGAAGTCAAATGTATTTCACTGTGTTTAGTACTAGCCCATGGGATATCACAATTCCCTAAGTGTATTTAATCCCCAAGGGACTAGTACTAAACACTGCGAAACACATTTGACCCCCAAGGGACAAGTTCCAAACACGGCGAAATAGTATAGAAGAATCGCTGTTTCACTCACTGTGTTTAGTACTGTACTAATAATAATAATAATAATAATATCCTTTATTTCGGTTCAGGGCCATATACAATGAATATACAAAATACACAGTAACATTCACAATCTAGATATAGCTCTCTGGGATCAAATGTTCCTAAGCGAATTGGTTGTTTCCCATATGCCCTAGTGATTTCGTAAAAATCTCTGGATTTCATATATTCCCTGTCGCTCCTCCTTACAGGCTGAGGTCTTGGGCTGGTTGCCAGGTTGCTTTAACCTGCGTTTGAACCGAAGTTAACCAAAATTCTTGTTGAATACCCTAAACTTGCATTTTTGTTTGGGGAGATTAGTAAAAGGTCCATCCTCCTGTAAGGAAGAGAGACAGAGTACTACCGAGGAAAGATATGGGAAGCTAACTATTCGAATCAGGAAACCAGGAATCGGGACGAGTGTGGCAAGACTGCCTAAGAGGGCATTGGACTCGTTTCTCCAGCTAAGGTGTTAGCGTCTAAAATGATTCCCTTTGTATGTATGAGTGGCATAAAATAAAGAAGAAATAAAGGAAGAAACACCATAAATGTGGAGCAATATCCCAAAAGGGATCGATAAGACCATTATAATGGTTTTGTAACCTGTTTGAAAAAGCAATGTAACCTGCGGATTCCTAAAAGCACATTTCTTTCGAGACGTATTGATTAGGTTTAAATACGTGATGTATATTATGAAATCTTATTATCATTATTATTATTAGTAGTAGTATATTTACTGTAAGCCACATGCAGGTAATACTTTTTGTAAATACTAGGCTTTTCTTCATCATTTGGCATTAATACCTGAGGTCTTATACTCTCAAAAGAAAAATAAATAAATATATAAAAATAAAATTCTTCAAAATGCCTAAAATGGTTTTTGCTATAAGTTCGGATGAAGCCCTTTTAATAAATTTCGTTCAGTGGGATTCAAATTCACCAGAATTCTGGAAACTAATTATAACTGGTTCACTTAATGTAGATTCTTGGATGAGCCCTATTCTCACGAGACGTTAGTTTGGCGGCCGCTGATTGGCTGGGAGCTGCCTACCTCCCGGTACCAGCCAATCAGCGGCCGCCAAACAAACGTCTCGTGAGAATAGGGCTCATCCAAGAATCTACATTAAGTGAACCAGCTATAGTGGAGACTGCCACATCCCACCACCACCAATTCATCACAGAAACAACAAACACAAAAATTATTGGCGATTCGATGTGAGGCGGGGGGGGGGGGGGGGGGGGGGGGGGGGGGGGGGGGGGGGGGGGGGGGGGGGGGGGGGGGGGTGGGGGGGGGGGGGGGAATGAATAAAAACTTTCAGAGTTCGAAACTATTTCTCTATACCGGCAGTTTTAAGACCAGAAATATGATTCACAGGTATTTCTAATTGCGTCAGATTTAGACAGTTTTTCATCCTTTTTAAAGGATAAATTTAGATAAAGTTAGAACAGCCAATAGTCTTATTTCTCTGGCCAGTATTTTTTTTTATGATTTTAATGATTTAATCAGACACCAAAAATCACGTGTTTAGAACAAATCCCATACTGAGTGAGTGAAAGTTAACTTCGTTTATTATTGTGCCGCTGTTAAGGAAGTTCAACAGAGTAAAGAAGATAGAATTAAAACAGAGTATTTATAGCAATATCTGGTAAATGTAGAATCAGCAGGTAAAAACATATACAATAATCAGTGAATATAATTTAAAGCAACGATTCTACCAGTCAACTGATAAAAACCACAGTTAGAAAAACATGGTTAACATGTCCCCACTTGACTACGTAAACTAAGCTCCACATTATGCAAGCCAGCTGTTACAAACAGTTGTGCATAAACACCACCACAAGACTGAGAGTTGGATCGAACAGTCCCGTTATCAGGCTCAAACAAAGAATGGATATTTAAACAACGGATAAAGGCAGATAGAAGTGCACATCGAGAAAAAGGTAAAGCAATGTGAGAGACAATGAAAAGGATCAAGCTACTTTAATTGAAGGCCATGAAAGATGTGATCTCGTGGCCAAGGTAAATGTGCACCAAACGAATGATTAGAATTACAATGGAAAAAATCTCTGGAAAAGGTAATAATAATAATAATAAAAAAAGAATTAAAGGGGTCATAACTCCAAGAAAGAACTCAAAGAATAAGTGAAGGGAGCGCATAATGAGAAGCTAAAATCGTAAATGAGTGATATTATAAAATAATACACAGTATAGCCACAACAGGCCTTTGAACATCAAGAATGATTTCAACATATTTTTTGAAGTTTTCAGAAAAAGGTGATTGAGATCAGCAGGGGACTAAAAAAGATGATTTGGAGCCTAAATTCAATACATTACTTTGTAGGAATTAAAAGTTAGGCCAAAATAACCAAAATCAGGAGCCCGTTTCTTTATAAATCCCTTGTAAAGTGTTGAATATGACATTACGTGAAATTTAATAAAGTCGTAAAAAAAAGAGTGAATGATCAGAAGCAATGGAGTCATTGCCAGATGAACTAGCTGAAGAATCTAATGGAAAATATAAGGCATTTTCACTAGGAGAGCTACCTACAGATAAACCAAGGTGAAAGAAAGGCTGACTTTGAGGAGGAGCAATCATAGCAAGAGTTCGCAAAAGAACACCACAGTATAGGCTTTAACAGCTCATGCGATTATGCCAGTAACTTGAAGTCCTATGATCTCAGAAATATGGATATCAAAACAACCATTCCCAATATCAAACAAAGGGATAAGATATGTCCTCTTGTTGGTTAGACAATCTTGTACAACCATACTGGGGTTGAAGGGATGGAATAAGGAAGAGACAAGAAAGTGGATGTTCTGAATGAGTATTTGGTAGGATTAATGCTAAGAAAATCAAGAATACCGAACAATATGACTGAGACCAGACGCACTGGGTGCAGTGCAACAGTCATAGAGATAATGAAAATCAATAAAGGGATGACGTAAATCTTATGGGGAAAATAACAGATACTGAAACTCCAGGGACACAGAAATATGTATGCTAATATACTCCAAAAGACATGATGTTCTATACCCTAGTAAATGATAGGATTTGCCACATTAAAAAACATACTTAGAGCATTTGAGCTTTCACCAACGGATTGTGCATCATGGGGTTGACCATACTATTAGCAAACTACCTACTGGGAAAGGTCATATTAGAAATCTAGGTGTTGTGACTCGAAGCAAAGAAGTAACTCCCAAAGTCTACCTTCATTAAAGCAACTGTAAATTTCCTCAGACACTAAACTTTTTGTGAAATCAGCAGAGAAGCATACTCGGTGTATACTAATTCTGGATATGGAAATTAATTTTGCCGAAAACCTGAAGCAAACACCTTTATTCCCTCTGGGTTTGAGGTCTCCACAGTTCCTGAAACAAATTAGTGAATAGCTCTCTCTCTTGACATACAGCTACCATGATAGGGAATACGTCCAATACAATGAAAGTTTTACAAGCAAGTAGGAAGAAAAGTATTTTGGGGTAATATGAAGTAAAGTAAACCTTAAAAGACAAAAAGACAAGACTAGCTAAATCCATATTGGCTTCACCATGTTTTACAATACCTAAGCCTAGCAAATTAGTCTCTGTACTGATTCCCAGAAACAGAATTCCACTGGTTTTTCTTGCCATGTACTGAATGCTTATTAGACTGAATGGCAAAAACATTACTCTTCACTTTGACTGACATCTTTCAAGGGAAACTATTTGGCAGCTCTAACAAGTAAAGTAATATTCATACTGGCATTCATTATTCATTTTGGCCTTTTTCAGTAAGAGCATTTTCCCTCTGGAACTGAGTTATGGACCTGCTGCATTTTAGAGAAATCAACTGTGGCATACAGGATCCAGATGGAGTGTATTTATATATGAATAACATTGTGGAAGCATTCGCCACATCAGACAGCACACTTATAGGATTTGTGCTCTCCCTAACATACTGTGAATCCTAGGCTTACCAATACAATTAACAAAATCAACTGCCTTCCAGGGACATTTAAATATATAGGCCATGAGCTTGGAAGTTGAGAAAGCAATAGTGAATTTATCTAAACCAAAAACCTATGAGGAGAGATAATGAGTGTTTATGGAATGATTTCCTATTTATGAAGAGGAATTGAGGGAAAAAATTGCATAGTACTCACATCTATAGAAACTATTAGTACAAATGATTTGTCTGATAAACTCTAACAATGAACTTTTATTGCCACGAAATAATCTTACCTACAATGAAATGAATGATAGCGTAACACACTTTATTCAGAAAACAGAAAACATTGTTATTTGAATCATCAGTTTAATATGATGCTCTGTTGAACAAGTGTGCGAATAGGGATAAATTATACTTAATCATGAGTCATGACGGAAACCAGTGTACAGATAGCTTATGTACAAGAGTGTTAGTTGTCAGTGCAAACTTAGAGTTTGCCATGACAGAAAGAAAGAGGAAGAATGAGCTAAATGTTATAAGACCAATGATACAAATTTCAGTTTCTCCAATTGTCAAGAGCACTTCACACAAATTAACAAGTGGGTCTTTACAAAGAAAAATTCTATAATGGTGGGAAAACATGTAAACTTATTTAGTTCATTCCCCTCTTGTCATTCACACATTAGGTCTAAGAGCAAAGGCCCCCACCCCTCCCCCCACCTAACAAAAGCTTTGAACAATAATCCAGGCTCAGTAATCATCACTGTATGCTCTTTTATTAGGATCTTTCCTAGATAGTGACACCTCAACTGTTTTTGGGGGTAGTTATCAAGGGCCAATATTTCTAGGGGGTCATTCATTATCTTTAGAATATTTAGTCTTTTTTTATGATTTTACAGCTATCCCAACGAGCTAGTACTAATCTCACCACAAAGGTAGACACATGCCGGGTTAAAATCTTTGTGGTCACTATCTAGGAAAGATACCTTTTATTTTCCTCTTGCAATAGTCAGTATTAATAAAGTTTCTAGTGATGCCAGATAAGTTACGATTAGTTTGTTATGAGAGAATGAATAGTAGTTCTAAGAACCTTGTAGTCATTGCATGTTTCAGCTCTTCAGTAACATCTAAGTGGGGATACGTGGTGTGTATAGCTCATGTATTGACTCAGTGAAAAGTCACTGGTTAATGCATCTAATGTAGCAATTCGTACTTATCTGTAGATAATGTGTAGTTACAATTCAATTCTGTACTCAACATATTTAACACAACCGTTACTTTTAAGCAGCAAGAGCATAATCTATGCAACTAATGTTCAAAATGCCATGCTCGTACTCTATTGTGCAATTTGAGGTTGTACCACATCTACCAGAGTTATCAATGCTTGTAAGGAAATATAAATTTGATACAAATGGTCAATTAACACAGTATAAAAATATGCACTTTTTCAATGACAATGATAAAATGACACTGGAAAATGAAGGCCTATGATATCTTACGAGATGTGCAAACTTTTGCAACAGACCTCAAAAGCCATTGAACTTCCAAAGAACGCCAGCTCTGAGAACTCTAGACAAAAGTTATTTTCTATGTTCCCACACTGGGAAAAAAACACACTTTACCAACTCTCCAAGAGTTAGTGGTCAGTGAGGATGAGCAGTTATTGCAAAATAACTCTAGCTGAACAGTCACACAAATTGCACCATGTAAGGCCAGTTTTAAGTTGGACAGGGGCACTTTTACTGTTTCCTTGACAAATGGCTGTATTTCCATAAGGCAAAAGACTTGGACATCTCCAGTATTATTTAAGTTACTGACACCCAGATTAAGACAAGTGTCAAGACGTCTTCACCCTTACTTCACGGTTAGGATAAGTTTCATTAACCAGCAAATTAACCAGCCTGAGTACTCTATGGAATTGGGCTCTTTGCCAAATTATCTGTCCTTTTAGTGTTGTTGTTTTTATGTACCCAGCATTTTGGATCTTCCCTAGATAGTGACCCCCCAACAAAGTTCGGGGGTCGTTTTATAGGACTAAAATTTCTTGGGGGTCATTATCTTTATGATATTTACAGTCTTTTGTTTGTGTTTTTACGGTCATCCCCAACGGGCTTGTCCAAAACACGCCACAAAGGTTGATACATACCGGGTTAAATTCCTTGTGGGTCACTATCAAGGAACCATCCAGCATTTTAAATATGTTCAGCATTGCTTTATTTGCTGCACAGAATCATTTATGGGTTGCATACTTAGTGATGCCTCGTATACTTTAACCGTGCATAGAATACTTTAAAAACTAGGAAAGATACCTTTTATTTTCCTCTTGCAATAGTCAGTATTACTTAAGTTTCTAGTGATGCCAGATAAGTTACGATTAGTTTGTTATAAAAGAATGAATAGTAGTTCTAAGAACCTTGTATTCATTGCATGTTTCAGCTCTTCAGTAACATCTAAGTGGGGATACGTGGCGTGTATAGCTCATGTATTGACTCAGAATCATTTATGGGTTGCATACTTAGTGATGCCTCGTATACTTTAACCGTGCATAGAATACTTTAAAAACTAGCTAACATGCTGCAGAGCATTGTTTAATTTGTTGATTTAAGTCTGTGTATTTAGTTCTGAGATGAAGATTTTTCCATCTCATATAATCTTGGGAGTGTCATCTTGATATGGACTATTGTACTGATATATTTACTGAGAAAATTTAATTAAAATACGTAAATGACATGAATAGTGCATTGTGGAAAACATGATGCCGCATCACAATTTAAGCACTATGATCGTGACATTTAATTCGTTACTAATGTCACTACAAAAATATTTGTAAACTCGAACTTAACCTTCGTCTTGAGCACCTTCGGTCTAGAGCATGTGCGCCGCACCCTGCGCCTTTGAAGACACCAGATGTTGTATTCTGGGAGAGGCAGTTTAAATTAGTTTCCTGGGTACGCCGAACCTGTTCTTGTCAGGGGCTGTTCCTTCTTTCTCATGACAGACTCGTTGTGCGACTTGGCAGCAGCTCTCGCTGGGTTCTACATGTCATGAAACGATAAAAGATTCCTCCCACAATGGAAGTAACATTACAGAGTAAATGGTGAAATCGTGATTTACGGAGTATGCGATGTAGTGGAGTTGAGCACCAATAACATTTCATATACTATATAATAAATGCTCAGGAAGAGATACATTTCACATCACCCTAGTGATTTTAGCAATCTCCATTAAAAGTTGTCCTGCTAACCTGGTAAACTTGGTAATTATACAAGCAGGAACATGTCAAATGGGGAGGAAGAATTTTTTTCTGAATACTTACGTATCTATTCGTTCTCTTCCCTGATATGAAAAATGTAATGCTTAGTATTTTCACCCAATACATTCTGTAATTCTCTTTCTTAATAGTAAAAATAACGGACGATAATTCTATGCAGTTAATATAGTTTTTTTAAGAGTAATTTCCATTTTTAGCTTAGATCGAGAAAATACATTATAAAAAGACAATTCTGCTGCGGTACAGCGACTAAAGTCCAATACAGCTCTATCCATATGCCGTCCAAATGATTGACACGAGTTCTCAATTCCACAACAATCTTAGGATCAAACTCCCATTAACTCTAGTCCCATCTCGCGAGTTTCCTATGGTTCTTGCTTCGATAACACATCCAGTTCGTTACGGTTGGAACTTTTCAACCTTATTTTAAATCAGAAAATGTTAACGCTGACTTTCTTTTTCACTTACAGCTCTGGCTAAGAGAGGAGAGAGAGAGAGAGAGAGAGAGAAAGAGAGAGAGAGAGAGAGAGAGAGAGAGAGAGAGAGAGAGAGAGAGAGAGAGAGAGAGAGAGAGAGAGAAGAATTTGCAACAAAACCCCAAGCCCTAAGAATATCGTTTATGAAGAATTTTGCGGCAAAATCGTGGGTAGTGAGGGAGGTCGATCCTGTACAATATTATTTGTTTTTTCAAGTTTGAAAATTCATATTAATTAAACATACAGGCACTTCATGGTTTTCTGGGAATATATTTAAACTTTAGTAACATTTTACAGCATATGAAGTGTAAAAACAAATTTGTACTCTTTTGGAAAATGATGAAAACTCGCCTGTTTTAAACTTTCCTCGAGAACTAAGGTTATCTTTCTCTCCTGGAGTAGTCTCACGAATGAAAACCCGGAATAGAAAATATATTTAGCAACAAACAAAAATGCCTAGAGCGCTATGGGGCTGACTTCAAGCTTGGTGTTTATTTTCAAATATTTCTTTATTTTATCCCAATATCACTCCCCTAAAACTTATACTATCTCATGAACAACAGTAATTAATGCTCCTTAATGTTCCCTATAATTTTATAATCTATGCAAAAGTTTTAATCCCAAGACGTTTTCAACAGGAGTGTCTACTAAATAATAACTAATTCCAGCAATAAGCAGATTACCGGCTTCATCCTTTGCAGCTGGATAATCAAGTTCCCTCAAAAAGGTAACCTGTACTCTGAGTGATATTAGATGTAATATTAGATGAAATTTATGTCTGATGTTAATCTTGAAAATCAAGTTTTCGAGTCTCGACCCTCGCCAGTTTTTAATTTGTACTTTAGCTTAAAAGGCTCAGAAAACGCCAATCTCTGGCAGAACCGAGTAAAAGAAAAAAAAAAAACAAAAAATAAATAGAAGTACCACTTCAGTTGCATTCGATAACTCGGCACGGTGCCAGCAACGTCTTGTGAACAAGCCAACTCCTCTAGCTATATAAGACCGCTGACACTTCTCAGGCACTTCACTTCGCACGTTGAAGTGTTCCGTGTCCGGTACCAAACTCGATAACACACTTCCCAAGTTTCCCTTCAACTCCAACCCTCTCGCCTTTGAGCAGTTCACCTTTCCCCGAACAGACGGTCTCCTCCACACCCTAACATGTTCTCACCCACCCATCTCCTTTCCTCTTTCTTTCCCACAACATCGCCTACCATCTCTTACCTCTTTTCGCTTCTCTGTGGTCTTTGCTAGTGAACGAACGCTTGATTAAAATGGTCGTGAGCGAAACTGGGTGAGATTATCACAGATTTCGACTCAAAGTTAAAATGGGAGGAAATTTGTTCCTCTATTTTCCGCAACAATGCTGGTGACCACGAAGCAATTTCCAACTATTCCCAGTTATCGTTTTCCCCGCGACGAGTATCATTTGTAAAGGGATATTGACAAGCATCATGTTGCACCATATTATACTATAAATGAACTCTTTATGTCTTGCAAGAACGAATAAGAATAAAACATCAATGTTGGTTTTTGGTGAACACGAAAGGGCTGGCATTCATTTAATATTCGGTCTGAGTTAGCGTACTAAAGTTTCTAAAACAGACTAAAGCATTCAAAAACTTCTGGCAAAAATGGGAGAGCTATGAACAAAGTTTATCGAAGCTGAATTACATCGTCTAAAGTTTCAGAAATAACTCCATTTAACTCTGCACTAGAGAGTTGTGTTTGCCAGTTCTTTGTTTGAGGACTTGATCTGACAGAGGCACAAAAACCTCTTAATGCAATCTTAAATATTATAGAAATCATTACGGTAACTTAGGACTACTTACTGGACAGCAACAGTACCAAGTGAAAACTAACATTCCATGCAATACAGATACATTTCCTGAGCTTGTAACAAATGTTGATTTTATGGGCTCTTTTAAAGTAATATTTGTTCCAAAAGTCTAGCACTTTTTAAAAACATTAATTTGCTCATCCTGGAAAGGACTTTCTTACTCGAAGTAGACAGTGACACACTTGTGCATGAGCCTCTGGTCTGACTGGCGGCTGCAGTGCAGTTAGAAGATAGCAGTTCAAATGAAATAGAACCAAAACATACAAGAATTCAGCCTCCATCAAAACCCAGCTGTAATTGTTAGAAGTGGACAAGCTAAAAATAATAATATTAATAATAATAAAAGACTTCTTCTGGAGTCCTGGCGTGCTATATACATATGCCATAAGGTGTCCGTCCTACAGACCTTGCAATAACAACTGAAGGAGACGGGGCTGGCAAATTGCAAACCAAATCTCTTGGGGTCTCTGGGGGTGAACATGCTGAGTCAAGATATACCCTCCATCCCTCAGCTCAGCCCTAGAAAATGACGTGAGTTGAATGTGCAAGTGAAGAAGAGGTCAGCTTTAAGCCGAGCCTCCATGGTCGCTCTCTAGAGAGAGCAGAGGGATGGAAGGAGGGAGGGAGGGAGGGAGGGAGGAGTGAGAGAGAGAAGCCGAGGGTGGTGGAATTGGTGTGTGGCGGGGTCTAGGTAGAGAGGGCGAGGAAGCATATACTGTTGCAGAAGTTTTGCTGGACATAATTTCAGCGACAAGGTTACAACGTGAACATTAACTTAGCTTTACTGATGCACGCTTGTTTATTGTTCAATTCCTCCATGTTCTCAGTTTCATTTCGTAGAGGAATAAGAATAACGTTTCTTTAAATAATGGTTTTTGTTGCGGAGCACAAGCGTGTTGGCTGTGCGTGGTGGTAGATGTTTTTCTCTTTTTCTCCTCCTCTAGCCCTCACGCGTAATGGAGTAGTGAACCAACGGGTTTCGTGAGGTGTTTCATATGTTTAAGTCCAGCCACGTTGGCAGTGCGGTTAGAGGGAACGAAACTTTTAGGAAACGTTGCGCTACCTCGTTACACAGTCTCCCTGTGCAATATAGAGACGATTTGTCTGGGAACAAGAACACATGTACTCGAACTAAAACTAAATCTTTTCATTTCGTAAATATGAACATTGGCAATTATGATGAAATGTATTTTTGACATTTGAGAGGTATTGGTTGCTTTTTAAGAGTCACATTACCTGACACGTAAAAAGAACAAATAATGATAGCCACAGCAGCTACAGAGATATGTTTATAAACAAGCAACTAAAAGAGCTAATATCAAGCGTCGCCTTGAGATGCAGGAGGAGAGACAAGCGGCACAGCAAGTCATTTGGTGAAATCGCAGTAACGTCAGCTGCAGAGCCTTGCAACCTGGTACAACACCAACCAGCTCACCAACTTGATTTCTCTTCTTTAAAGGTTACTACTGAGAATCAGTAGCCCGGTGTGGATTTTTTTTATTCGCTGTCCGTAAGATCCGGGCCATGGCGAAATCACTCGAATTATTTGACTGGGCAAAAGATCAAATCTCTAGCCTATTTAGCCTCAAGCAATGTGTTATCGAGTAAACATTGGTACATGACTTGCCCTGTCTACATTTTTATCTATGTTATATACTATATATGGTAACGTTTTTTGTAGTTTATACTGGAATGCCTAATAGAATATCTGGCAAAGATAAGGGCAAAGGCGTTCGTCTCCATTATTACTGGACCAAAAGATATAAATTGTATAATTCGTAATTTCTATTGCAAGCGCTGACTGAGTCCCTTCAAAATATGAAGCTTCCTATCACATCAACTTGCATTAACTGGAGTTGCGTTGTAGATGTATTCAGCGAATTGGCTTATTGACTAACGCGTGGGGCAGTAAATCTCTCGGGGAATGAGAGAATTCTGGTCTGTAGCAAGCCAGCAAGCTTGATGAATGGTGTATCCAACTTTTTTTTCTTCTTCTTCTTTAGGAGCACTTTGCGGCAAGCCTTTGGATACCTGTTTTATCCTCTGGGTGTTTTATATGCCCAGTTCATCTGTGCGAATGCGGAGCAGAAGAATACCTTACTGATGAAACTGGTAAGTGAGACCATTTTCTGAACTGACAAATTCTGCGACATTTTAGCGACTGAAGCTAAACCAATTACCCACATATTCACCGGCAGTTCAAACCAAGACACAAACATCACAATCTGAATGATAAAAAGCACTGAGAGATAAACAGTATTAGCGCATGAAGTCTGGTTACGTGGTTATACATAAGCTTTATTAAATAAACAGGTCTCTGATTTTATTATACAATAGAATAGAATATACAATTTGGGCCGAAAGCCAAGGGCTGGGATTTTATTATGTAAATTGAGATGTTATCAATTAATATTTTAAATGATATGCCTTTAAATCATGCAGAATATGCAAGTAAAAAGTCTATTCAACTTATCCGATTAATGAATGCCAGTCACCCTCAAAAGGCAAACAAAAGATGTGAGGTGCACTGGAGGTTTGACATGAGCCTACGCCTTTTTCCGAGACAGTCTTCGCAGACAAGTGCAGCCTCTATCTTTCACTAGATCTACCAGATAGTCTCAGAGTAGTTCGCAGGGAAAGCGTTTCTAGCAGGAATACAATATTTTCCCTTCTCTGCTTTGTAAGGTTCCCCCGCTCAGCAGGAAAGCAGGGGATCCCACTATGTTAAAGGCGCGAGTTGCAACGGACTCGCTCTGTTGACTTTTATTCCCTCTTAACGCCACGAGACGAGCAGTTACTTAGTGTAATGACAATATTCTGGCAAAAGAACCCGACGCTGCTTAATCAGTTTGAAATATTCTCGTAAGACCAGAAAGATGTTGACGATCTGTCCTTCCACAAGTGTCCTGTATGCACATATAGAATTCTCATACAGCAAGGATATTTTCTTCTCTCCTCGATGCGGGGAATCAGATTATATTAATAGTTTACGAATGAGTTATATGCATATTCCCGGAATAAATCCATTGGAATTTGGTAGAGGGGAGAGAGCGTAAAGCGTGGGTGGAAGAAAGTAAAATAATAGCTCTTTTCATCATACCTCTTGAAAGCTATTGACTTCCAAGACGACGTGAGACGATGGTTCCACAAAGAGCTTGGCAGCTACTGGATGTGCAAATGAAAGAAAGCATTGCAAAAATGCACTTTTAAAACATGTATGTGTATGCATACACACACACATGTATATATATATATATATATATATATATATCTATATATATATATATATATATATATATTATATATATATATATAATGTCCGATTTACTACACCTTGGGGAATAACTTATAGGCCTAAGGGGAATTATAATTGATAAGTGCTTCATCAACACTGGGATTGGATTCGAACTGCCGCGCAGCCTGGTTTAAAAGCAAGGATCTCCAGTGATTTTTTACAATGGGGCCATCGAGACAGGCTCAGCGGTCAAAAGTCACTGTGCATCGTTCCCTCTGAACCATGCAACTGTTCGAATCTGACTGATGACGAAACACTTATCAATTATTATTCCCTTTAGGTATAAGTTATTCCCCGAGGTATAGTATATTATATATACATATAATAAAATATATATATATATATAAAATATATATATCTATATATATATATATATATTAAATATTATATATATATATATATATGATCTATGTCTGCGTGTGTACATACAGTTTTCATAAAATACAGCTATGATAATTGTGCTGTAAAGATCTACTGAAATTTACAGCGCTAGTAGACCTAGTGTCTGAAAACTCTGGGGCCAGATAATACAGTTTGTGTGTGTTAGTTGGGGGGGTTGTCTGAGTAAAATTGAGTGTAGCAAGATACTAATTTTAACAGCGGGTGTACGTGGTTCAGGGATGGAAAGTAATAATATAGAAAATAGAATGGTTAGTGAATCTGTAGGTGGCGAGGTTGGGAGAACATGGAAGCACAGTTTTGCTATGTGACTTGAATACAAAGGCAGGTGACTGAGCAAGAGATGGTGGGTAGAGGGTTACTGAGTTTAGACTCTGCTCGATGTTGAAAATACAAGGTTTTCAAAGAATAACCGAGTTCCCTGGTTAAGAGAAAATGGCGAGGAAAAGAGTTTTCTGTTAGTAAACGAGTAAATGGAAGAATACGAATATGACTACCTAGCATACCTGGGAAGGTGCATAGTAGGACGCTGATCAATAAACTGACATTGAGAGGGGAGAAGGAAGTGGCTTTGACTAAAGGGGGTTCGGGGGAGGGGATGCTGATCAAAGTGATTATTGTGGAATAATTGAGTGAGACGTTCAAGAAGGTAAAAATTAAATATTGCATTCTTTGTCAAAGCTTATGATAAGACTGACAGAGATTCACGGTTCAGGTAACTGAGGATGAAAATGGAGTGTGCTAAAACATGGAGACAGGAGAATAACTGCTTTGGTATAAAAGTAATTCTGAAACAAACCTTTTCTATGTCTGCAAGGTTGCTCAATGTTTTTATGGATGGAGTCATACATACAGAAGGAAGAGATTGGACAGACAAGCGACGATCGCGTGCGCATAAGGATCCATTGTTATTCGATCGTTGTCAGAGATGGCATCGGTATCGACTGCGGAGACCAACGGCAAAAAAGCCACTTCTGGCACCCAATGCTGGGTCATCAACCGTGTCAATTACAGGAACAAGTTCATAGAAGAAAAGGGGATCACATTTCATAAGTAGGCACCTTTTTTCATTCAAGAGAATCTTCATGACTGTTGAAATTAACCTCAAGTAAACGTGTGTTAGATCGCAGTCAACCTGACTCCTGCTTTTATATCTAATGAAATACGCAATGAATGTTGTAATAAGCTTGTTATTAAAGCCGGGGTGATTATTTATCCGTGGTACGTGCCTACAGCTCGTGAAATATTATTCCAAGGACGAATTGTATAGAATAAAAGTAGTTCATTGTGCTGAAATCTACCTGAAAAGTCACTGGCATTTAGGGTTACCATCAGTCCATACAACCATGGTTATGCCTGACAATTTTTCCTACTACTTGTACTTCAGCAATGTACATAGGCTAGTATCAAGAGGCCAAGATCCAGGCCTGCTGCAGTTTTAAGTGTTAATGAAATGTTATGGTAGTGTTATTTACATGTCATCAATAAGTTCTCAAACCTGGTATGGAGAGGACTCTGCTGAATTTGATCTGCCAGAACACTTAAAGGTAGCATATTCTTCAATTTTACCATTATCATTTTTACTTAAAAGGAAACTTCAAATTCATCCTGCGTTATAGCTTGAAAAATCGGGCTCAGACAGGAAACCCTAATTGTGACCTTACCTAAGATGAGCTCGTTTCACTATTATTAATATTGTATATATTATATGCCTATGGATGAAGCTTATATGGATGACAACGTTGGAGATGACAATTATTCTATCAAATCGTGTAAGTTTGACCCTTGAATAAAGAGCAATAATTAATTCTGCCTCTAGAGTAAAAAAAGGACAGTAAATTTATGGTGGAAAGAAAGGCACATAACGTCGACAAATTGGTCAACTATATTGCTCAAGTGTATACAAACTACAGCAGACAGAATTAGATTTTTTATTTCTACATATAGTACACATTGTCCTTGGTAAATGCTGCAAAGATAATTTACCATTCATTGAAGACTGCTGAGAAAACACCCATAATGTAGTTGCCATATCTACAAAACTGTATGGCTTAACCGTAGAAGAAATATACCGGCAAAATTAAATATTTTTATTTCTGCATGCAGTACATATTGTATATATGGTGCATAAATCATTTGACAGTCTTGACGGAGATTCGAGAAAACACGTTTTTAAAGAGTACACATTTTCCCATAAGATTGCATGGGTTTGCGCTGTTGTTTACACAAGAATTATCGCATAGCAATGGCGCCAGGAAGTGCACGTCACAGACTGCTTTGGCTACAATACGCTGTCCAATCTCTCCTCTCTATACCTATGGATGGAGTGATGCGACAAGCTAGGGAAGACAGATGATGTAGGCGCCAACTCTCCTTTATGGAAGATGGGACAAGCCTCCTTCTGACAGTTGTTTTAACTTTTTCATTTTTCCTTAAAAACGTGAAAGAAAACATGGAGGAATTGATTTTGGAAAACCGCCTGGATTAGCCTGTCCCCTGTTACCTTAACGATTTCTCGAGTATGAAACACGGCCGGGTCATCAGCAACCTGCGAAAATGTCATTTTAATGTCCTGTCATTTTTTTTATTTATTGCATGTCAAACACCCGTCACGGCCATCACCGCGCCCGAATCCAATGAAGACACCGGCTTTATTAAGCCGATAACGACTTGTCTCTTCGATAAAGATGGAAGGCGTTCTCTGACAGCGCCCCTTCTAAACCTTTGTCCAAATCCCCAGTCAAATCTTACGCTAGTCATTTGGATGGAATCACTAGCAAACAAAAATAAAAAAAGTGAATCATCTCAAAACCTGAAAAATTAAAATGCGGAAAAAGCTACGCGGAAGAAAACGATAAAAACTAAACAAAAGAATTACACACACACACATATATATATATGAGCAGGACATCAGAGAGACTAGTAATCATCACCGTCATTTACTTACACCAACGTTTCGATAATCTATTCCAATCATCAACGGCGCAAAAATAAAATCCGGAAATTTTCCAATCTAAAAACTTCCTTATGTAGCTAATATGTTAATGATATATCTAAGTTAACATGGCTGTACATTTAAGTTAAGTGTTGACTATTAAACCATGTAACTAGATATTTCGTTAATGTATTAGCTATTAAAGCGTTTTTATCATAAGTTTCCTTATATCATTTCTGTAGTTTTCTTTAGGCTTGACGATGGGAATTGATTCCCGAAGCGTTGAAGTAAACAAACTACAGAGAGGATTGCTAGTTTTCTTGCTATCCTGGTTATTAAGTTTGCCAGCAGCAAAAACCTTAAAAGTCACATATCAATACATACATACAAATAAACAATATTTACATATGTATATATATATATATATATATAGATATAAGAATATCTATATATATATAATATATATTATAATACACTCACATCAACACATACACATGGGTTTTCGTAGTTCTGAAGTGAGATCCCAAACTCCATGGCAAGAAAGGCAGAATTCAATTTGTAACCAAACCAGACTGGATTTGGATGTGGTCAATTAATTAAAACCCATTGTACCCTGCAGTGATATGGGAAACTGGTAGTAAGATGACTCTGTGGGTCACAGCCAGTATGAAGAGGGATAGAAGACTAGCACCGTCATCCCAAAAGACTTGCTGAAAACTGAAAGGCCAACTCCTCTGTCACCTCCTCCTTTCTGCGTATAAGTCGTATTGGAAGTGAAATGATGACAAAAAATTGAAATTACTAAGATGTACTATTTGCATGGTATATGAAGCAAAACGTGAATGGGTAGGGTGAGATACATGTAAATGGTAATAGGGTTGGCATAGGAGAAAAGATGGACCAGAGTATTCTGAGAGGATTCTGTCATGTTGTGCGCAGACGATAACAGGCTGGAGTATAAAATTCAGGAATTGAATGGGGGAAGAAGGAGAGGAAGCCTTAAAAAGTGCACTAAAATTAAGGAAGAGTGAGGATGCTTACTAGAAAGGGGTAAAAGGCACATACTGTGTCCAAGGGGTTTCAATGAGCTGCTGATGGGATTTCTGTGTAGGTGTATGAAGGGGCTAAATGTTACGGATATTTTACTCCACTGTGGTTCAACCATGGTCCAGCACCTCAAGTGTAAATGTGTCAGTGACGATTGTGTTCATTTTTTCTGGTGCCACTCCCTCTTTGATAATTGATGGATATATATATATATATATATATATACTATCTATATATATATATATATATATATATATATATATATATATATATATACGCCAAATATCATGCAGTTCAAATACAGTTACTTACTTTATGAACACAGATTGAAAATATTAGTCTAAGTGAATTTTTTTAATGCCTATTTATTTGCAATTCTCTCAGTGCGCAAAAAAGGGCAAAAAAAAAAAAAAAAAAAAAAAAACCCGGAGAATTACATTCAATCCGAAACTTCACTCAGATATTCTTATTACAACGAAAAGGAAAAAGGATTATTCAGTTGACTTTTCTAATAAAAGACACGGGAGTCCGGTTTCCAAGCCAGTCGGTCACTCGAACGAATCCACCCCAAAAAACTCTTTGTCATGACACGCACATCTGGGCGAACAGATTAGGGAAAGGAATTTACTTTAATCTTTTATTTTCTGTGTACCACAATGTGTCCCAAAATTGTTTTGGGAGATAAAGTGCCAAAACAAAAACAGGAATTTTTTCTGCTTAGTCCAGCTGGCCCCTCAACCACTGCATAATTCATACGTGACGGTCGTTTCCTCTCTAGGTTTCCTAATGAGTTTATTTGTTGTTCTGTGTTGCATACATCTCAATATATCATACTCGCACATATGCATACACATGGTGTATATTTAGTAATGTTTGTGGGACAGAGGCGGTCGTTGGCAACTTCAGTCCTGACTATCAAGGTCATTCTGGTATTGCTGGAAATCACCATTCATGTGCGCATCGGATCTCTCCATGATTCTCCTACAGAAACAAGTTTGCCTTCCCTTTGGTCCGTGTTACATTCCTGTTAAAGAAGAACGGCAGAAGGTAATCTGTCTCTTCCACAGTATCGAGTGGTAAACATTACACTGATGAAAACATCCTTTAAGAAAAGATAAAACAGATAAATTCCTCTTCTAATAATGTGTCCAAAGATTGTCAAAAGATCAAACAATACGATGGCAAGATTTTAAGAGGACCTACACCACCTGTTCACCAGAGCGTAGGACAGGGGTTCCTATCCTTTTGATGACTCCAGACCCCCAAAGAATTGTCCAATATGGTTCCATTCCCCCTTTACTCAAGTCCTATTTGTTGACAATATAACTTGATATATTTAGTTTAATAAATACTTAAGGTATGAATAGCTAGGAATAGAACATACAAGAAAATGAAAAGCATTTACAGTTTTGTATAGTTATTTGTTTACACAATCTTCCCATGTATACAATGACATTAAAATCAAACATATACAAATATCCAGAAATCAAGTCCCATAACCCCAAGGGGTATGATACCCCTGTCAAGAACCCCTGGCCTAGACCGTTGACATTTCATACCGCATTCGAGGGAGACCATCCTATAAACCAGTTTATATTTCTCATTTAAAGCTGCTCTTCCTCGCTATGAACGGCCTTCTGAGCGATTATTACAATCTTGGCGATCCTTCATCAAAAGAGAAGAAGGTGTTCCCTCCTCCCAGCTTGTTGAGGTGCAAGGAGAGGAGATGAGAGGAGTTGGAAGCCCGGCTGCTTCTGGGAGGAGGATTCTCTCGTTCACCAACGCTTAAAGGAGCTGTACCCATTCCACCAGTCCACCACCACAACCATGTTTTTCGAGTTTGCTCCAAATTCTTTTATCTTTCCGCTTCCTTTCCCCCTTCCCTTCCCGGCCAAGGCATCTGCTGGATCTCATCTGAATTGGAAACAGAGTAGCCATGGCCGATCCAACCTACATAAATTTCGTAAACAGTTTTACCACAATTTAAGAACGCATAGGCCACGCTCTTACGCTTTCTGCATAAGAAGTCTAAGGACATATTCCAAGCACTGTTATTCTAAAGTCATTAAGCGCTGTGACGAAATAATGAGATGACATAATGTATATGAAAAACGCACACACACTTACAGACATTTCGCTCAGTTTTCAGTTATTACTCGTAATCCTTTCATTAGTCATGCATTACACATATGGTTTTAAAACAAAAATTAACTTTTAAAAATATGGCAAACTACAATTTATGTTATGAAAACACGCTTACGAAAAGTAGAGAGAATATATCACGAAAGGAATTATTTTTCTTTAAAGATCTTAATGGCTTACAAATATATATGAATAAATAAATAAATAAATAAATAAATAAATAAATAAATAAATAAATAAATAAATAAATAAATAAATAAATAAATAAATAATAAATAAATAAATAAATATAAACTGATGGGTACAGAAATACCAGCTTCATCTCCTAAAATATCATACAAGGATTTCCCACCCAAACTGAACCCAGCTCTGTATAACTGTGCCTAGTGAAAGCATCATTTCATATATATATCTCGTACAGCTCTCAAGATGCTGGACATCCCATCCTTGCTATCGAGGAAATGCTTCTGGAGGTCGTTGCAGAAACTGATATCAACAAAAGACACGAAAGAGAAAAATAAATCAAGACGCGATTGTCGAATTAGTAGGGAAATTCAATTTGTTCCAAAAGAGGTGATTTGCTTGACGGGGGCGCATATCCTTACTTTTGAATTAATTCACTATAGCAGTACTCGAAGGGCATTGAGAAAGGTTACCCAGGTTATGAAGTGTAAACGCACAGCATACTTAATAGTGTTGTCCAAACTGGGGTCCGCGTACCTCTTAGGGTACGCAACATAGATCATGAGGGTACGTGAACAAACAAGGAACACACACACAACAGAAACATCCCATCAGTGAACATCAGCCTCACATCTCACATTAAGTTGTGTAAGTAATTTTCAAGCATTTTGTTATTAAATCATCATTTTTATTTGTGTAATAAATTTGAATTTATTGACCAACACTCCTATAATGCAGTCTTTTCACAATTATTATACTATTTGCATGATTTTCCTAAATAAAACTGAGTTTGGTCAGCCATGGTGGGCGAGGGGGTTGGGTACGTAACAGTATGAGAAGGTGATAAAGGGTACAACAGGCAAAAACGTTTGGACAACATAATAGACAACAGCGTCATCACATGATAATAGCGAAATATTTCGGTGAATACCCAGCAATAGCTTCAAAAAGTCGAAAATATATTTTTTGGGGTTTTGTTTACCAAAATCCCAATATATTTCTGTATTTATTATTGGCTGGTCATTCTCTCTCTATATCTCTTAAAAGGGCTCATAATATATAGCTAAGAAATTTTCATTCTCGATGAAGAGCTTAATAAGGAAGGTAACGAGACTTGCATTTAACTATTATACGACGATCGTCTTCCCCCGCCCCCCCAACCAACTACCGCCACAAAACGACCTCTCGTCTTCGGTTTTCCGCCCACAGCTTCATTTCTGTTAACTGGATACACTGTACGTATTAAACCCTGTTACTTGCTTCGCTACCTTTGTACATTTATGTAGTTACGTGGCACAAAAGATGGCGAAAGTATACGGTAGTCTATGGTGCATCACTATGCCGTCACTGGAGATAATGAGTCTTAAAACCCACAATAATAGATGTGAGGCTGTATTTTTCAAAATGCAAAAAAGGTTAACTTCTTCAGTCAACTGAAGAGATATACATTATTGTGGCTTTAACTCGTTATGGCGAAATTATCCATGTTTTTAACTGATAAAAAATCACTAATGGAACAAAACACAAAATGAGGTGTTCAGATGACAGGTCCACATGGCTTGGGTTACAGGGAGGCGAATTGGACTCATTTTACCTGGCACTCTTTTGTGC
Source organism: Macrobrachium nipponense (assembly GCF_015104395.2). Classification (NCBI taxonomy): domain Eukaryota; kingdom Metazoa; phylum Arthropoda; class Malacostraca; order Decapoda; family Palaemonidae; genus Macrobrachium; species Macrobrachium nipponense. Next base: position 11,019,507 of record NC_061100.1, read on the forward strand.
CGCTCCTATCTGAAGGCAGAAAACAACTCAGGGAAAATCACTCGAGTTTCTGCACTGAAAAAAAAATCGCTTCTTTTTACTTTACACGTTCATTCGGTTGGGGAAAATTTCATTAAGTCGACAATGCAAGCGCCATGAAGTGACGCATGCGACAACTCCCCACAAAATATATATACATGTGTAGTAAAATGTCTCTTTTGCATACTTATATCAAATCTGGGTTCATCACCTGCCTCCTTCATGTCTAAAGTTTGGCCATGAAATGTTAAGTCATATTAATGAGTACTGGTTTTAGTTACAATTAAAGCAAATAATTCCAATTGATATTAGACGCCATATATTAATTTTGGTCAAACGATACACCATATTGCCAGGTGAGGAATGAATATTCAACTGCCTGGTAGCTGAAGAAACCTTACTACCTACAGCGCTCAGACAAACAACCACGAACTGGGGGAAGGATTCTTTTCACATTGCGGTCGCTTATAACGTGACCACAGCATCTGACATCTCCGAGTGACTCGAGTTCGACCCGCTACGAGAGCAAGAGGCTTACCACACCATTCCGCTATAAATTGCAATGTAAAAATGCGTAAAACAAAGAGTGAAGTGTAACTGAAATGATCAGGAGGAATCATAACAGTTTTTGTATAAAACTCCTTTATTTATTTTCTATGTACTTGAATGGAATGAATGTAGTTTAGGCCAAAGGCCAAGCACTGGGACGTTTGAGGTTATTCAGCGCTGGAAAGGAAATTTGGAGTTAGGTAGGTTTGAAAGGTATAACAGGAGGCAAAACTCGCAGTTGCACCATGAATTAATCGTTAGGAAAGGGTGAATAGCGAGATGGATGAAATATAATATGAACGGAGGCACAGTAAAAGGATTGAACGGGGTTGCAGCTAGGGGCCAAAGGGACGCTGCAAAGAATCTTCAGTACATAAGCGATGCAATAAACGAATGTGCATTTTGCAGCATATCCCAAGTCATGAGACATTAGCTATGCAAATTAGATATCGATAATTAACAACAATAAAGATCACTTAAACTCTAGAAGTCCTAAGGCGTTAACAGAAAAAAAAAGCAAGTGAGATAGGACATGGAGTTATCAGGACGACCAGCTGTCCATTCCCTTGACCCGTGACATTTCGAACTCTCGGGTATAAACAGAGGGAAATACAAAACGATGAGGTTGGTCCAAATTCAAGCAGGCCTATGCTTCCGTCGAGTGCTCCTCCTAATTTCACGGGAGGAGGGGGAGTGGGGAGTGGGGAGGGGGGGGGAGGTGTAGCCATTGCTATCCCTCTACAAGGGGTACTCAGTCTTCTAATCCACGTCTGGTAGGGTTTTTGCTTTGCTTGACTTTTTCCCAGTTGTTTCATTCCTTCGCTGTTATTTCAATTGAGCCTTGTCTATTTCATAGGAGCTGTATCAGGTCCGTCAAAAGATTCCTTTACTCTCCTTGGAAAGTTACCAATTTACAGATAGGGTGTTGCTTTGTAATTCACATCTCCCAGTCTGAAGAAAAAGTCTTGAGTATATCTTAATTTTACCAGACCACTGAGCTGATTAGCAGCTCTCCTAGGGCTAGCCCGAAGGATTAGATATTTTTACGTGGCTAGGAACCGATTGGTCACCTAGCAACGGGACCTACAGCTTATTGTGGGATCCGAACCACACTAAATAGAGAAATGAATTTCTATCACCAGAAATAAATTCCTCTGATTCCGCGTTGGCCGAGCCGGGATTCGAACTTCGGACCACCGGATTGGCAGCCGAGCGCGAAAACCACTTGTCCAGCGAGGAACTTATCTCCCAGTCTGACTTCCAGTACTTGTATCTCCCGACAATTTTAATGGCAATGTATACAATAACATTTTGTGGTTCATGTACAGGTTTACTTTCATTAATTTCTTGGCCGTATGTACGAAATTCGATCATCACTGTAGAAAGCTCACTATACCTTCACGAAAGCTTGGCTAATCTTGGCATTCTCACTTCTGTGGCACGAAATAGCAGTACACTGCCATTTTCCAGACCTGCTGACCACCTGAAACGCCCTCCTCGAAATGAAGTGACACTCGAGCTTTCCGATTCGGTAGTCGCGAGTTCGACTCCCTGCACTGACACCGTGAAATCAGAGGAATTTATTTCTGGTGATCAGAAATTCTTCTCGATATAATGTGGTTCGGATCCCACAATAAGCTGTAGGTACCGTTGCTAGGAAACCAAATGGTTCCTAGCCACGTGAAAATAACTAATCCTTCGGGCCAGCTCTAGGAGAGCTGTTAATCAGCTCAGTTGTCTGGTAAACTAAGATATACTTCACTTTTCCTCAAAAACGTGATTCGAATCTCAGTCTTCTTATGATTCTGTAAAAATTCCTCCTCCCTTTAGACTGCATCAAATTTCATAGGTGGTAACTTCCTCTTTCAACGCGAAATGAGTTATTACTCATCCATCTCATATTTCATTTCTTTTCATCATCAATGGAAAAATAAAATTGTTTCGTACAATCACACGTCGGAAAATGCAATGATTATTGCACAACCATAGTTATGTTGTCACCATCCGCAACAGAAGAAAATTGGAAAGTTATAGAAAAGAGTATTGTATCTAATACAGACCAATCGTATTTTTCTAGGAAACTGTCACTATTCCAAAAGTCAATTATAGTCAATTCAAAGGTCATATCAAAACCTTGGTATATGTCCCATGTGTTTCCCTCACCAAGAACGACTGGGAAATCAATAGAAAGATGTATATTTAAATTTTTATGGAACGGAAACTATCACCCATTAAACAGGCAGGCTAGGCATTTAAAAAGGGAGGAGAAAGGCACTGGAATTATCAAAGTAACAACGAAAGCCAATTCAATATTTTTCAACACATTTTATAAGTCCTTCATAAAAAGAGTAAATGGTTATAAACTTCTTGTGTATTACTGCAAGATGAGGACATCGTATCTTTAGGAGATTGAACGGAATATGACAGATATAGCTATGGTATCCTCCCCCTACTGTGATGACCTAATAACAACTTTACGGAAAGTAATAAAAATGGAAAACTACCCAAATGTGAACTCTAGGAGTATTTATGGGTCTTAATCGAGAGATGAGAAGTTCAGCCCAAAGATTGAAGAAAAAATACCCTTTATTTGAATTTGGGAAAATGTTAACAGCAAATTTATTAACAGTTATGATAAGAGAAATTTTGTACAAATATTTTTCGTGAAATTCTAGCCACAAAAGATGGATAGTATATGATGAAAACATCTAATAGTAAACTATGTGAAAACTGCAAAGAACCAGAAAATGTGATGCATTTCATTTGTCTCTGTTAGTGTAGCAAGAAACTGGTTAATTGGTTTTGTGATTTATTGAATGAATTGTGTAACATCAAGAGAAAATGTGTATTGAAAACTTTAAAATTGGATTTTGAAGCACATTCAAAAAAGGACAGGAACACTGCTGTAATTTTAATTAGTGAGTATGTTCTTGGGATCTGGTTAGTCAAAAAAGCAGGAATAAAAGATGAAAACGATGGTATAAGACGGTTCATTAAATCAAGAATAATAAAAAAAATTATATATCCTGATAAAATCATATGTGTGGGAACTACGGAGAAATATTAACATTGAAATACATAGTAGATTATATGTAAAATGTATATGATAAAATTTTGGTTAAATTCTGGTATATTTAAGACAAGTTTGATATAATTCTGCATGTAATACTATTAAAATGGTAAAGTTTTGTATATTTTCTCTAATAAAAGATAAAAAAAATTTCTTTCCCTGCCTCCACTTGTCACGACAACACTTTTATTGTGAAAATTATCAGAACGTTGAACGACCTCTTTCCATGAACTTCACTCCCTAAGTACATAAGGACAAGGTACTCGATGTAATGTGATTTTCATACGTATTAGCCCCAGAAAGATTGTGCATTCATGAAGGCTCATCACAGTCTACCTGATTCCACCAGCGTAAGCTCAAAAGCATTCTAAACTCGGCCATGTTTGATGATGATTGGTTTCTCAAACGCTCCATTTCATTTTAGAAAACAATACGCTAAAAATTTAATGTGAAATGATTGCTGTTTCAGTTTTGCTTTTCAGATGGTATTTTCTGTTTTTCCATAAGCTCTTCTTTAAGGTTCTAAAACTGGTAGGGAAGTGAGGCTTTAATTGGTCATTGGAACATCTATAATTCAATATGATTGACTCAGTAATTAAAAGCACCAGTAAGAAAACACCTATGATTCAGTTGACGATTTGCTCAGCAATCAAAAGCACAAACTTCTACGTCGGCATCAGTTTCCCAGAAACCATTTCTCTGGCTGGACGGAGCGAACACCAGGATCTCTAGATGTACAATGATTTAAGTCCATTACCAGCTACTTTTTCAGAAGCAGCAGCTGAGGACATTCAAGAGGGATTCAATTTCACGTTGATACAATTCAATCTTCATGGTTTGCCCTCTAGCATATAATAAAGCAAGTAACAATCTATTCCACTTGTTCGTATCTTTCGAAAGCGTCTCATTGAAGCAATGAAATGGCCCTGAAATAACTTGCTTACTCAACTCAAAGTAATCATGCTCCCCCAGGATACAATACGAGCAATCATCATATGGGTTGGGTGCAGCTACACCCGGGGGGGGGGGGGGGGAGATGGGGGGGATTATACGTGCGAAGTATACGTCAAACTCTGTCATTATATTTCTGCATCTCTTCCCACGACTTACTATTGCTTTCATTTGATTTCTTCTTGATACATCCTTCCTTGGGCGAGAAAAATGGCAAATAATCATCTTTATCTTCAGAGTACCGTGCTTCAGAGTAGCTGCTGTGGTTAAGCGCTCACTCAGAAGTTTCCTTTAGCTATCACGTAAGTTTCCCACCACAAATGTTGTCTTCAGAAGCGGGTGGGAGGAAAGAGTTTCTTAATGTTTCCTCCAATGGGAACTTGAAGCCAAGCCTAGCGGCACAGACAGCCTGTGAAAGTAACTATACGATTTTACTGCTTTTTTTTTTTAAACAGAAAGTCTTCCTGAAACAATGATTCAGAAACAGGGAGCGAAGACGACCGCTGGCAAAGTGCGTATAAGGATGATAGAGAAAACCGAGAATACGTAATTAATAAAGGCCTAAATAGCCATGAAAATAAGACGATGAAAAAAGAAATTTTAGGAACAGCGACATCAGCACAATCAAGGAGATAAGGCAAATGTCCACTGAATGTCTCCCAAACGAAATGCATCAATGACAGAAATTACGGCAGCAACCACACAGAGAGAGAGAGAGAGAGAGAGAGAGAGAGCGAGAGAGAGAGAGAGAGAGAGAGAGAGAGAGAGAGAGAGAGAGAGAGTCTAATGATGGATTTACCCAAGTGGGGTAAGGATTACTTCCCTGCAACCCTTATATATTTTTTATTTTAAGAGTTACAGATTTAAAGGTATGAAGCTAAATCATTACCTGGACCGATCTTGTGGTTAAACAAGGGTTCCTGGCTGTGAGCTGAAAACGGTTCTGCTGCAACATGAGAGAGAGAGAGAGAGAGAGAGAGAGAGAGAGAGAGAGAGAGAGAGAGAGAGAGTCTTAATATCTCTCCATACGATTGACCCACAAAAACTAAAGCGCTGTGCTCCGCTCTTGTTTTTATTACTGGTAAATTTCCCTCTCAATAACCGAAGCGAATACTGTCATTTCTACACGATTCTTCTTCGTGTTAAGCTGCAATTGTAACTGTGGCCTGTGAAAACATTGCTTTCTACCAAATGGCGTCAACACTTCAACGGCCATCAAGCCTCATGACCTGAGGCATCATGAGTGACAGGTGTCAGGACTCGGGCGGGAAAGAATGAGGGTCAGCCTAATTTCTGTTTGTCACAATTCCAAGATTTCTGGTTCCTCTATTTGATTGATATGAATTTTGTCATTGTGCCAAGCACTGGGGCAACTAAGGCCATTCAGCGCTGAAACGGAAATTGACAGTAAAAGGTTTGAAAGGTGTAACAGGAGGAAAACCTCAATTGTAAGGAGTGGGTGGACAGGAAGATGGAGGAAAGAGAACATGAACGGAGGTACAGTAAAAGGATTCTGCTTACTCTAGAGGCAGCCCTAACTACGAGCCTTCTGTCTACGCAGATCAAGTGCTTTTTAATTTAATTTCTATTTCATCAAAACTATATAACAACAGGATGTCCATCACACGTAGATAATAACTATATTCTGTCTAGAATGTCATGAAACATCGAGTAGATTTCCAACGTTGTCAAACTTCCTCAAGACTTTTAATCTGATTCAAGCTAATCCCAGCATCATTCCACTCCGGGTCCTTTAATACGGTCGTAAAATTTCCTTTATAATCCCATAATCTGAATCTTTCTACTCACACAAAAGTTGGTTACAATTGGTGGTCTTTTCCATTTTTTGTACGTTAAAAACGGGAGCTTCATATGACTTCTTGTGTCTGAGCACATGATTGCTGCCGTGGGGAGCCTTCCATCTTAAACCGTCACGCTTGGGGTGTCAGAACAAAAGCAATAAGCTACTTAACCTTCCTAACCTGAGACAGCGGGAGATGTGGCAAAGAGCATGCCAAATCTACACAGTTTTTTCGCCTTATGTGAGATTTAATGAATGAAATTGGTGCAAAGCGGCAACGTCGGAAACCTACTCTATACTCTCCCTTACATGCAATGCGTCTCCTACTCTGCCTCGTCTTCCTTCTTAGGGTAGCTTCGGCACCTGACCGGTAATTTTGCCAGCTTTCGTTGGCGTCCATAGGAGCGTCCAAGGCCTGAGGGCCCCTGGCTGGAAGAGAAATTGGAACGACAGCACAAAGAAGGAAAACAGAGTACATAGGATTAGTCTGTTGGCAGTTACAGAGGGCAGAGCCTTAAGGCGAGAATGGTGGGCCGTAGCTAATCGCTAATGGGACTAGGAGAGTCGTCTCGCCTCTTGTTTTTCCCGGCTGGTGTGACCGGTGTGAAAGGAAAATGAATTATTTTAACCAAAGAGCTTAATACACCCATGCAATTCATTGTCTGTAGACATATATACACATAGTATATATATATATATATATATATATATATATATATATATATATATATATATATATGTGTGTGTGTATATATGTATATATATCACACATATCCACAGGTGAAAATAAGAGACAAGGTGTAGGTCCTGACCGGTTTCGGCTTTATTTTCAAGCCAATGACAAAGGACTGATACATAGTATTAGAATTCACGAGTATATACTACTCAAAGACAGTAACTGACGAACATACACACAACCGTTTGAGACTGCAGGTGTCAAGGTAGGAGTGGCTTTCAAAAATCATTTGGGCTAAAATTTACAATAAATTCTCAAGGGATACTAACAGCTTAGGGTACAAGTCCACACCTGACAGGTGTCAGGGAGGCGGGGTTGAACGTCTCATTACCACTACTCCCCCTTAACTGTGTTTGCAAATATAATAATCCTATTTCCATATATCTCTACAGCCTACCTTAAAATTTAAAGTTTACAAATTTCTTTTAATATTAAAGGATCAAGTTTATACATTCCTTGACTGATGTTCATATTATTGTTGTAACTTTCTTTTATAAAACTAGATTCAATGATATTCCTTTCCAATGCATTATTAGAACACACCAGCTTATTTGCCCCTTCCCATGATTGTTCTCACTAACATGTACAAATATACCACTATTTCCCTGTGCATATCTCACACATTGTTTATGTTCTTCTATTCTTTTTTTCCAGTGGTTTCCCCGTTTGACCAATGTAAAAGTTGTCACAAGACTTACACGGGATTTTATACACATTCCGTTAGCATTGTCGGGGGAGTTCTTAATAAGTACCTGTTTCATTGTTTTATTGTTTTTCAAAACTACATTAACACCAAAATTCTTCAGGAGATATGGGATATCTTTCCTATTATTATTTTAAGGTAGTACAAGCAAATTTTTGTTGTTGTAAGGTTCTTTTTGGTTTTGATACATGGTCTTTTTTTTGCCGCTTTTAATGCATTGTTTAGTGCATTATCTGGATATTTCAGTTTCTTGCCTGTATTCGAATCTTATCTATCTCCTTCATCTATATATTCTGGGCTACATACCCGTAGTGCTCTTAAAAACATGGATGCAAACACTGATCTTTTAACCTTATTGTTTTGTTCAGAATAAAAATGTACATAGGAAGAAATATTAGTAGGTTTTCTGTAAACACTATACTTAAACCAACTACTATTTCTCCGTATGAGGACATCCAAAAAGGGTAGGCATTCATCTTTTTCTATTTCCATAGTAAATTTCCTTGATGGTACTAATTGATTTAACCTGGCAAAAAAGTTATTTACATCTTCGTTCCCTGGCCATACACAAATTATGTCGTCAACATATCTGAACCAAGGTACATTGCGTGGAATTATATTGTTTAAAATTTTATTTTCAAAAAATTCCATATATAAATTACTTAGCACTGGGGACAGAGCGTTTCCCATTGCCATACCAAATTTTGTGAGTAGAATTTTCCATTGAATTCAAATTTACAGTCTTTAACACATAATTTTATCAGTTCATTAAGGTGCTTTTAGAAAATGGAATATCCAGTTGTTTGTTTTCTAATAATTCCGATAGAAACTTCAATAAATCATCAATAGGCACTTTTGTGAATAGAGATACTACATCAAAGCTCAAAAGTTTCGATTCACTATTAACTTGTACCTTATTAGTTTATCTATCAAGTCCACATTATTCTTAATATTGGCATTAGAGATGTTATCTACCAATGGGTTAAGGATATCCACTAAATATTTTGCTAATTAAGAAGATGCTGAACCCACTGAGCTGATAATTGGTCTGGCAGGGAAGTTTGTTTTATGGGTTTTTATCGTACCATACATATACGGTAGCGATGGAGAGGTCACACACACCTTCTTTATAAGGCTTTCGTTACCTTTTAACAGATTTTTCACTTTTTTATTGAAACCACTATTCACACTTTCTATCGGGTTCTTATTTAATTCTTTATAAGTACTATTATCACCCAAAAGACTTTCCATTTTTCTTTGTATTCATTTTTGTTTAAAATTACTAGGGCACCTGATTATCTGCTTTTGTCATGTATATCTTTATCTTTTTCAGTTCATTGATGGCATTCGTAAATCTTTTGGGTACGTTTGTGGTGTCTGACTTTTTCATACTTCCATAATTATGTTGACCTCTTCACTA
>NC_061100.1:11033754-11151254 GCF_015104395.2 Macrobrachium nipponense
TGTTCGCCTTACAGTGATATTTAAATTGTCCAGGTGGTTTTCTGTGAACATCTGTGTGGCGGAGTGGTAGCGAGGACTGTTTGTGAGGCCTCTCAAAATGTCATTGTGAATTGTGTATAACAGTGACACTCTCACGTCCAGAGGGAGCACCCATAGATCTTTATAGTACTGTGGCAATACGAGCGGAAGAGCAGCAGTTTCAAGTCTCGGTGATAGAAGGCAAACCTCCTTGCAATCATGTTGCCAGTTGCCCATAGTTTACGACACCTCTGTTCGATGTCTGCCGAATCTTTTAGATCGTCCGTGATAATGCGAGAACCGGCTGAAGGATTCGTTGTTTTCAAGTCCACTCGACTTGAAGAATTACCAGAATTCCTGTTTCCTACATCACCTGCTGGGACTGCGCCCACCAATGAATGTCCTTGACTCGTTTGTTTTGTAAGGCCATTGCCTTATGCATATTCTATATCTTTAAAAAATGGTATCTAAAAATGGGGTGTAATGCTAGAATGCACTTAGATGTTATTCTCTCAGAAGTTATTGTCACCAGAAACTGAGGAGAAAATCTTTGTCATTATAAACATGGCGAGGAAGTAGCAGTGTTTCAGCCTCATCCTCAATGATTAACTACAAACGCAGAAATAGAAATGGCAACAAGATTGTCAAAGCAACTGTGCAAAATGAACGTAAAGAGAAAGTGCGTATTTGCACAGAAGTCTGAATACACTTGTGATAACTCGCCTGCTTGACCTTTAAAGCGTTCGTTCAAAGGTGACCTTTACACAAGGAATTCATGGGTATTTGTAGATCTTGTTCTCAAATGAATTTGCTAAGCAGAAAACAAGCTGGTTTAAATATTGCTTGACTTTAAAGTCAACCATTTCAAAGAAGTTTTCCATTCGTATACAAATCAGTTCACTCCACCAAAATAACATTCATCAGACCTAGTAAATGAAACAACGCACGCAGGCTACTGATACACATATTAAATAAAATGTAGACGGCAATGAAAGACATGACAGCGAACGCTGACGCCAGTAAAGATTAAAGAAAAATATGGACTGGGAGGACATGGCGCAAAAAAAATAAAAAAAATAAAAACGATTCACTAAATGATTTCCATTCCTTGCTCGTTTTAGCCACATATGCTGCAAACTTGTTTTAATGTGGACTGTGAAACCTCGAGTTTTTTCAAAGACTTAAATGACACCGAATACAGAAACTGAGAATTTACAGGATTTACAAGCTACTGGCATCGATGAACAGTTTATAGCCTCTTAGGAAAAAAAAAAAAAAAAAAAAAAAAAAAAAAAAAAAGCTGTTTTTACGTTGGGAACGATACCAAAACGCCAATGAATTGCAAGCCACTTATAGAAGCTGAAGTGGATCCCAAGGAATCCGTCGCGGAACACAAGGTATTGAAGTCGTCTCGAATATAAGGGAGGTTCTTTCAAGGCTTCGAATGTGCTACTCGATGTCTAATTGCACAAAATGACGAAAGCGTTCTTACCATCTCTCCTCTTTGGCTGCTTATGTTTGTCTGTCGTCGCCACACACACACACACACACACACACACAAAGCGCGCCTGCATTTTGAAGAAAATTTCGCACTTGCGCTACTAGTATAAGCAATGTTAACAACAATATTACACAAATCATTTCCACAATTTTTTTTCGTGACAGTGAGCGTGAAAAGACTTGGTATCTCTTCTTCCAATGACGCATTAATATCAAAGCTAAGCAGAAAAAAGCTTCTGTTCTATTCATTAGCGAAGAACAAATGCAGCGCTCTCTCCCCGCAGTCTGGGAGCCATTTCAAAATGGCAACTGTCAAAAGAATAAAAAACATTATGACTGTTAAATAATGGCGACATTTCAGGAGATACAAAAGATTATAGCTTCAGTGAAGTTTCGATACCTTTTTAGTTTCACTCTCTTTAATGGCTGAGGGCAGGTGATGAGATGAAAGGCTATGACCTCGAAATATAAGTTAATTATGTATGGTTTATAGATAACCTATTGGCCACATCAGAGGAATCATCTTAAACTAAGGGCTAAAATTCACACTTATTCGTAAATTATACTTAGTCGAAAGGCCCAACAGTCTTGTTAATATGTGATAATTTTTTTAAACATTAACAGTATCTTAAAAATTGTCCTGTTGTGTTCACCTTCCTACTATTCTGGAACGCTTCACATTCAGAGCATGTCTTTTGGAAATCATAAATGGACAGAACTTTCAACACAAACGAAGCAGTCTCTAGCCAATATTCGCTTTCAACACACAACTCATTAAGCATAAAATGTTTGTCTCCTTGCATCTGACAAACTATTTATAGCCAATTAGACACCCGCTTTCGAAAACTCAGAGAGGCCAGGAAAACCTAATTCACTTGTAAGCTGTGCAGGGCCGCAGGTGAAACTAAGCTGTCCTGATGTTGAAGGGGTTATAAAGTTATGCTAGAATTAACCAATCAAGTTCATCTTATCCTCGAACATCGCGTGGAAGTTTGTACTTGATGCAGAAGGGTGAAGTGTTCCCCCTACAGCAACCAACCATACAAATGGGTTGGAAATAGCTAAAGGAACCATGAGAAGTTAATAAAAATGAGAAATAACTTGATAAGTAACAATAATATGTATGTAAATGTGTGTGTGTGTGTGTGTGTGTGTGTGTGTGTGTACGAATGATGCCCTACAAATCCTGGCATTAAAAGACTTGAATTGAACCCGCCCCAGACGACTTTTCCAAACACCATCTTTGTGACAGGCCAACTTTAAGCGCAAGTTTCAGGTAATATCAATCTAAAGCCTCCCCTTGGCGAACTTGAAATGAAGCCAAGGAAGTCTGGAAGGATATAAATGAAGCGGAGAAAAAAAAGAAAAAGAAAAGAGAGAGAGAGAGAGAGGAAGAAGAAGCAGCAAGACGTGGTACGAAGACCTATCTAGAACCAAGGTCCGTGTCTGAAAAGGCTACGACTCCTTTCAACTTTCCTAAAACATGGGAAGGAAGAGAAACGTGGATGGAAAAAGGTGGTCCACCCTCTTCACTCGCTCCTTGCGAATAACAACAACACAACACCCCCCCCCCCCCCCGCCCCCAACCACCACCCTTTCTCTTCAGCTTTACGAGCTGCTTTTAGCATGACAGATAACAAGGGAGTGAACCAACGCCATCTTGAATCACTGAACTCAAGATGGCGTTGAGTGAACCTAACGCCATATGGTACGACTACTTCTGGGGAACAATCCACTTCATGAGGATACAAACTTGAAATTTCTCTATCAATCCTGTGGTTGGGAAAGCCCAACGCTTTGAGAACTGGTCGAGTATATTTATTATAACTGTCCTGGATAACCTCCAGAGCCTGCTTTTGCGTTGGACCTTAAGACTGTGAAGGTTGGGGCTGCATTCTTGTTCTCTCTGGAGCACGGTAATGTAAACACTTCTACTACTATGTAATATCTCCACAGTTTACCTGGTTTTAAACTTTACGGCATCAAAATTTTTTAGTAAATAAATGAATGTATATGTATGTATATATATATACATATAATTCCTAACTGTATCATTTACATTAACTAAAGGTTGATATGCATATTCAATGACCGTTCTAATCCCTTCAAACGCTGTACTTCCTTAAGCGACTTTTTAATCTCTCAGACCGGGTGAATACCATGTTTTCTACCACTGAGCTATGAGAGATCAATACATTGAAGATATAATGCGTTTTTTTTAGAGCTTATGATTCGGGGGCTAGGGCATGAAATGAATACTAAGCGTAGATGTTACTTCGATTTATCAAGAGGTTTACACTGTAGGACTGACATCGTTAGAATCCGCGACCTCCTGCTATCTGTAACAACGTCGTTGCACGCAAACCCGATTTATCATCATGCAAATGTAGTACTTTAAAGCTATAGACTGGAAAGAAGTAAATTTCCTTTTGTAACGTACTGATTTATAGCTTACTCGGGAAGTAAGTCTACAAGGTTTTTTGTTGTTGTAGTGGGGGGGGGGGATAGGAAAGCCCTATGGAAGAGCCGAAAAAGGTCTGAAAAGGGTGCTTCGCATTGAGTTACATACAGGAATTTTAGGATAGGATATTTATGATTTATTTATTAGAATGAAAATGTGAAAATATATATAGTAATCGTTAGAAATCTCAATTACGAGGGCACAAGAAATTATTCGACTGAAGATGAACCCAGAGTAAGGTTCGAAAGCTTTTACGTAGTTATATAAAAATTTTACCACATCAGTATATTATTGTGGACCTTAAAGAACATATATAGTAATGTTTACAACTTATGCGCAATGGCAAATTCTTGCACGCGTCCCGAGTAAGCTGGCGGTTGGATCACGCCTTGTTTAATTTAATCTACATGAAGGTGAGATCAGTCACATATATGGGCAAAAAAGAAAGACTTGTCGTCCAAATATGCTTGTTCTGGGGCTCTTCAAGAATTCATAATGTCTGTGATTATTGAAACAAGAAAAATAAGTCGCCAATTGACAATAAATTAACTACTGTTGTTAGTAAATGCTTATTAATGTTTACCAACAATGACTATTAAGCTTCGTGATCCTTTCATACCTGCTATGGAATCTTAATACCATTACAGAAGGATATGAAGTCTAACTTCTAAAGCATGTGCTTAACTTGTACATTTATAGACGTTTATACAAACACACGTACAGACAATGGAATTTTCAATGATACCGGCATACATGTTGAACTTATCTTTGACCTTTGGAATCCAAGACCACTAAGCGATTGGATCCTGAAACCAATAATACACGACCAATTTATAGATTGAACCATTTTTATGCCTTGAATGTATCTATCGTCTGATCAGATGGCTAAGACAGTGTGCTTTAGTATGCTTGCAGCTTATTTTTAAAAAGCCTTCAGGTATAAATTCTTACCAGAGTTTCTTTGTTATTATCTCCATTATGTTCCAGTGCTAGTCATCATTTACACAGTTAATACTAAGAACTTTTATTCAGCTTAAAATGGCAAAACCGTTCCTCTTCTTGTGGTCTTTCTTGTTAACAAATGCTTTATCTTTGAATCTCATGAAACCTTTTACAGTGCCCACCTTCTTTGCGCTTAATCATTGCTTATTTTGAATAATGGTACAGACCTCAAAGGCCTTAATTCCTTTAGTCATCCAGGACCTTGGATTAAAGCTTGAGTTTGTTAAGCTTGCGCGTCTCTTTTCTTGTAAGGATCTGTGATACCGAGAAACATTGATGGTTGAAACCCTTAGAAATGACAAGGGCTGTAGGAATTCCAAGTTTGTAATTCCAAGTTGATGGGACTCTGCTGAATGAGTCTGAAGCTTTATCTATTCTAAGTGTATAACTTTTGACTCACATCTCACCTTTGAGAAACGTCACCTGAAAGTGTCAGTAAATGCCACACGAAAGTTAGGTATTGTGCGAAAGTTCTTCTTTATTTATCACAGTGATAAAGTCAACTAAACTTGTTTTCTGTCATTTGTACTTCCTTTACTAGAATCTCTTCTCTGGTATGGATGTCAGCTTCAGCCGAAGATTTATTTAATTTAGATTGAGTGGTTCGTGGTGGTAAGTTTCCGTTTCCTAATATTAGTAGAGTTGAATATAGAATTCAGGCCAAGCACTGGGACCTTTGAGGTCATTCAGCGCTGAATTAGAAATTAACAGTAAAAGGTTTGAAAGCTGTAACAAGAGGAAAACCTCGCAGATGCACTATGAATCAAGTGTTAGGAGAGGGTGGAAAGTAAGAGGAGGAAAGAGAATGTGAAAGGAGGTACAGTAAAAGGAACAAAAGTGGTTTTGCAGCTATAGAGGCTGAAGGCACGCTGCAAAGGATCTTAAATAATGCCTACATTGCACCGCGTGAAGTCCACTGACGGCACTACCCATCGACGGATGGTCTCTTGTGTCTCAATTTTTCATAAGCTGTATTTTAACAGAGATCTTTCCCGTTCTTAATTGATTCCCTTTTCCTGCCGAGAGAGAGAAACCACCAGATTTGCTGAACTGCAGCACCAACATGCAGCAGTGAATATGTGCTTCACGGCAGAACTTCTCCTCAGTTCCCGAGGTCATCGACTCCTCACACCGTTGGATTGCGGAACAACCTCCCAGAAAATGTCTGCAATTGGAACGTCAGAAGATCTAGCGAAGATGCAATGCATTACTATCTTAATGCTATTTCTCCTTGCATTTCAATACATTTCTATCTATTTATTACTTTATTTTTTCTTCTTTTTTAATAAGCGAGATCTCTTCTTTCTGTATTTCCCTTTACACCGTCTTACTTCTTCCAAATGGACATCATATTTTTTGGAAGCTTGAATTTCAAGTGAACTGGCCCCTGTGGGATTCTTCTGTTCCATATGAATAGGGTTCATCTTCTGCATTATATATATATATGTATATATATATATATATATATATATATATATATATATATATATATATATATATATATATATATATATATATATATGACTGGTAAAATGTTCTGTTACAACAGAATTCCATCTGATAAAAGGAGCCCACAAAAACGCCAAAATATAGAGAGAAAATATTATATTTCAGAGACTGCTGAAGGAGAGAGAAGAGCAGTGTCTGAAATATAGTATTTTCTCTCTATATTTTGACGTTTTTACGGGCTCCTTTTATTATATATATATATATATATATATATATATATATATATATATATATATATATATATACATATACATACATACACACACGCCAGTGTAGCGGTTGTTTCCTTAGTGCATTTTAGCTGTATGTCTTTAGAGAATCCTGACAAGTTGTGAGGCCATTTTGTGACTATAAATATATATAATTCTCCATGCTGTAATAAAAACTCCTGACGTCAATTTTGTAATTTAGCCCTGAAGACGCAGCCGGTAGGCGAGGAAAGGCTCCGCTGACTATATGAAGTAAATGAAAGCATACATGAATGACTTGTATTTATTCCTGAGTTTTTTATCTGAAGAGAAAAGTTGCAAAGACTGATTCGAAGTCTAAGCAGAAAGATGATCGCTGCTAATGCATCGATACATATATATATTATTAATATATATATATATATATATATATATAGATATATATATATATATATATATATATATATATATATATATATATATACTGTAAACTAACAGTTTAAAATTTTTTCTTGCAATGGCCAAAAAAGACAAAAATTTCAACCAATACATATTAGTCCTCGTCTTGGCGGAAAATGAAAGGTGTTACTGAGGCAAATACATTAGAGTCAGGGTTGGCCTGAGATTTGTTTGTGGATCGTTAGTCAGCCGGTAACGACGATTATCTGGCTGGATTATTTTGTTAATACCGGGATCAGTAGAGTTCGTTCGCGGCGTATGGATCCCAATGCCCTTACTGACAAGATAATGTTGCACATTTCCGTTACTTTTATTTTTCGTAGACGAGAAGGAATTTCAGTTGCTGTTTTGCCACCTCTTTCTCTCTCTCTCTCTCTCTTAAAGGTCAAGTTGCTTTCGACAATTTTCGGCCTGTTTGGCACCCCGCGGTACAAACCCTTTCTACAGAGAAGCCTCTCCCAGACCCTCTACTTCCAAATCTTTCCCCCGAAAATTCTTTCCAATAATCTGGGACATCTCTCCCTGAGGGACGTAAAATGAAGGAAAGAACAGATGACCGCGATAACCCTCAGACCCATTAACAAATCAGAAGATTCTGCCTCAGATGTTATGGATGGAGACTGTGGTGTTATCCTGAAAATTTGCCTGCAGCCGTAGACGTCTGGTCATTTTGTGGTTTAGTGTATTTACATAAGTAAGGGACTCGCGGTTGAGGGATGAGGCACACCAGTAGAAATGTCTAAGTTTGATTCTGGAGAACCATAGTTCTGTAGACTAATTCCAGTCTACTCCATGGTGCCTTTGTTGACCAACAATGAATTAAGTACCTATAGTAGTTATGTGACTGTGATGAGAAGCGTGTGTGCTACCAATATGATCTTGAACGACTTTCCCTGATCCAGATGGGCTGACCCTTTTGTTGCTACCCATCCTAGGATGAAAATTTATATATTTATTTATGGATCTGTGTATGAACTTTCAGATATTTTGAAACAATAATATCCAATACAGGGTTGCTTGAGATGGAATTTAATGAAATTCTACAAAATGGCAAATCAAACAATGATCAGGCTGAATAAGGTTTGGAAATGAAGCAAACTGAAACTGGATAAAAAAAAGTATGCTTATACTTAAGTCTAGTATGATCTGTACTACTATACGGAAATCAATCAGGGTATGACATTGAAACTATATCTCAGAGATTTTATTATAATTGGGAGTGGAACATAAAATTTACACCAAACTCCAAGTGTTGGCATCTAAGAGGCCATTCTGTGCTGAAAGGGAAATTGAGAGTAAAGGTTTTAAAGGTGTAACATGAGGAATACATCGCATTTGCGCAATGAAACAATTGTTAGGAGAGGGTGGAAAGTAAGATGGAAGAAACAGATTATGAACAGATGTACAGTAAAAGGAATGAAAGGGGTTGCAGCTGTAGGCCAAAGGAATGCTCCAAAGGACCTCAAGCACTCATTGCAATGCATGAGGTGTAATGATGGCACTACACCCTTATGGGATAAAAGATTTTGTTGATCTACAAACAAAGCTTCGCGAATACTATTAAAGAGTCAGATAACATGACAAAGTGAGAGTTGATTATACCATAAGCAGAATTACAAAGTCAGTAAGTAGATGAATTAATGCTGATAGGGAATTGGAGATGGCTTGGACAAGTCCATCGCCCAACCCTTGGGAGAAGAGTTACAGGCTAGTGACAGCTGGGCTCCTGTGGGCACCAAGAGTTGGAAAACCCAAAATCTAAGTATGCAGATCTTAGGAAAACCCAGACTTACTGAGATAATAACTATGTGAACAGGGGCTGGAGATGAGTGGAGATTTGTGGAAGACAAAAATGACAAGACACTTGACAACTTACAAAATTAAAAATAAAATTATTTTTGCATTATACAAATATTTTCAATAAAGTGCTTGGGTCTCACATGTCTAGAAATGTGTACTTGAACCTGCTGTAGTTAAAACAATCCTTGAAGAGGGCTAAAGTGGGGTTTACAAAACACTTTTTTCAGTCCACTAAAGCTCATTCTTTTTAGGACTTATACTTATCACTTTACAAGGCTCTCTCTCTCTCTCTCTTTCTCTCTCTCTCTCTCTCCCTCTCTCGCTCTCCTCTCTCTCTCCTCTCCTCTCATCTCTCGTCTCTCTCTCCTCTCTCCTCATTTTATATTACACTTCAAACCATTCTGCGGGGATTGATAAGACTCCAACAGGACTGAAAAACAAAATAAAGCTTTCAATTCTGGCCAAACCGACGGCACTGAACCAGACAATACAACATAACATTTCGTGAATTCCTTTGTCATTAAAATAGAATCCTCTGATGAAGATTACAATATAAGTGCACAGTATAATTAAGCGTAACCTTGTATGATCTAGTTTACCAAATAATATTCTTGTCTTGATACTTGTTAATGTATTGTTGTGAAATATTATAAATACAAACTCCCTAATGCTAATCAAAGTAAGTTTGCTGAATTTTGGAGAATTATTAAGTTGATCATATGCGCAGCATTAATTTTGCAAAATATAAGATTAAATGAGAGAGAGACCTTACAGACCTTACAGACCTTACATCTTGTTCGGGTTGCCCCAGGTCCCTCAGTGTGAGGCACCTCTAATGTCTACCAGAGAGTTGCTAGCACATCTTCCGGTATATTTTGCATCTTCCAATCTTGGATGGTCTGGGATGCAGCTTAGATATTTGTCGAGCTTATTCTTAAACACATCTACGCTCACTTCTGATATATTCCTCAGATGAGCTGGCAACGCATTGAATAGACGCTTGCATTATATCGATGCTGGTTGCGTAGTGGATTAATGTTCTGTTGCTTTCCTTTATTTTTACCTGGGATAGTTTTGGGCACTATTAATCTACCTCTGCTTGCTCCTTCTGATATTTTTAGCTCCATGATATTTTCGGCTATTCCTTCTATCTGTTTCCATGCCTGAATTATCATGTAGCGTTCTCTTCTCCTTTCTAGACTATATAATTTTAAGGATTGTAGTCTTTCCCAGTAGTCAAGGTCCTTAACTTCTTCTATTCTAGCAGTAAAGGACCTTTGTACACTCTCTATTTGTGCAATATCCTTTTGATAGTGTGGGTACCATATCATATTGCAATATTCAAGTGGACTACGAACATATGTTTTAAAAAGCATAATTATGTGTTCAGCTTTTCTTGTTTTGAAGTGCCGTAACAACATTCCCATTTTCGCTTTACATTTTGCCAATACATTTGCTATTTGATCATTGCATAACATGTTCCTATTCATCGTCACACCAAGGTCTTTAACTGCTTCCTTATTTGTGATTGTCTCATTATTAGGTTCCCTATATGCATATAGGTTTCCTTCTCTGTCTCCATAATTTATTGATTCAAATTTATCAGAGTTAAATACCATCCTATTTACCTCTGCCCAATCATACACTTTGTTAAGGTCTCTTTGTAGCGCGTTCCTATCTTCATCACAAGTAATTTCTCTACTTATTCTTGTGTCATCGGCAAAACTACTCACTACCGACTCCTTAACATTACTGTCTATGTCTGCAATCATAATAACAAACAGTAATGCAGCTAACACCGTACCTTGTGACACACCGGATATTACCTTAGCTTCATCCGATTTCTCATCGTTTGCAATAACTATCTGTTTTCTGTTGTGTAAAAATTCTTTTAACCATCTTCCTACTTTATCCACTATATTATTTGTTCTAATTTTCTTCGCTAATATATTATGGTCTACCTTGTCAAAAGCTTTTGCAAAGTCTAGATAAACCACATCTGTTTCATTTCCGCTTTTCATATTTTTGCATATGTTCTCACGGTGGACTAACAGTTGGGTTTGTGTACTTTTTGCGGGTACAAAACCATGTTGTCCTATATTAAACAAACTATTTCTTATTAAATGTTTCATAATATTTTTCTTCATTACCCTTCCATACACTTTCATAATATGTGATGTTAGACTCACAGGCCTATAATTACTTGCCTCTAGTCTTGATCCACTTTTGAAAGTGGGGGTAATATATGCTAATTTGTGCTCATCATAAATCTTGCCTGTATCTACACTTTGTCTTAATAATATTGCAAGGGGCTTTGCGATAGAATGAACTACTTTCTTTAACAAAATACCAGGGACACCATCAGGACCTGCAGCGGCACAATATCAGCTTCATTAATATCTATGTCAGCTAAATATTCACTATTTTCGTCCCTTACTTCTATATCATTATCTTCATTATCAATTCTAGGGGTGAATTCTCTCTTATACCGTTCTGCCAATATGTTGCATATTTCCTTTTTTTCATTCGTTAATCTCCCTTCAATTCTTAGAGGGCCTATTTCTATTCTTCTTTTATTCATCTTTTTCGCGTTCGAGTATAATAGTTTGGGGTTTTGCTTGATATTTAATAGGGTTTTTTCTTCCAAGTCCCGTTTTTCATTTTCTTTTGATTGTATAATCTTTTGTTTTGCATTTTCTATCCTACTTTTTAGTTCTATAACTTTCCATGCATTTTTTTCTTTTGCAAGACCTTTTTTCCACTTTCTGATTTTCTGGAACAAGATCCTTCTGTCTCTTAGTATGCATGACTGATGTTTACTTTTCTTCTTCGGTATATATTTATCCACTCTTTTCTCTAATATTTTACATAATATCTCCGTATTTACCCTTATGTCATCACTTACGAAAATGTTATCCCAATCTTTGTTTAATTCTTAATTTATTTCTGACCATTTTATATTTTTACTGTAGAAGTTGTATTTTCCATATCCTTCCCACTTTTTCATTTCTTGCTTATCTCTGTTTTCACTTGCTTTGGAATGGACTGTTAATTTTATGACATTATGGTCTGAAATACTCGCATTATAAGCTATTATTTCTTTAACATAATTCACCTCGTTCACAAATACTAGGTCTAAAGTATTTTCCTTTCTTGTTGGCAGGTGATTTATTTGTTGAATGTTGTATTCTAGTAGCATATCTAATAGCTTTTCGAATTGCCTCTTATCTTCTGCACTACTATTACTCTCTTTTTTATATGTATAAATACAACCACAATCTCCTATTCGTTCTTTCCAGTCTACGAAAGGAAAGTTAAAGTCTCCAGATAGGAGAATAGTCCAATCCTTGTGATTTCTACATATATCATCCAATTTTTCTATTATTATGTCAAACTCTTTAGTATTAGGGGGTCTATATATTACTATGTTCATTAATTTTCAGATTCAAATTCTACCGCTATTAGTTCACATTCTGAGTTACTATATTTCTCATATATTTTTCCTTGTTTTTTGTCTTTCCCATATATGGCGGTTCCCCCTTGATTCCTATTTTTTCTATCTGATCTATAAGTTTGGAACCCTTTTATTTGATCATCATTCCCAGTCTTTTGGGATACCAGGTTTCACTTATATCATTATATCTATTTTCTTTTCAATTTGGGTTAGTTCTTCTAAGTACTCTATTTTTCTTTTTGAGTTACTCGTAACTAAACCCTGCGCATTCATCACTATGATGGTTTGCGTGTTTTCTCCTTCAGTTAATATGGGTAATAATAAGGATTTTCCCATGTCTCTTTCCTGTTCTGGTATGTTGTTCTTTTTTTAATTTCCAGAATTTTTGACATAAAAATATCCAACTTTTCCATAATATTTGATCTTCCTTCGTCATAATTATTCATTTTGTGTCTGAATCTGCAATTTTCTCCGTATCTGCAATATCCTCTTGCATCATAAATACAGTTCTTATCTCTTGAGTTGTATCTTGGAGCTGATGGTTGGAAATATTTCGCTGACACACCATATCGCGGTGATGGCTTGGTTTTTTCTTTCACCTGATATTCTTTGTTCCTCTCTATTTGTTTCTTTCTTATTTTGGATTTTATTATTTGATTGTTATTTGATATTGATTCATGGCTACAGGGTGCATATATTTTCATTTTTTGTCGAACTTACATCCTTTTCCTTCTTTTAGGTTTTTGCATATTTTTGGATGTAGATGTCTGCAATCATCCTCAGAGCCGTCTAGGTATGCACATTTACCATATATTTCATAGTTGTGACATACTTAGGATGTTTGTAGTACATCTTTCTCCGAATCTGCAATTCCCTCTTTTCAATAGGTTACAGACTTTGTTTTTCTTGTCTATTTTTTTCCTCTTTCCCATCATTGTTCAGATCTGGGTAGAGCCTCTTCAGGATTTTCTTTTGTGTTGTCATGTCGTAATTGTATTTCTTCGTAATGTATGCTGGTTTTTTTTTTCTTTGATTGCCTCATATACAGTATCAATGAGTATCTCTGCATCCATACTTTTATC
Source organism: Macrobrachium nipponense (assembly GCF_015104395.2). NCBI lineage: Eukaryota > Metazoa > Arthropoda > Malacostraca > Decapoda > Palaemonidae > Macrobrachium > Macrobrachium nipponense. The sequence goes on from NC_061100.1 coordinate 11,047,228, forward strand.
TTGTTCTTTGTTTTCCTTATTTTTTTCTGTCATTTCAGTTTTGTTTACTTCTCTTCCGTTTTCCTCTTCTTCTTCATCCTCAACTATTTGTACATTCAGTCTTGATTTAATAACATTGTCTATCCATGATAGACAAGTTGAGCAAAATATTCTGGTATCTTTTCTCATATCTTGCATTACTTCAGCGCATTGCGGATGCGTCGGAATGTTGCATGCAGCACTTTTTCTGATCAGGTTTTGTGGATTAACTATGCTATACCACACCTTACACAGTTTGCATGCTTTTGGCATTCTTTTTCCTATTGCATCAATTAGGATATTCACAATGTTCACCTTATTCATTTTCTTTGTCGGAATATGTTGATTTATGTATATTTTCTTTATGAGTCTCTTGACCACTTGGATTTTATTTGGAACTTCTTCAATTATTTTCAAGATGTTTTCTGTTGATTTGTTCCAGTTTGAAGGATCATATCCTTCTAATATATCTTTTGCATCTTTTTGGTTATGGCTGTTGTTGATCTCATAGATGAGAAATGCCAGCTCCCTTCCTGCTACCTCATCGTATTGCGAATCTGCTAAACACGCTAAATTTCGCCATTTCTCACCACAGTTGGAACTTACTGCTATCTTGATCTGATCTACAGTATTTCACTTGATAAACTAACTTAGTAGATGCTTTATCCTAATATTTTCACACTAATCTTATCACCGACAGTTCACGAACACTTCTAGATACTTCTCAAATTCTAGACGTATGTTAAACGCATGATATCTGTTGATTAATCAGACTGTGCGCGGGAACGTCTCACCAAGCAAAATGGCTACTGTCAGAGAGAGAGAGAGAGAGAGAGAGAGAGAGAGAGAGAGAGAGAGAGGCTGGAAATGCTGGAATGTAAGACGAAATTATCGGATTTTCCAGGATAACAGGATAGATATACTGACCAACAATGGCCCGAGTTTTATAGATACCCAAAAGTTTCTGTTAGGTTGGTCTAAATGATATTTGTTTACAAGTTACATTTGATAAATGAGCCATAAATTGTTTACTTTTCACTAAGACCTTTGGAATCAAGAAGTTTCAGATTTCACAATTAACTTCCATTTTGAATGAACTCTTCTCTCAGCTGTTTTGAAGGAGACATCAAGAACTGGTTTGACTAAAACTTAATGCTCTCTTTGAAGAAGTTAGAGCAGCAATATTTCAATAAATCTTAGTTTAACCAGGTCACTGAGCTGATTAACAGCTCTCCTAGGGCTGGCCCAAAGGATAAGACTTTTATTTACGTGGCTAAGAACCAATTGGTTACTTAGCAACGGGACCTAGAGCTTATTGTGGGATCCGATCCACATTATATCGAGAAATGAATTTCTAATCACCAGAAATAAATTCCTCTGGTTCCGCATTGGCAGCAGCGGGGAGCGAACTCTGGCTACCAGACTGATAGGGGGAGTATGCAACCCCCTTGCCCCATGAGGAACTTATGGCAGTTAGTTATAAGTCAGAAGAAGTAAGGAAGTGGGAAGTAGCGAAAAATATGACAATTGACTTTCTATATCACATTGGCTGGATAAAATAAATAGTAAGAAATTGAATGAAGCCAAACTGACAACAAAAGTGACGATTTTAATTCAAAGAAAAACAGACAGTTGAAACAATGGAGAAACTTTGCAATAACCAACAAAAACAAAATTAATGCCCCATGAGATACTGTTTACAGGGCTTATGTATGAGTATGTATAAATAAAGGCAAATGCCACAAAGGAAAAGTGATACCACAGAGTGGTTGTTAGGGGTTTACTAGAAGTCTGCTAGTAAGCAAGTAAAGGACCGTGCGTCGAAAGGCCTACCAATCACTCCGTTGTTTCACTTTCCCTTGATGGCATTTGCTTTTATTTATACATTCATCACGTTCCATATCTTCGTGAATCAGTTATCCATATTACGTATGTACCGATGAATAACATAACAGATTCTTTACTATAAAGGTGAGGATTTAGGAAACGATAGCACATCTGTTTGCTATAGAACCACACTATATGTTTCACAAAGAGCCTCTAAAAATGTGTGAGCTGATGGATAAGCTAAAACCGTAGGTTTAGGAGTAGAGGAAATTGAACTAACCTTACGCAAAAACTTCAGATTAACTACTATCGTTGTAAATAGATGCTATATTGAAAATATCAATGGAACATTGAATGAATTCTACATAGCGAATAATATTTCACCCCTCAAATGCATGAAATCTTTAAGTGACTCGCAGAAATGCCAAAATAAAAAGAAAGTCACAAAATAAAGCAATGGTAGGCCACGAAATTTCAAACCAATGAGAAAGTAAACACAGAAGGAAAGGCTAAGTGATGTCAACAGGAAGTGAACAGCAATATGAATAAATACATGGGTAGCAAGAACATGAAACTCTATCGAAATAAGAGAAGGAATAAGGGCTGGAGGATGCTGACATGACAAAGGAACAAAACATAGATGGTTAAATCTCAGGATATTAGAAGGTATAGGTGAAAACTTGGAAGTTCCAGATCTACTAGCGAATAATATTTCACACCCTCAAATGGCAAATGAATCTTTAAGTTGCTAGCAGAAATTTGCCAAAAATAAGGAAGTCACAAAATTAAGCCACTGGTAGCCACGAAATTTCAAACCAATGAGAAAGTAACCCAGAAGGAAAGGCTAATGATCGTAGGAAGTGAAACAGCATATGAATAAGATAATGGGTAGCAAGAACATGCTTATCGTGGCGGGTAAGGGCTGGGGTGCTGATGAGGCAACATAGATGGTTCATCTCAGGTATTTAAGAATGGAGGTGAAAATTTGGAAAGTTCCAGATCTAACATACTGGAAACGTAACTGATGCTAACCAAAATGTGGTTACAGACAAATCAATAAAATAACCTGCAAACTTTTCTTGAACGAATGAAAACTCCTACGTTGACGCGTACAGACACATATACAGGAGGGTTGGCTAACAATGAAACCGGATGTCAGAGTTCCTTTGGCGTCACTATTATACCACTTCCAATCCTTTTAGGCGTTTCCTCCCACGCTGCCCTACGTACTTGGCGGGAAGGGTGAAACGTGTATTTTCACTATAAGTTCTACTACTTATAAAACACGATCAGTAGCAAGAGAGCTAAAGGATATCATCGTAACCTGTAGCGAAACATTTTTATGATTCCATTTGCAATTACTGAGCAATATAGAAGTAAAATAAGTTTAATACCCAATGGTGAAACAGGCTTTTTTTTCTACTCTTCCTCCAGTCTCGGCGTCCAGTGCTTTGATGTATACGTATCTTAGGTAATGAAATCCTCTCTTGGATCTCTAACAGATAATCGTTACTTTCTATACCGACATTACATTTATTATGCCACTCTTTTTTATCTCCCTACCCTCTTGTAAAACAAATTATACACAACACTATAAGTTTATAATATCTATATATATATAACATATAGATATATATATATATATATATATTTATATATATATATATACATATATATAGATATATTATGATATATATATATAATATATAAATATATACATATATATATATATGTGTGTGTGTGTGTGTGTGTGTGTGTGTGTGTGTGTGTATAAATGAGTGTTAGGTTCTTCCTTCAACTCCCTCCCAGTCGGATGCACTGTCGATGAGACAACTATAAACAACCTCTGTTACGACGACGATTTGGTTCTGATTTCCCCATCAGTGCAAGGTGTCCAACGACATATCGACACTTGCCGCCAATATGCAGAGGAATTTGATATCCTACACAACGAAACCAAGACCCAGTGCATGTCGCTGCTCCCGATATCGCTTAAGCATATTGCAGAACCACAAATTTTCCTCGGAAGTCATCGGCTGGAATTCGTACACGAATTTCCGTATTTGGGTCACATTCACGGACGACCTAAAAGATACGGCAGAGGCGTCGTAAACTGTGTGCAACTGGCAACATGATTGCAAGGAGGTTTGCCTTCTGTCACCGAGACTTGAAACTGCTGCTCTTCCGCTCGTACTGCTACAGTATTTATGGGTGTTCCCTCTGGACGCTTCTATACCTGAGAGACCATTAGACGCATCACTGTTGTGCACAATGACATTCTGAGACGCCTCACAAACACTCCCCTCCCCGCTACCACTCTGCCACACAGATGTTCATAGAAAACCGCCTGGACAACTTAAAATCATTGCAAGGCGAACAATGTCCAGTCTGGTAACCCGAGTGAGAGACAGCAGCAATTCGCTCATACAAAGCATTCTAAGGAGTGAAGCAAGAAGATCTAAATTTTGGGAAAGATGGGAAAATGAGGCCTTTGTTCCTTAAAGGACTTCATCTCTGTATTATTGGCAAGGTATCATCTGCAGAATCTGTCATTATTATTATATTTATTGCTGATATTTTAATTTTTCATTATTACTGTGAATACTATCAAGTTAAAGTTTTTCTACATTCAATTTTCGTAGTTAGCCCTCTGAACCTGACCACTGTAACCACCTAAGGTCTCTAGCTGAAATTTAAGTTATATAATCTGTGCACTAACTATTATAACTTTCGATGCATTTTTTCTCTCTCCAATATTATTATTACTGTTATTACCAGCATTGATTCCTATCTTTTATACTACCTCAGCTATTGTGTGGATGGTGCCGTTTATTTTTTTTTACCCTGTTGTCTCATGTATGTAAATTGTGTATGTTACTGTCTGTAATTTGCATATTCCATGTATATGGCCCTGAGCTGAGTTAAAGGATATTAGTATTATTATCCATGGAACAAAATCGTGCTAGGGAGAAACTGTTTTACAAACTATCACTATATAACCTTTCTTCTTAATGCAAACAAAAGTCATTACAACTTGAATATTTCTTTTAGATGAAGCACAGCTGTCTAAGATTAACTAAGGGCAAGATTATTTTCCTTCATTAGTTGTATTAAAGCAGATTCAAGGATATTTCTACATATAATATTTTTAAATGTTAACATAATACTGTGGAACAAATCAATTCTAAGAGATTTCTGGCTTGAGTGCATTAAAAGAGGATTATTCTTTTGACCAGTTCTAACCGAATATTTATGTTGATATATTATGATAAATAATTAATTACTTACCTGTCTGGTCCAAGCAAAATGGAATTTTATGAGCACTGTTGCTACTCAAGTGAGGACAATTGCTGACAAGTATGTTTTTTTTTCACTGTTATTATATGAAAAGATTTAATTAAAACTGAATATTTTAAAAACTGATTTGATGGACACGAAGCGGAACAAAGGATGTACTTATGTGATACTTTGTTTCTGTCACTTTTATTATAAAATGTCCTAACAGCTTAGTAACAGCAAATATGCAAAATGTGAGCTGAATGATATACAAACCTACTTAACTTCTTAGCGTTCTGTGTCTTGTTACCCAGAAGTACAGGAACATCAAAGAGAACACAGAGACTTACATATTGATAAGCTAGCCAGAAAAACTAAGTACGTAAGTTACATTTTTTTTCTACACTTAATAAATTGACACAGCAATTATTCATATCTGATAACAATATTTAAAAAGGGAACAAGTAACTATCGTGGCCTACTTCTTCAGTGGATTACGAGACAAGGCAAGTTCATTCAATTTTACTACTGGATTAGGTATATTTCTTCTGCTGTAACAGAATTCCATCTTGTAAAGTTGCCAATTAAAACACGAAAGCATAAATTTTCTAGTGTAATGTTAGTTAGGAAAATTAAGATAAATATAGAAAAAGAGAGAGAGAAATCCACTGACAGACAGGAGATTGAGAAAAAAGAATAAGATAGAGAGAGAGAGAGAGAGAGAGAGAGAGAGAGAAGCAACAGAAGTGTTTCTCGTAATAACCCAAACAAGTGAAGTGTTTATCGTACAGGCGGCAATTAATTAAATGCATTAGCTGCTTTATGATAACGCGATTGAAATAACCTTTAACCACCCACCGGAACCGGACAGTTCCGGTGACGTCATTAATCACGCCCAAACAGGTTGTGACAATGGACGCGATCAACAAATGAAGAAGACCAGAAGGCGGCAACAGAAAAAAAGACCTTCCTCCTAAGAAGAGGATTAGACATCTCTTTGGAGGATGCCTACTGAGAAGCAGTGAAAGGAGAGAAGCTACAGAACATCTATAGGGTGAAGGTATGTGCCTTACCAGCCATGGGGAAGAAAGGCTTCAAACATCAACACTTTGCCTCAACACCTCAATACAATCTAAATTTTTATGTTTTCTTATACTTGCATATGTATCGCTAGTGTGAATGAAGAACGAAAAACTTCGTTGTGTCTTTCTAAGCATCCTGAGACTTGAAAGGAATCCAGAGAAACTTCAATGAAACATTAAAAGACACAAAGCAAATAAAAAGCCATCACACTGGCAAGAAATAAAAGACTACAATACAATAAATACGGAAGAATAATAAAGCCATTACAAGGATAACAAGTGAAAAACGAGCAAATATAAAAAGTTCCTTACAAATAGGGGCAGCGGTGGGATCCCGAAGGAGAAAGGCATAACAAGAAAGGAAAACATACGACAATAAATAAGGCGAATTATAACAGACGGCGAGGACAACAACAGAAAACATTCCCGCTTACAATCGTCAATATTTACAGAAGCTGAAAATATAGCAGCTGGTAGTGAAATAAAATTTATAAACATTATCGCTTTTTAAGAAATCCCACGTCTAAGATGAATATTCCCTGAAGATTGAACAACAAGCCACTACAATAACAGAAGATTAAACAACGACTTCAAGAACGGGAGATGACAAATTGGCTTCCTTAGTATTGAACCAACAGTTTTTTAGTTAAATGCCTGACCTTTTTGCAAACTGTACAGATTCTCGGCTTTCTGCATTCATTAGGGGAATGATTGGTATACCCGCAGTTTTCACATGTTTTTTGTCTAGCTCCTTGAGCTTGATCATTCACTGGTTTTGAATTATTTGTGTTTGCATACTGACCATTATTGTATCTTACAGGTGGACCATTCCTTGATTGAGTCTGTCTTCCTTTCTGGGTTGGATTCCATTTTTTTCCTATCATTTTGTACATACTTCCCTTGAAAGGAAGTTTGTCTATTCCCTAATTGTCTGAGATTATCAATGTAATTATTACTTCTTTTATATTTCTGCCTTTCCTTTCATTTTGAACTTCTGTTATCCCTACAAATTCCTTAGAAAAGTCTACTTCTTTCTTTCGGATTTCTTGTCTCAAGTATAATTTCTTGACCTTTGTGTTTTGCTCATGTACTGATAAACGGAGGGAGATGATAGACAATCACCTTTTTCCTCTGATCCTCGGTCAATTCACTTAATCGTTTGTTTGTTTGCTTGTTTGTATGGTGTTTTTACGTTGCATGGAACCAGTGGTTATTCAGCAACGGGACCAACGGCTTTACGTGACTTCCGAACCACGTCGAGAGTGAACTTCCATCACCAGAAATACACATCTCTAACCCCTCAATGGAATGCCCGAAAATCGAACTCGTGGCCACCGAGGTGGCAGGCAAAGGCCATACCAACCACGCCACTGAGGCGCCATTTTTTCTATAAAAATCTGAATGGCATCAAGAAAATCTGGCAGGAGTGTTAATCGCCATCAAGTCTCAACCTTTTGTAGTGAGAAGACTATAGCTCATGCCAATGGTGACCTCTTAACCAGTGTTATGATTTGTATGCTTGTTCTGGCTTTTCGTGAGTTCGACCAACAGTGTTTCGTGTCTGGATGTGAAGGAAGAGTTCTTTTTGCAGTGCATGTGACCTGTTTTATTTTTTGTTTTTTTATTGCTGTTCTTTGTTCTCTTACACATGCAGGTCTTCTTCAGCTTCTGGTATATCACTGAAATGGTCTCCCTCATATACTTATTTTACGTAAAGTGGATGTACTCAATTATTAAGTGCATCTTGCAGACTTGTTACTTTACTTCTGCCTTTTTAACATACTTAAAATATGAGTAAGGAAGTAGGAGGCTTCCATTTACATAATTTTTAAGGCAAATCGAATATAAAGTAGATAATTTTTTCGACCATTAAGGGTATTTCCTCCTACTATTGAGTCCACAATCGTTCACTAGGTAATCATCTGCCTTGAGACAGTGCATTTGTATCCAAAGTCACAAGAAACTCCCTATAACATTAATTTTCAGGTTGTGAATGTGTTGGGGAGAGCTATAGAAAGTACAACTACGTTTTTTGTAGTTTATTCTGATAATTTCTAGTAAAAATATGCAGAGGTCTGTCTACCCTCCCTCAGACAGCTTCCGCATCCGCTCTCTCTCTCTCTCTCTCTCTCAACAGTCGTCTCTCTCTCTCTCTCCTCTCTCTCTCTCTCTCTTCTCTCTTCTCTCTCTCCTCTCTCCTCTCTCCCCTCTCTCTCTCTCTCGAGCACACATTCATGCTACAAGTTATCGATATCTGATTCTTTTTATTGGCACGAAAAGTACTACATAAGTTACCGATATTTACAAGAAATTACATAGAAGTCATTTAAACATTATAAATAAAATGGTAATGGCCATCTTTTATAACTTTAATATTATTTTAAATGTCAATGCTTAAATAATAAAACGTTAAGTGGAACCATACTGCCCTAAATTCTTTTTATGTTGTGGCTATTTATCTTTGTATCCAGCTAGTTCTGGTTGCAATGAGTTAGGCTGTGTGCTAACACACGAAAGTAGGACAGCAGCGTCATCATTTCCATTTTGTCTTTGCCATCGAATTCTCCTCATAAACATCAACTTCTACAATCTCACTTTACTTTCTAGCTCTTTATAAATTTCTTTCATCGTCACTAGTTACAATTACATTTTTATGAGCCAGGCAGATTTCATTATTAACTTTAATGACTCAAATAACTGACATTGATACTTTCTTTATAGCACTACTCTCGTTCAATTTCCGCATTATACAGTTCACATTTAAGAATTATAAAAAGATTTAGTTTTATTCTTCACAACACTGCCATTTTTCTAATCATCACGCCATATCATAATTTGCCGTTACAAGGTCAGTCCTTAACAAACTCATTTACCTGATGTGTCTGTTGGACGACAAAGAAGCTAATTTCTAGCCTTAGGGGCATTTTCTCTCACAATGGGTTCACAACCCTCCACAGGACACTTTCGACCTTGGGATATGTTCTGTTTATATCCAGAGCCTCTGATACTCACTCCCAAGAGCAGAAGTGCCTAGTTAGTACAGATTACTATCAGCACTGCGGCAGTCACACCTGGTATACAGTTATATATATATATATATATATTATATATATATATATATATATATATATATATATATACATATATGTATGTATGTATGAATATATGTATGTATACATACATACATACATACATACATATATATATATATACTATATATATATATAATATATATAAATATATATAGATATATTATATCTTATATATATATATATATATATATATATCTATATATATTATATATATCTATATATATAATCTATATATATATATATATAATATATATATATATTAATCATATTAATAATATATATATAATTGCTATTTGGGCATGTTTTCTTTCTTATGCAATTTCTATTTAAGTCAATAAGCATTGTTCGCAGATCTTATCTTCTTACCAAGATTAAATCAGACTTTATATCTTTTTCTCTTCTTGCAAGCTGCTCAGGATTAAGGAAAATACGTCTAAATTCCTGCAGGCAGGAGTCATTTTTCCTCAATCTGAAAAAAATGAATGCCAGAAGAGAAAAATAAGAAGTGTAGACTGATTCAAAGTCTTGATAAGAAGATAGTGCTTGTTAATAATGGCACTGAATTCATTAAAAAATATGTATATATTTACACACACCAACGGTCACTTTTTATCAGATAATAACCACACACACATATATATACATCAAAGATTTATCTGTATCTCTACGGTAGCCTCAACCTACCGAATGATTACTGAATACATTTACTGAATAGATTCAGGGCCTCATACTCTGATGAGGTTTCCAGGTTAGGACCAAGAAGTTTAGATGACGAGCACCAGAGGCTCATGTGATTAGGTCACTTGGAATACACTCCCAATGTCTGGAAAAAACAATGAAGGCCGTAATGCTGGTATATCGGATCACAGCGGATTGCTGGCGAGGCTTTCCACGGGATGGTCGAGATGCGGAAAACACAGAGGAAATGGAGCGGAATATTTTCTGGGAATGGGACAATTACTGGATGATGATGAGGAGTAAATTACACGGAATGTGAAAACAAAGATCGATTTGTCAAGTTTAAGAATAGCTGAAGCGAGGAACCAATGACTTGCAGCATACAAGCCAGAATTACTTCGCTCCTGGGAATGTGTAAGATGATCTCACATTACATTTATTTGATGTAAAATAGTAAAGTAAAACTTCTGTAAATTCACTTTCAATTCACTGAGTATGAAATCATATAAAATCTGTAAATCTAAATCTGATTCAGTATTCTATAACAAAAGTAGAATCTTTTAATTAAAAGGTAAGATTAACATTTCATTATATTTACAAAATTATTTCTAAATAGCCTTGAAGAGGAAATGACCTAAAAGAGCCTCTCTGTGATGGATATTACATCAACTAAAGCAGAACAATGAGTTTAGTTGGTATAGTAAGAAGAGAGGAGCTGGAACCAGTCAAGAAATTAATTTCTAATAACCAGAGACAATTTCCTCTGATTCCTCGTTGGCAGAGCGGGAGAATCGAACTCGAGACTACCGAATCGGTAGGCGAATAAAGTATACTACTTGATATTTTGGAGGAAAAGATCGAGCAGACCACGCCTTAAGAGGGCTATGAGAACGAAATGAAGCAGTTTTTTTCCAAAAATCATTATTTCTTGACTGTAAATAAGACATGAAGGGATTATATCACCTTCCCGACAAAAACATTTAAATGTGGAGTTGTGTCTCTTTTTATGCCTTTCCCATCTTCATCGATTTCGCTGCCTTTTTATGTCAACGAACTTTCTTCTCCAGTACCATTTCATTCACCTTGAAAACCACTAACTATTCATCCTCTACTCCCTTGACACGTCTTGTTTTGCCTGACGCTCCTTCACATTGCTGAAACATCCGGTGAGTTCGTGTTTATCTCGGTATTCTTAGTTATCTTGACTGCTTTCAACGAGTCTTCCTTTAATTCTTACCTCTTCAGAGTTCAGCAGATCTTGTGTTATCATAATAGTTCAGGTTGGAACACACAGCCCTCGTTGGGAGTTGTCACTTTTCATAATTTTTTTTATCATTAAGAGCCGATTTCAAGTCTGTCTTCCTTAGAACGAAGTTGAAAAATCTCGCCGTCCTAATTCATCCAAGAAACAAATCTTCGTTCTTCATTCTTTCATAGACTCGTCTGTTATACGTATATATTTCCTATTTTATCATTACAGGATATAAACGATATATTCCTAAACTCATCGTCAAGTCAATAATGACCCAATTTACTTTGGACTAAATCGCGACAAGAATGAAATTTTCCTGACGAATTACAACAGACTTTCTACTTTTTATATCCGCCTTAATATCTCGTGGGAACGTTTACATCCTTCAATTTACTTGAAGGATAAGTAATACTCGAAGCCATACAACGGATATCTTTGGAATCAAATCTTCCGATTGTTACTCGATTAGAACAATCCATCTTATCGCAGTTACTTTAATCAATTTCATTTCATCTTGCCAGCTTCATCAACCAAAAAGCTGTTGTCCATATCACCGTACAAACGTAATCATAGCATATTTAGACTAAAATTCTCCGTTCAGTTCAGCAATTCATCATAGATATATCTCCAATTAACCTGGCTTGTTTATTTATTTGCTTGAATGGTGTTTTTACGTTGCATGGAACCAGTGGTTATTCAGCAACGGGACCAACGGTTTTACGTGACTTCCGAACCACGTCCCAGAAATACACATCTCTAACCCCTCAGTGGAATGCCCGAGAATCGAACTCGCGGCCACCGAGGGGGGCAGGCCAAGACCATATCGATCACGCCACTGAGGCACCTTCCGATTAACCTGGTAATTCTGTATGTTAGGTTTCTTTCACGAACTCCACATATTCTGCAACTTATAATCTCTTTTCACTGTACTACAAAGTTCATGTTGGCCAAGTTCCTTATTTAGGAAATTACGAAACACCTACGTAAAATGCGTAAAGTTACCATAGAGACAGAAGTGCCTTCGCCTGAATACTTTGCTAGCTACTTGGAATTTTATTGGTCTAAGATCCTACCAATTTGGAAAATTGCTTCTCTCGTCACATATCTCACTAAATGATGACCGTATTCCATAGAGTTCTCTGAAGGTTTTATGAATATTGACCATCAAATACATAACGCACACACACGTTCTTCTCGTACTTTGGATGGTTTGTTGAGAACTGGTTTCTTTTTCTACACTTTTCAAGTTAGATTAAGTTAAAAATTTTTGCGAATATTTTTTTTCTCTCAACTATGTTTTAAAAGTTTTTGTAAAATGTAACGAATTTTATGTTATATTTGCAGATTGAAGATGCCCATAGTATTGTGCGAAACGTCTCTTATATATATATATAAAAAAAATATATAGATATATATATATAATATATATATATATAGATATATATATATATATATATATTCCAATAAGAGGTCGAGGCTAGTCCCCATCATGTAACAGGTGAAGAAGCAAAACAGCTCAATCTCAATACATTGGGTTGCTTTATTGTTGCCAACGTAACGTTTCAAGACTATGGTCTCATTTTCAAGGCTATCAAAGAACCAAAAATACATAAATTACAAACTTGTCCAGCAGGGATTAATATAAATTGTTACATACAAATAAGCACGAGAAAAAATATATATAAAATAAAATAAAAATAAGTAAAAACACACAATGTATTAAATACTAACTAAAAAATTGTTAAAAAATATAAAACAAACCTTACAACCCGAGGTTTGGATGCTGAAAAGCCTGCCAGAGCGAGAAGGAGTCGAGATAACCAAGGAAAGAAGATAAGAGAGGGCGGTCTAAGCAATGTATAATGGAACTGTTGTGTTGTTATTCAATGTTGGAAGAAGGTGATTAATGGCCAAGGACTCAAGTATAGGGAGTTGGTTTTCATTAGGGCTGGATAAAATTACCTTAAAATCATCGAGAAGTTTTGATTTAGGTCGAAAACATTAAAAACTGGCAACATCTCCTCGCTTATATTTCATCCACATTGAAAATTTTCGAATTCAGGAAAAAAAACAAGTTTTTTTTTTCTTTCTTTTTTAATACACTGAAATTGGGTTATAAAAAGCAGAGTTCCGACCGTTGCCGACTGCGATAAAAACATGCAGGCAACTGTTTCTAACTCCAGAGTATTTACATGGACACATAAATTATGACCTGTTGTTCTGTATGTTTCCGAATGTTCAAACCATTCGAAAACCTAGAAACATGATGACAGAACAAACGAAGATTATTCTGTTAATATATGAGGAGCCGAGTTCCAACTCGCATCCATTATTAAAAGCTTAATTTTCATCATATTTACGGAACATATTTCTGTCGAGGTAACAAAATGTGATATATTTTCAGCTCAAGTTAACATATGAAACTCGACACTTCCCTTCCACGTTAAGCACTGAACCCTCGTTTTTAGGGGATACGTTCAACGTCCTTGCAGAATGAACTTCAGAGACCGAAAATAATTAATTTTATCTCATACAAAACCATAAAACGTTTGCGATTAAATATTTCGCACGAACTAAAATGAACCCGTTTCCATTACGAAGGTACACTGCTGAGAATTCCACTTTCTGATGAAATGACTAAAATCAAATGGCATCATTACAATAATGTAAATACAAAATAATGTCAGAAACAAGAATCTCACTGCATAATACTTTCTTCACTTATTCTATTTTGTCATTTACCTTATTTGTTTTATTTCATTTCTCTCTCACAGTTTATTCTTTTACCTCTCAATATTTTTTGTACTGGGCTGCTGTCCCTATTTTTTATCTTTTATTTAAAAAAATACACTTTAAAGGTAATTGTACAATACAATACATATACAATATATTAAATTTATGTGCAGAGTCAACAAATATAGTTATATTTTTTCATAGCTCAGCATACTTGAATTTCCTATGTATATACATTCATACAGTATACCTCTTGACATTGACGCATTTATTTATTTATTTATTTTTTAAGGATTTCAGCTTGCCTTGTAATAATAATGACAAGTTCTTCATTGGACAAGTTGGTTGTGTACTAGCCTATCAATCTGGTAGCCCGAGTTCGCTCCTCGCTGCCGCCAATGCGGAACCAGGGGAATTTATTTCTGGCGAGTAAAAATTTATTTCTCCATATAATGTGGTTCGGATCCCACAATACGCTGTAGGTCCCGTTGCTAAGTAACTAGTTTCTAGCCACGTAAATAAAAATCTAATTCTTCAGGTCAGCCCTAGGAGAGCTTTTAATCAACTCAGTGGTCTGGTTGAACTAACATATACAGTTGGTAAAGTGCCGGTCTCATAATCTCTGGAAATGGCGTTCGCTCCCTGTCAGGGGCGAATAATGAGGCTGTCTACCAGTGGTTACCACTTTGAGTGACGTCATGGCAGGGAGTTATGCTAAGGTCACACATTCACGTATCAACGCACGCATGCCCACGCATGAACGGAAATTGGTAGTTGGCAACAGCTTACGTCAGTAAACCGTAAATGTAACGTAAAACACACGTAAAATCGTAGACGTACGGTGACGGGTCGTCCAGTCGCTAAGCTCCGCCCACTAGGTCACCGTAGCCCACTCCAGTTTTGAAATGTTCAAAACAAGTCGTGGGTGGTCACGCCAAATGTCACCTGACGTAGCTCCAGGCACTGCACGTGGGAGCCACGGTGACTGCTGCGGGGTAAGCGCTAGGGTCACCAGCATCATTCGCCGTCGTTGTTTTCTTTCCGCGGCGAAGCACGCGGGCCTCCTAATTGCGCTGTAGCCTACGGCGAAACCGATTAACACATTTACAACCCTGTACGACATGGCAACGCTGTAGCGTGGTATAAAAGGTCAGGTCGGCGCCCTCAGGTCAGCTGTTGTTTCCGTCTCCCGAAACCAGCAGTTTCCTTCAAGCACTCTCCACAACGCCCTTCAAGATGACGAACCTCCTAAAACGACCAGGGAAGGGACCATCAACGTCACATCTTGCAGGACCTTCTTTCGGCCCGGAAAAGACTCCTACAGCCACTCCTACAACCACTCCTGCAGACATTCAGGACAGGGAAAAAGTCAACTTCCACCTACAGGAGTCGGAGTTGGATGAGATTCTGACTGATGACAGCGACACGGAAACTCTCCATGAAGCTACCCCCATTGACGAGGGACAGAACGTTCCCTTGACGGAGAATAGCCAAGACGTCGAAGATATTTGTTTCTTCTGAATAGCAGTCTTACAATAATGGTGTAACAAATAATGTAAATATTTGAGAGGAATTCCTATATACATCTAAAAAATATTATCTTGAATAGGTAAATTCCTATTTATTTCCAAGAATGTTTGATAAGTTATTAGATGTTATTCAATATCGCTTAAATATAAATCGCCCATAGTCAACAGTTTTATAAGTCTAAGTGTATGTCTGAATGGCAAAATCGAAGCAAGAAAATTCTAGTGCTAGTCTTATCCTATGTTCATTTATTTGTGATGTTACATTAATTACATATTATATATATTACAGATGGCTACTATCAAAAAGTTACCATAAAACTAAAATAGATTAATTTGTAGGAAAACAACGAAGAGACGAGCTGTTACAATGATTGTCTACAGAACGGCAAGCTCTGTTCACAGGCCCGCCCTTTCGTACCCTGCGGCACTATAACGGTGGGCGTGGTCTTGACGTGAAGTTGACGTACATAGAACATTACAATATCGGCGTTAGTTTCAGGTAGACGTCCGACCTTGCTTTCTTTGCGCGTACATTTGCGGCGCAATTTACGGTGCTGGCTTTACGTCCGTTAGCCCGTGTCCTGTTTACCAGCTGTTCAAGGTCATTTCACCGCGATGATGCCCACGATCCACATACGTGGGCATACGCCGTCGTGATACGTGAATCTGACGTCCGCCCGAGAGGTCATAGGCCTGGGGGGAGGACTGAAACTGACGACTTTGACTTTTATTAATAATTACAATATTAATGGCCTTCAGCGATTCCCCCTTAGTGGATATGCTTTAAATTCTAAAATCTTAGAAACACCAATAATAAAAGAATGATGAAAACATTCCTTTTAACCAGTCTCACATCTGGACTCTGAAGAGCGGATTTCCAACACTTATGTACTTGACTCATACACACACACATACCTTTGATAAATATCGCATGTCTAATAGCAAGTAATGTGGTTTATTTCTAGTTTTCTGTGCGTGCTACGCATATATCAACAAGCTGTGTGGTATTCTAGTTGCCTATTATTAAACTTTCAAGGAGATTCTTCAAAGAACATCAAGAAAGGGAATAAGTTAAAAGTCACCCAGCATTAGTGTTTGGATTGGGCAAGCCCCTCCAGGAATTAATTGGCTAATACTATGTTACTCAGGTCGGTGCCTTTGAAGGAGTGCTTCAGATATGGGATCTGGAAAGGGAATATCCGGGTTCTAATGTAGCTGTGGTAATATACTAATAAGACAGTAGATTTAACTAAATGATATTTATTGCCATAAATGAGCACATATTAAAGTTTTCCATAGTTAATATAAGTATAGCTGTTTCTGAGATGCAGAGTAACATCTTCATTTTGACGGTCAATACGATTTGACGTGATGCGTGAGTAAGCTTCTAGTGAAATTCAACAGTTTTGGCAGGTTCCTATGATCTATTTTGCAGCTCTATTTTGAAATAGGGAGTCTACCGTTCATTAGTAAACGTCCAATATTCGTAAAAAGAAATAAAGGTAGACTCAGTAGTTCAGGGACTAAGTCATCTCCATTAGTGGGCTTGTAACATTTCCTTAAGGTATGTCAGTACCTTCTCTAGCTATCTGGGATGGATATGGCATGCTGGGCAAACGATCACAAGGGGAGCGGTTGGGAGGTGGAAGGGTTTGAGGGCTGCGTCAGAGGGATTGGCTGGAGACAGAGGCTTTGAACGAATGTCAAATTGTGGGACATAAGACAGCATAATGTATACTTGGAAGGAGGGAGAAGATGGCTGCCAAGTTCTCTGATCGTTATACATGTGGGTGGGCAAGAGTTAATGGTTGGTATGTTGATTTGATCGCTGAGGGCATTCTGGAGCCACTTAAAGTGTGTGTGTGTGTGTGTATGTGTGTGTGTGCAGGCATGGGGGAGGGAGAATAAGAGGTAGAAAAGATAAGGAAAAATAATGCAGAGATGAAGACGAGGTAGCGGGAGGAAGAAGAACGTGGAGATGAAGGTATGGAAGGAGAGTCCAATATAGGGAGGAGAAAGAATGAGAAGGAGAAAGAGGAGGGTGATGAAGGTAGTAATGAAAAGGAGAGAGAGAGAGAGAGAGAGAGAGAGAGAGAGAGAGAACTTAATTTAAAAACTTGAATGAATGGAAATTATCGAAAGGAAACCATTTAAAGAGATAAAAAAAAAACTAAGATAAAAAAGGTGTAGAAATTATACAAAATATTTCCATGATGTTGCCTTTAAAATGTATATCTTACCAAGTATGTTATGTTTAGCATTTTAGTTATGCATTGTATGTAATAGTGATAACTGTTGTAGTCACGTATGTAATGTGTGTTAAGATTTCACAAGAAGCATATTTTAGATTGGCTAATATGTTTTGTCATTGAGAAATTTTGTCTTCCACCCACTGTATTCTGTACTTGTGATATCAAAGGCTTTGTTTTGCCTCGAGCGTCATCGCGAAAGATAACACGCGTTGACAGGTCAAGATAAAAATGAGGCACTCAGTTCTGAAAACCAACTTTGGTCTTGACTGTTTTGTAAACATGCCAATCATGATTAGCCACCTGATGGTGGTACCGAACGCATGAAGGCTTTGTCCAAAGATATTTTTCCTTATAGTCACGGACGCTTTTTGAGAATTACTGAGAGAGAAGTATTGAAGAAAAGTACATCGCAATTGTGTCATGAATTGTAAAGTTGTAGTGTCTCGGCACCAAAACGAAAAGATGATCACGTCAGACATTTTCCGTTGGAGTCACACAGCACCGGAAGTTCCAATACGTCTACTTAGGAAATGACCTCATCTTTCTTTTCTAGAATGTTCTGAGAGCTTTGTTTTTGACTGGAGATGGAAATTTATATCAATCATAAGACTGTACAGTGCTTGTTAAATTAATATCTGTCTCTCTATTTATATATCTCACAGTTTTAAACGTGTTAGGTAAAAGATTTTGTACTAATCACTCTTTCGTGTTTGTTGAATTTCTTGTGCAACTGCGCTTGTGTAACTGATTGTGAAATCTATACAGACATTATAGCAACAGTGTTTAGCAGTAACAGCGCTTATTCTAAGTTGTTTGATGGTGTGATGCCCTTTAATTAACTTGGGCCTATATGAAAACCTCCCAACTGTTTTGATGAACATATTTGACATACCTTAGTGCATTTAGATGTTGAGACCTCATGAAGATTAATAAGCTGTTCCCTTTAGAGTACTCAAGTCGTCTTTTATTTGTGATGGACGTTCAAGTATCTGGCTGTAGTCAGGCAATTTTGAATTCTGTGACTAGCAAGTGTAGTAACCAGGTATTTGGGACGCTTCGTGACAATGTAGTTGCATATAAATTACTTTTGACAAAGAGAGCGCGATTTGATTTATGAAAATCTGGCCATAAATTCAAGCACTGGGGGGGGGGGGGGGGGGGGCGCCCACTTTCAGCAATTCGTTGCTCAAGACAGTGAATAGAAGGCATTGGGGGGGTTGGACAGCAATTGGAAGGAAGGGAGCGGAAATGGGGAGAGAGAGAGAGAGAGAGAGAGAGAGAGAGAGAGAGAGAGAGAGAGAGAGAGAGAGAGTAAAAGGCTTTAGAATGAGGGTGAAGGGCAAAAAGAAACGTCGCAAATGAACCTCAGAAATGCTTACACCACGCGAGGTGTGTTGGCGGCACAATCACCTTAATCGAGAGAGCGAGCATGCTTTATATTAGCGAACATCTGTTATATCTCTAGTAATATTTGTTAACAAAAAAGCATATAACTGGATCTGTTTCAGTTGTATTGTAAACACTGCTTATATTTCTAACGTTGTTCTCGTACACTGAATTATAGCAAAGCAGAAAGATTATATATTCACGGCAGCGCGAGAGTGATTTCATTTGATATTTTTCTCTAACAGAATCTCGGTATTCTTGCATACCTGGATCTCCAATACCTGGAAGTGGCAACATGCCAGTAGTCGTAAGACAGTAGGTATTACGTCTTTGTGTGATGGAACTTTAAATATGAGTAGAAATATCCTGTTTCGTTGTACGGTAATTCTACTCATTTCCATTAAGTGCCAGATAAACTGAAGAACAATTAGTTATGTCCATGGTCTCAAGAGGAGTTATGTCTAGTCACTTGAAAGTAGCGAATCTGAATTTCTGGTTCATGGTACGGAACCTGGCTGAAAAAAAAGGGGTTTGGCTGAGTAATAAAACTATTAACTTAATCTACTTTTTGTGAGTGATGACGGGTCGAGTTATCCAAGTCCCTTATTACATCCGAGTCCGAAGTTTAAGTGAAAACAAAAGAAGAGAAAAGTGCATAAGGCAATCTGAGGTCCCAAAGCCTCGCCGATACCATTAGTATAGTAACCCAAACACGCTTATACGTCGCCAACCAAGAGGTTGTTGGCGTTTACTTTGTTGTATACAACAGGGGCCAATATCAGCGGCCATTTGGATGGCGATCACTGGTAATCACCAACGTTAATCACCCGAAGGAGTGGGATTTCAAACTTACGCCAAAGGCTAAGTACTGGGACCAACCAAGTCATTCAGGGCTGAAAGGGAGTTTGAGAGTAAAAGGTTCGAAAGGTGTAACAGCAGGAATACCTCACCGTTGCACAATGAAACAACTGTTAGGAGAGGATGGAAAGTCAGATGGAAGAGACTATGAACCGAGGTACAGTAAAAAGAATGAAGGCGGTTACAGCTAGGGGTCGAAGGGACGCTACAAAGAACATTAAGTAATGCCTACAGTGCACTACGTGAGGTGCACTGGCGGCACACCCGCTATGGGGTGGGTCAGCTAGTGAATGTTTTAGAGTTTACTCCATTTTTAAGTTTGAGTTTTCATGTAATAGTGCTGAATAAACGCACAGACAGACATTCAAACTAAACCTGAAACAAAACCTCTCTGGCAGAGGTTTTAAAAAACGCAGTAGAAAGTCCTCTTCAAGGACACTTATTACAGGAACATGGAATATATAAGCAAAGAAAAGTTTCAAAACCTGGTGAAATAATGCCACTGAAAAACACGACCCACTCAGGTTACCGCTAATCTCTGGAGGCTGCGTTTTCTGCAACAAAGGATACCTGGTTTTAAAAAATGCTCCTTTCGAATCTGGGAGAAATGTGGAGAAAATTACAGCAAGGATACCTTTTCTCCGTTTTTTTTTTTTCTTTTTTGCGTGCAAAAAATTTAAACATCACCCAAAATTATGTACTTGTTTCCAGCAGAAACTATACGTATTGTAAAAAAAAAAAAAAAAAAAATGATACGGTTTAACTTGTAAGACACAGTAGGGCGTCGATACAAGTATAAACTAGATAATCAGTCAGTTCGAAGTACAAGCAATTGTTCGACAAACGATACACAATTTTCTCGAGAATTTTGCTCGAAAAACGTAAAGTTCGACATAAGAAACGTTATCATGGGATAAGTCATGGAAAGCTACATAAAATACAGAAATAAAACCTAATCTAACCTTTCACCTCTTGTAAGTCTTCCGGATTTGCGATCTTACATAAAATGTCATCTAACTGATATATTTATACATATACATGCGAGGAGTGAAATGTGACCCAGAGATAGGGAAAATATGAATTACAAAAATATTTTTTCATATCGTTTTTTTTTAACCTACATTATGGTTTTTCCTACATATATACCTAAAATGGTGGTAAGAACATTTATATCCAATCTCTACCACTTTTATTGGACGTGAGTTAAAAGTTAACATATGTTGGTGAAGGATGCCAGGAATATCACTGACAGGAAAGAATATTTTCCGCTCTATGTGAGTAAGTGATGAAATTATTTGTAACTAAAATAATTAGACGTAAATCAGAAGACCGAAAACTTCTGTCAGCCTGACCCGTCAATGGACAGACAGGAACTTGGAATTAAAAGCAGTTTATAAAAGATTTAATTTGAGTCCAGTATTTTTAATAGTTTTGCCCTGTTTTTAATAACTGATTTTATTTCAAAAATCATTTCAAAACTAACCTATAAAAAAAATGTGTTGACTGACAGAAGACGTCTTACAGAAGAAAATTTGAACAAAATCATGGTTACAAATTATTTTTACAATCGTTCAGCAATCTGAGCTCTATATAATTTACAGTATTATGTTTTGTAGCCAGAATTTCATTTAGGGGATAATCGTTAGCTCTCATTAATTTCAGTTTATGGCTTCCTGAAATGTCAATACATTTCAGGGGAAATCCACCCCTGTCCCCCCTGTATGCAGAACTGGTTGTGTATCATTTCTGATTTTGTTTTCCTGCATTTTTCATGGAAATAAAACAGATTAAAACCATATATTCCAGTTTTCCCATCACATATTTTGGCAAAAACATGTAACATAAAAAACCTTGAGACGGCCTAAATAACAACATTTTTACCCTATCTCTGGTGATAACAGCCCTTATCATTTTATTACAAGCTTAACAAAATCATAAGGATTGGGTTAGAATCACCCATGTCACCCTCTCGGCTTTACTATAGTTACATTTCTACGTATTAACACGTAACATGTTTTCTTACATAATCCGCGGGAAATAAACACCACGCTTAGGACTGCCGTTCTCTAGCCCGGGGCCTATCTCGCAGCACAGGCCTCTACAGTCTACGGTCTGGGCTTCAGGACCGTTCGAAACGCCGGAAGGGGGTCAGGGTTGGCCCTCTCGATTCCTCTTGGAACACTAAAGAAACGATTAACGGCCAAAAAGATCATGAAGTCATCATCCAGGTGCCATATCCCCAAGGACGTCGGCAATCATGGTTCGCCATTCCTCTCTATTTCCGGCTCTCTGCAGCAACTGAGCTGCCGACATTCTTCTCCAGTCATTCTCACCAATCCATCCATATATTTTTGTCTATAGCAATTTTCCGTTTTACTCTTATACTGAATCAAGAAGATTTTTGCTAAGTTAAATTAGTATCATAACAAGGCACCTTGCGATCCACCCTTCAACTTCTTATACGCTCATCCAACTTACTTTACACCTTACAGACCTTACAGCTCGTTCGGGTTGCCCCAGGTGTGAGGCACCTCTAATGACTACCAGAGAATTGCTAATGCATCTTCCGGTATATTTTGCATCTTCCAATCTTGGATGGTCTGGGATGCAGCTTAGATATTTGCCGAGATTATTCTTAAACACATCTACGCTCACTCCTGACATGTTTCTCAGATGAGCTGGCAACGCACTGAATAAACGCTGCATTATCGATGCTGATGCGTAGTGGATTAATGTCCTGTGTGCTTTCCTTATTTTTCCGTATAGTTTTGGGCACTATTAATCTACCTCTGCTTGCTCTTTCTGATTTTTTTAGCTCCATGATGTTTTCGGTAATTCCTTCTATCCGTTTCATGTCTGTATTATCGTAGTGGATTAATGTCCTGTGTACTTTTCTTAGTTTTCCTGGTAAAGTTTTGGGCACTATTAATCTACCTCTGCTTGCTCTTTCTGATATTTTTAGTTCCATGATGTTTTCGGTAATTCCTTCTATCTGTTTCCATGCTTGTATTATCATGTACCGTTCTCTTCTCCTTTCTAGACTATATAATTTTAAAAATTGTAGTCTTTCTCAGTAGTCAAGGTCCTTAATTTCTATTCTAGCTGTAAATAACCTTTGTACACTCTCCATTTCTGCAATATCCTTTTGGTAGTGTGGGTACCATATATTGCAATATTCAATATTCAAGTGGACTACGTACGTACGTTTTATAAAGCATAATAATGTATTCGGCTTTTCTTGTTTTGAAGTGCCGTAACAACATTCCCATTTTTGCTTTGCATCTTGCCAATAGTATTGCTATTTGATCATTGCATAACATATTCCTATTCAACACCACACCAAGGTCTTTAACTGCTTCCTTATTTGTGATTGTCTCGTTATTAGGTCCCCTATATGCACATAGATTTCCTTCTTTATCTCCATAATTTATTCATTCAAATTTATAAGAGTTAAATACCATCCTATTCACCTCTGCCCGTTCATATATTTTGTTTAGGTCTCTTTGTAACGAATTCCTATCTTCATCACAAGAAATTTCTCTACTTATTCTTGTGTCATTGGCGAAACTTCTCACTACCGAGTCCTTAACATTATTGTCTAAGTCTGCAGTCATAATAACAAACAGCAATGCAGCTAACACCGTACCTTGTGGCACACCGGATATTACCTTAGCTTCATCCGATTTATCATCGTTCGCAATCACTATCTATTAGGTTAACGTAAAATTATTATTTCTTGTTGATTTAAATCAGTCTTGTTTACTATTAAGTGAATTTTTGCTGAGTATGTTTACTCTTGGATTACCGTAAGTTAAGTGGCTTTACGATTGTTTGTCAGTGTTTTGGCGCTTCCCCCTCCTCCTTTTTTTTTTTTTTTTTGTATGTGTTTTTACGTTGCATGGAACCAGTGTTTATTCTATTCAACAACGGGACCAACGGCTTTACGTGACTTCCGAACCACGTCGAGAGTGAACTTCTATCACCAGAAATACACATCTCTCATTCCTCAATGGAATGGCCGAGAATCGAACTCGCGACCACCGAGGTGAGAAGCAAACACCAAACCAACCACGCCACTGAGGCGCTCCTGCTCCTTTTGTATTAGTGAACTATCGTTTTAACGATTGTTATTCTTTTGCTTTGAGTGTTTATAAACACCGGGAAGGTGATGAGTGGACATGGTGGACCGTTCAACGGCAGTTAGGGTCTTGACGAGCTTTCACCTAGAATGTTTCTCGTCGCAGAATGTATTTGTATTTATTTGGAGGACGACCTTGGATATTTACCTTTCGGACCACGCACTTGGATATTTCCCTAACGGATTCTGGAAGACGCAAATATACGTCTGTTGTGCGTGTGTCCTTGGCTATTGTATGCAGGTGCTGTTGTCACCTGCGACCTTCACGCTGCTGTTGGGAGTTTCGCAGAGGCTGTCATCTGCGACCGCTGATTCTGCCCCTTTTTCCCGTCGGAGGATTTTGACGGGAAAACTAGTGTCGTCGCTGTATCCCGGCACTGGATTTTTGTATTCACTTGCCGTGTCATCCTCGTCTGGCTGCTATATACGGGAGTGAGAGCAACTTGGCTCGTTAGGTGACAAGTAGGGAGGCTGCCGCCAGGTAAGACGTATTATCGTTCCTCTTGTACCGGGACAATGTGTTGCCCATCAGTACCTGGCGTTCAGTATTTGCCCTTCTGTTAGCAGTTTGATGGACTGATCACGGCCCAGGATTCAACTCCTCTCCTGGTACTTCACTTGAGGTGAAATTGCGTACTTTCGTCAATCTTTATACATACCTTTTAATGTACCTGCGTTCGCGCCCAAGTACAGGTAAAATCTATTATCGAGAAAAAATTCCCCTTCGGTTAAGCATATATGAAAATATATTATTCCGAGGTAGAGCGAATTAGATACTAAAGGACATTGTAGCTCGATATATATATATATATATATATATATATATATATAATATATATATATAATATATCTTTATATATATATATGTTTACATGTATGTTGTCACATTTAATTGTGTTGGTATTTAGTGGACTGAGTTACACATTGCTTAGCTTGCGTTATAGATAGGAATATTAAGGTTTTCCTTGTTTTCATCTCCTACTTCTTTCTACCCGTATGTATTACTAGGTTATGGTGATTTTGGCGCCTTAGTTTGGATCCAACTCCTTAAATATGAAGAATGTTTTCTCTCTTGGAATTTTCTCTTGTTTAGGCTTAGAGTAGTAGCTTTAGCTTATCTTGTGAGCTCCAGAGAACCAGGTATCTGTTCTCTTGATTATGTATCCATGTAATTAAGTGTATTTAATCTCTCAAGGTTGATTTAAGTAATTTTCTAGTTTGTAATAAATAGTGTTAAGTTTTCTTGAGTTTGTTTCCGTCCTTCCTTGTCCACTGAGTAGGGGTAATATATGCTAATTTTATGTTCATCATATATCTTGCCTGTATCCACACTTTGTCTTAATATTGCGAGCGGCTTTGATATAGAATGAACTACTTGAGATAGAGATAGAGAGAGTTGATTAATCATCACTGGACGACGCTGCTGATATAAGCTGTAGGAATTTGCTCGAAGGACATCCGTACTTTGGTCGTTTAATTGACAGGATGAAGGTAGGGATGAGTCATGGCAAAGTGGCATGAAAATGTTGACGAGGAAATAAAAGCTTGCTTGGAAATAATATAACGATGCTAATTATATGAGAGAGAGAGAGAGAACTTTCCTTTGGAGCTGAATTGCATATTTCACCAACTCGTTTACTCACCAGAGAGAGAGAGACAGCTTTTCTTAAGAGCTGAATGACAAATTTCTCCACCTCTCGTTTACTCTAAAAAAATAAATAACTAAATAAAAATAAATAAATAAAAAGTATTTGCAGTAGCATCTTTCCGGATTGAGCAGAAATGTTGCTATAGCGTCGGTTAAAAGGAGCTGACTGTGATAATTACAGAGAAAGCTCCGCCCTTTCAGTGTTCATTTGCTTTACTCTTCACAGGTACTGAACATTTCTCCTTTTTCGTACCTACCCTACGTTTTAGATCCAGCCTCTATATTTTTCAAAGTTTTCTCAAATTTGGCCATACAGTTCTCTAATGTCATGTTAATTTTCTCGGTTTGTTTCGAGAGAATAAGTGAGTCATATCTCAAGGAGAATTAAAAAAAAATATCTATTTTAAATCGAACAAGTACTTCGTAATACAGTTCATTGTGAAACAAGGATGATTGTTTTTCTGAAATTAGCCTTTGCTTTCATAACTAAAATACGACCAACAGTTGAGTGAAAAGTAAAGCTCAGCTCTGTTCATAATTTCCGGCAGCAATTTCGAACAAGTATTATGACCTGTTTCTTTAAATAGATTTTGCTGTCCCTGAATTTATTTGCAGCTAACATGAATGAAAGGAAGACGACTACTAAGATGCCCTAATTATGCTTTGTGGATGATCTAACCAAATCTCTTATATTCCTGATGTGGATAGAATCCTGTGTCACAAGACTGAAAGTACAAGATCTTCCTATACGACGGGGAAGATAAGGCAAAGAGAATGACAGATACATAATTGATAAATAAAGAAAAAGATCACCGTCTTCATGTTGTTCATTTCCGTCTATAAAATTGGGTGCACTGTTAAGATTAAGTAAATTAGTTCTTCTCAATATTTACGGGTTTAAAATGAGCAAATCTGTTGTTTCAGTCTTCTCAGATGTGGAATCAGATGTGGGAGGAATCTTCTTTTGGCTCCCTTCTTGAAATAAAGGCACATCGCTGGCCGTTAAAGCCATTCCAACATCATCTCTCGATCCTCTTCTCTGTCCCTCAGGAAGGTTGCTCTCTCTCTCTCTCTCTCTCTCTCTCTCTCTCTCTCTCTCTCTCTCTCTCGTCTCTCTCTCCTCCTCTCTCTCTGATACTGTTCCGTTGCCGTTAACTCAAGGGGAGAATTTCTCCTTTAGAGTGTGTACCGGCGTTGACATGAAAATATATGCCTTGGTAACAGCAAACGTAAATGAATATAAGAGTAAAATGACATCTGTTCAGGTTATCGTAAATTGAAAATATAAAACAATATAAGTAATAATGAAATACACGGCTGGCTTACTGCTTGTAGAAACAACATTAACTAAACGATTATTTCTATCCTACCACTTATACCAGCGCAGACTCCTCCTGCTCTGAGGGCAGTGGGTAGCTCATAATTAATGACCAGTAACCCTGTCAAGGGGGAGTTAGCATGAGTTTCACTTTATCACTATTACACTGTTACTGCTTTTGGCCACATGCTTTCATTCTCATGAAACTATTGATCTTCCAAAGTACAAAGAAGAAAGAACGCTTTTAGCTTAATGGATTTATATAGATAAAACCAAGACTATCAAAGGCCAAATCACAGAGGCTGTGGCAGAGACCAGTGTGTAAAATCATCGGTTACGATCACAATCTGGAAAAATTACAATAAATATGGATATTGGGGGCGTTCCGTTCGGACAAATGTCAATACTACTCTCCTCCAACCGAAGGATTTTTGCTGATATTTTTCGAAACTAAGTGCTCCCACTTTCCACCTATTTCTTGTATCCAGATTGTGATTAAGATCTTGAAAGGAAGTGAAGGGGGGGGGGGGTGCCCCAAACCACAAAAACCTAACTTTTTACACAATGGAGCCTATTTCAATCTACAAACAGTTTCCTTCCTCTCGACCTCGCTGATCTGGTTTGAGTCCAAAGCAAGGTGTTACCGAAATACCACGTTCGTCTGTCAGCAGTGTTGTAAGCGAGGGTCCGACATGTGGGCAACATCTAACAAAGGCAAGATCTGACCAGGTTCTTAAAGTACCTCAATTTCCCCCTTTATACCTGGACCTACTGCAGTGCTTCGAGAGAGAGAGAGAGAGAGAGAGCCTTGATGACCCCCAATAAGTTCAGAGCACCTCAGTGGCGAGGTCGGTATGGTATTGGCGTGCCACTTCGGTGGCCGCGAGTTCGATTCTCTGGCGTTCCACTGAGGTGTGAGAGATGTGTATTTCTGGTGATAGAAATTCACTCTCGACGTGGTTCGGAAGTCACGCAAAGCCGTTGGTCCCGTTGCTGAATAACCACTGGTTCCATGCAACATTAAAACACCATACAAACAAATGAAGTTCAGTTACAGCTCTCATGTAGGAATGTAGGAGTTTACTTGATTTTAAAATGGAAAATAGGCAGGGCCTAAATTATCACTTTCGCCTACGTTTACTTTTCATTCTCTTCGATACAAAGATATTTTACAGCGCATTCAGTTCTTTAGTCTTTCCTATAAGTGATATAGAATTTCCCAAGACAAGATGAACGATTTTAAATAGAAAAACAAAGACTGGGACGAAATGGACAACAGAGGGATTGTGCTACGTACACATGTAATAATTACATTTAATAATACAGATAAATTACATATCTGTAAATAGAACCCACGACCTAAGGGGTCATTGGTGAATTAGGAGCGTCCTACGTGACCATGTGAAACTAGACCGCGCTGTGCAATGCTTGCAGTAGCCTGGTTTGCATTTGGACATATCATCATTTCCGTAGTTTGTCAACAGCTCACAACACCTTCCATGGGAAGCGGTTGACCTGTTAACCCGCAGCGGAAACTCATGACTTCCGAGCCGGCGGACTGACTACGTATTCATTTTATATGTAAATCGCTGAGATAGCTAGTGTTCCGCTATCGACACGATGCTCATATATTGTTAGTTCTCTTCTAGTTACTCAACGGATCGGTTGTCCGACCAAACTATCGCTCTACTCCAGTGATGGAGCTAAGAAATAAAGCTGTTAAGTTTAAACATCATCCGTTTGAGTCATCTCCCTTATTCTAAAGAAGAACCAACTAGATATCACGTATACGAGGAGAGAAGTAGAACCCACAATGCTTACGAATAACAGTCGTAAGAAAAGACATACAATCTGTCGCTGTCTAACACCATTATACTAAGTGGACAAGCGGGAGATAAGACATATTTATTTGAATACTTTAGGGACAACTGTACTTGTAGGTCTTTCAAATCAAATAGTTTTATTATGTTACATTTAAAGTAAAAATAAAAAAAAAAGTGATACTGTATTTGTAAAATCCCAATAAACTCCTAACGTCTCGATTTCATTTCATTTTTGGATCATTATTACCGAAAGCATCGACTTAGAAACAAGTGATAATAAGGAATCTCGGCTATTTGGTGTTTGACTCGAAACCAAACACACACACACACACTAGAGAGGACGAGGTTACCCTAACCAACACTGGTGGGGACATAAGTGTTAAAGAGATATGTGTTCCCCTTTCTCTCCCTTATCCTCTTTCACGTTAATTTGTCCTCATGAAAATTCCTTACAAATCTAATCCTTGACGACTGAAAGGAAAACTGGACGGAGCAAAATGTAACCATACAACAGCCCAAGTTACCGAGTTTTTATCACAGAGAATCCTTACTATTTCGAAGGGCCTAACACTCAAGATGCCACACTTCAGAATGAGAAATAGGGGTGGGACGAACGTCGTCCTCCTCCAAAGTGTCAAGTGTTCTCTTACCATCTTACCACCAAAATGGCCCTCTAACCTCTTTTGGATTATAAGACCTCTCTCTCTCTCTCTCTCTCTCTCTCTCTCTCTCTCTCTCTCTCTCTCAGTAAAAACTTATACCAGTAAATACAATGATTCAAAATTCAATACGATAATTATGATAATAAGATGAAGGGAACTGAGGCTTGCCTCATTAGGTCACAAGAAAATTGTACTCATTCTGTTAATAAATACCTTGAGAAATTCATGAACGTAACAGCTGATCATCTTCAACAAATTAAAATTATCAATGCTTCTCTCTCACAATGTGAAAATCAAAGAAATTAAACTGACAATACAGTAATCATAAACATTTTTTAAAATTTAAAAGTAAGAAAAATTTTAAGTTTCGTACCGGCATTTATATGTATGCGCTCTACATCACGGAATACAAACTGAGCCACAAATGATCCCAATTCTTTCATAGGTGTCTAGAACGATAATCTTCACGACAAAATAAAATAAATCCTTCTATATTTCGTGTGTAACAACGATAGTCTACGCGTACTTAACACTACAATTAGATTTGAATATAAAAAATGAAGGTACTGGACTTTGGTCCGAGCCTTGGGATGGTACGTAACTTTCCTAAGCTATGTGTATTATATATATATATCTATATATATATATATATATATATATATATATATGTATATATATATATGTGTGTGTGTGTGTGAGTGTGTGTGCGCGCGTGTGTGTGCACATACGCAACCATATTAAGGAACTTCCATCGAAACACAACACACATTACAATATGTTATATTATATAGTTCCAAAATATGGTAGTTACTAGTAGCTTGAACGTGAGATATACATAATCTCGGGATCCAATAATCCGAAGGCAGTATAACCTCCACTGCATTTAAGCAAGGCTGCGCCTGGTCACAACATAGATGGATGACCCCTCTGAACGCCAGTGATGGAGCACCGTCCATCACATGCCATTATTCATCAGACCTTGACGCGGACTCTCCGCACAGCGAGAGTTACTACGATCGAAAACAACAAAAGCCCACTATCTGCATAGACTGCTTGGTCTGCAGTCAATGCCTGACTTGTCTCTTGTGCTGTCCGTACTCAATTCACACCTATACATTATCAGATTCACTGTACATTATTGTTGCATAATACATTTATCTATAGGCACAAGCACGGCCATGCGCTTGCACTAAATGTAGCTTAAATTGTGTTATGTTTAGGTGCTTTTACTGGTATTGTTAACTATGCAGTGTACACCAGTCCGTGAGGGTAACAATTTACATGAATGATATTTACAGGGAATGAAGTTTTCAACGTTTAGTTCCAGCCATCATGCCAATTATTACAATGTTAATAGAATAACAATATAGTCGATCTCAACTTTCCAATTTTTTTCTCCTTCAGATTCTTGCACCAAAATAAAAATTTTCAAGTAAAAAAAAAAAAGGGGGGGGGATGTTCTCTGCATTTTGTACCGCGCACACAAAATAAATACAGAAAGTGTGTGAATAGTCTTCTTTTTCTTGATATATACTGTTGCTTCGTGTCTCCTTCCCGCAGTGCATGCGGGCTACTGACCCTTATAATACGGCAAGGCAACTGTGGAGGAATGGTTCCTTTAGTGAGTTTTATTTTTATATATTCTGCCTTTTCGTTTTTCTCAGCCGTTTCTCTTGTCTATCTATCGTTAAAGTTTCCACTTTTCATTTATGACTCGTTAGTGCTTTAATGTAATTCAATTATGTTATTTATGTTAGGGTTTTAATGTAATTCAATTACGTTATTTATTTAAAAACTTGCTTCGGTTATCAGAAAATGCCAGCCATGACTACCACCCAAGCAAACGGTCAAATTATCACCTTGGAGCCGATCTGAAGCAAAGAATGGCTGTTTGATGCTATAATGTCAAGGACCTTACATAGCTTTGCCATTTTCTTTTAACCAAAACAACGCCAAGAGAAGTTAAGTATTTCGTATACCCTCAACAATTCCCCAAGAATAAAAAAAGTAAGAGATACGAAATTGAGATATTTAATCCGATGCTGAATAATCACATGGCATCAGCTATTTCCTTCCATCACACCCAGTGAAACTTACGCAACGAAAAGCTGAACCCAGATACCAAGATTCCGTCTTGCCAGATACAGCAAGCGATGTCGTAAGACGAGTAACTTGAGAACGCGCCCAGCCCGCATTAGATTTCACTCTGGATAGTATAGATACGAGGACTTGGTGGAATGAGAGGTCTGGTAGTAATGTTGTTTTCAAAGGATGTTTTCTGTCGGGTTTTCTATATAAATGAAACTTTGATTAGATTCGGCATCCTCGGCGAGAGCGCTTTGTATATGTCAATTTATATTTTGTCATCGGGTAAAACTATGGCGTCACTTGATATTCTTCTGCGGTTCATTTTGACGGAAAACCTTTGTCACCAGAGGGAGGGTGATAATGGGAAAGGGTTATTTCATTCTTGTAAAACTTTACCTTAAGTCTCTATAAGAACATATGGACTTACTGAACATTGTGTGGGGTAATTTTGTTGAAATCAAAATGTATCTTAACCATTACGCTTCCCATTCTTTTTCTTCAAGCATCTTCACCTTCACAGCACTAAACGATACGAATGAAGATTGATTCAAGAATCAAAAACCTGCAGAATAATCTGCAAAAGTCTTTGGAAAAAGTGACTTGGGTCCACCAAAAACTGTAAACCTCTGACGCCTGGTCACCGCTGAGTGGCAATTTTTCAAATGGTGCCATGCAATATATTTTTGTTGAAAATTCAGAAAAGTACGCAGTCACGAAAAATCACAAGTACCCACAAAATTTGAATAACACGTAATTTAATCTTAAACCTCACTTCCTCTTGCCCCAGCAACCTTTAGAGACGGGTCAACAACAATGCCATCAGCAGATACCCTCTCCAACCGGCTCCCCACCAAAAAAAAAAAAAAAATTTAAAACGTGCAGAACTAAGCCACTGCCCAGACCCAGACCAAAAATACCAAACCATTCACCTCCAGCCACAAGGGTTCCAAATCCCTCTGCTGCGGCTGCCAGTGGTCACTCCTGTCGGCTGTGTTGTATATCAAGCGGTACTTGAAGAGATGATCTCCGGCGTAAAACGTCTAACAGCGTCCTTGGTCCAACGGTTGAAATGCGAACATAAACGTTTTGTTGAACGACGCATCATCTTACCAGCTTAATGTCCTCTTTCTGTGTGTGTGTATGTGTGTGTGTATGTGAGTGTGTGTGTGTGTGTGTGTGTGTGTGTGGGGAACATGCAATGTGGTCTGTGGCTATTCGATACTCTCTCCTCCCTTTCACAAGAATAGGAGTGATATATTTTCACAGAAATATTTCCAATAGATTTGGCCTCAAGATCTTTTAAGCAGTCTAAGATTTTTTTTTCTTTTAAGGAAAAATATCTAAATCCAAATCAGTAGGCGAAGACTGTACTTATATTGGATTTAAAGTTCACAGATGCGCATTTCATGGAAATATCAGTAATAAAAATTCATTGGCGTTCAACTGCTAATATGCGCAATTAATGACTGAAGATTATTAAGCAATACTGTCACGCTGTTCATTTGCGCTATTCATTTTGCGTTGCCCAATTTAGTAAGTATATTTTCTTGGGAATTCATTCCCACCATGGGAGTAAATATTCTGATCTTGCGGAATTACTGTGATACAGAATTTATAGGTCAAAGGCCAAGCGCTGGGACCAGTGAGGTCACTCAGCAATGAAACGGATATTGGAAGTAAGAAGGTTTGAAAGGTGTAACAGGACGATTATTATTATTATTATTATTATTATTAATTTTGATTAGTATTATTATTAATTATTAATTATTATTAATTTATTATTATATAAATTAGTTTAACCAGACCTATGAGCTGATTTTCAGCTCTCCTAGGGCTGGCCCGAAGGATTTAGATAAATGCCAGGTCTAAGCCCTTAGGCAAGAAACTGGGACCCAACAAATAGGTCATTCAGGATAAATAAAAAAAAAAAAAAAAACTGCACCAAAGCAAATGCTTTCATACTAGAACACCAACAATTACATTTACTCATGTCCCCCATACTTACATACTAAAAATGCACATTAAAAATCAGAATTAGTTAAGTAACGTTTTGAAATTTTGTTTTATTAAAATTCACTAAACGCTCTAGTGTTTTAGAATTTTATCATATAAACCTCGCAGTTGCACTACGAATTGTCAGAAGGCGGAAAGTTAGATGGACGAAAGAGAAAATATGAAAGGAAGTAGGTAGATATACTGTGACGATCTTTCACCTATAGGGTATGTGAGGAAGCTTCAATATTCGTCCCTCGAGATGCGTGACAGCATCCTCGCCTTTGTTCGTCCATGTGCCACGATATTCCAGGAGATCTCTCGTTCTCTCTGCGGCAGGGAACTGCAACAGCGTTCTGCCAGTTGCATGGATCTTGATGCCCGCAAATTCAAGAGGAGGTGGTAATGCCTTCCTTCAACTACCACGCTCCTTTAGCGGAGCTTTTTTGGCTCTGCTGTCCTTCTATTTTCTCTTTTGTTTTCTCTTTTAATTTCATCTGTTCTCGATTTCATTATTTTCTTTCCTTATTCTCACACGAGAATCTGGTTTCATGAATTCCTGGCATTTTAAGCATCATCATCACAATAATAATAATAATAATAATAATAATAATAATAATGCGTGATCCAACCTCCAGCTTACTCGGGACGCGTGCAAGATTTTTTCCCCTCACGCATGTGTTATAAACATTATATTCCTACCTTAATTTAAATAAAAACGTGCTTAAATCTACTTTCAAATAATGCGTTGTTTCACCAACGAAAATTAAAATAAATACATTATATTTTATTAGGAATAATTGTTCTGTACTGTTTAACATGCACATTATTTACTTTCTACACTTTCATTCAAATAAGTCTTAAATATCCTATCCTAAAATTCCTGTATCTTTAACTCAACACAACACACATTTTTCATAACTTTTCAGGCTCTTCCATAGACCTTTCCTACCCCCCAAAAAGAAGAACAACAAAGTAGTTTGTAGGCTTACTCCCCGAGTAAGCGATAATTATAATAGCAACATCGCAGTGTTGCTTCAAAAGGAAATGTATACTACATATTACATTCCTAGACACAGTTCAAATACATCACGAACAGGTAATAATGATAGCAATCGAGACTGATCAAAATATACATACCACGTGATTCTACTCCTCAAGAAGAAATAATTCACGAAAAATTAACAGTGTTTGTTGACGACAGTTTAATCCTAGGTTGTTAACAACAGAGGCAACAGCTTAGATCTCGTTCTTTCTGCAACCCCCAGCAATGATGTAATATATCTCCATAAGACGTTCACTGCATGATTATGCATATGTAAACCTTACTCGATGAAAAAATATGTAATCTAATTTATATCCTTCGGATATCTACGTAAGAAATTAACCTTTAATTTCCTGCCACACTTTCAGACTTGAATTGTATCTTTGGCTAACGGCTACAATGAACCATCTTGAAGAATTACTAAACGACACACAACATAACCCAACGCTCGAGCGCACACTTACATTATATGCATATATATATATATATATATATATATATATATATATATATATATATATATATATATATATGAACTAACTGAAATTCCTGACAATAACTAAACCTGCAGACGCTATACTACGCAACAACCCCAGCTGTACCAATGACCACCAGAGGAGAGATCTAAGAAACTATTTTTCGAATGTAACAACTGCCTTGCTGGACTCAGGCAGTAATACCTTTAAATTAAGTCATGGTAATTCTCGTAACACACCAGGCTGGAACGACCAATTTAAAGACCTACATATATTCACATTTTCCAGAACAGTCCTCACTGTGAATGCAAATTGGTATCCCGAAAGAAGGAAACTTTGCAATGCTAACGAGATGAAAAGCAACTAAGAATGGATGGAAAGGACGGAAAATTTGATTGTGACGGTCGTCCTCGTCTCTGGAATGACATTAATTCCATAAATTCCAAGACCAAGGTATTATCGTGCCGTCGGAGACGAGGTTATTGCGAGTGTCAGCTAATCACTTTAGCTCTATTTCTGAATTGCATGAACGTTCGAGTGTACAGGAGAGAAACAGATAAGATTCAACATCGACAACATTCGGCTTCATTACTACGATGACATGACACCAGAAGCGCCTCAGTGGCGTGGTCAGTATGGTGTTGGCGTGCCACCTCGGTGGCCGCGAGTTCGATTCTCGGGGATTCCGTTGAGGGGTGAGAGATGCTTATTTCTGGTGATAGAAGTTCACTCTCGACGTGGTTCGGAAGTCACGTTGCTGAATAACCAATGGTTCCATGCAACGTAAAAACACCATACAAACAAACGTGACACCAAGTAATGTCAGATATGCCTTAAAGAATTTACCGAACAGCAAATCACCCCAATGCATGTTTTCCCATGAGAAGATTCCAATTTCTGCCAACTAATAATTTACATTTTACTTATTGCATTATTCAATGCGTGCATAATTCACAGCTTCTCCCCACTCTTAGTGCACTTGATGCCATTAATTAAAAAAACAAACTAAAAGATCCAACTGACCCAGTAATTATCTATCGCCCAGTCAGCATTTTTAAGCGCATCGTAGTTCCGAAGTTCGATTTTCGGCCCGGCCAACACGGAATCAGAGGACTTTATTTCTGGTGATAGAAATTCATTTCTCGATATAACGTGGTTCGGATCCCGCAGGTCCCGTTGTTAGGTGACCAATTGGTTCCTAGCCACGTAAAAATATCTAATCCTTCGGGCCAGCCTAAGAGAGCTGTTAATCAGCTCAGTGGTCTGGTTGAACTAAGATATACTTAACTTAAGCTCATCGTTTGCATCTGTCAGAAGAATGAACTAGTTGTATCTTAGTATTACCAGACCACTAAGCTGATTAACAGCTCTCCTAGGGCTGGCCCGAAAGATTAGATATTTTTACGTGGCTAGGAACCAATTGGTTACCTAGCAACGGGACCTACAGCTTATTGTGGGATCCGAACCACACTATATCGAGAAATAAATTTCTAATTACCCAAAATATATTCCCGTGATTCCACGTTGGCAGAGCGGGGATTCTAACTCGCTACTACCGAATCGCTGGGAGAGTACGTGACGCACTCGTCCAACGAGGAACATTTTGTCAGAAGAGGTAAAACTATTATATAAGCAGAAATAAAATAAAATATATAAAGGAATGAAAAAGAACACCGTAACAACAACTAAGTTCAATATAAATGAAATATTGGCCGAACATTACAATAAAAAAACGTACAAGGTTAAAAATAAGGACTCAGTTTATTCAATCCCTTGGTCTTCATAAGCCTTAATACAGTTCATACATCACCTGGGTATCTTTTCTCATTCTGAAGGTCAATCAGTTCTATTAA
Organism: Macrobrachium nipponense; assembly: GCF_015104395.2. Classification (NCBI taxonomy): domain Eukaryota; kingdom Metazoa; phylum Arthropoda; class Malacostraca; order Decapoda; family Palaemonidae; genus Macrobrachium; species Macrobrachium nipponense. Next base: position 11,084,254 of record NC_061100.1, read on the forward strand.
ATTTGTTATATGTGAGTTTACCCGATTGCAATAACTAAAATTACATAAAAAAGAATCTTGAGTTTGTTCTTGTAGTGAAGCTTTTCTTCTTTCTACTGCATCCTTCAGAATGCTTATCTGGATTTAAAGCTAACCACTCAACAAAATCCTGACAGAAATGCAGAAGTATTACTTATCATCGGCCTCTCCTAATTTCGTTTTGCTGATGTGAGAAAAGAGTTTGACGGAGTAAACTAGCCGAACCTCTTCTCGAGGCTTCATGAAACATGTAGGATCAGGCCTCCAGCTTACTCGGGGCGCCTGATTAAGTCTGCAGTCGAATAGAGCGTTGTTTCACCAACGAAAATGAAAATAATTACGCTATATTTCATTAGAAATAATTTTCATGCACTGTTTAACATGCTACATTTTCCCTCTAATAAATAAATCATAAATATTCTGTCGTAAAATTCCTGCATTTTTAACCCAACGCGAAACACCTTTTCCACACCTTTTTAGGCTTTCCTGCCCCCCAACAAGAACAACAGCAAGAACAACAACACCAACAACAAAGTAGTTTGCAGGCTTACTCCCCAAGTAAGCGAATATACGCATGGGGGTAAATAATTTGAATAATGGTAGGTTGAAAGAAGATACGAGTCACAGACTATGTGACACTCTGACGGTATCAGCAAGTGGACGAGAAAATTGGCGTCATACGTAAATAGCATTAAGGGCAAATGGTATTTAATCAACCTATGCAAACCGAATTGTTATGATGCACAATACAGATTCTCCTTTGGCAAGATTATTGTCAGTAAGGCCACACTTTTGAGTGTCACAATTTTCACATTCAAAAGAGAAGAAAACGTGATTTTCTGAATTAGCTTTGTAAAAAAAATTATATATGCATGAATAAATAAGCAGCCAGAATAACTATTTGGATGAATTAGGTAAAGAGATTTCAGTTCACAAGCCCGGTAATAAATAAATAAACAGGTCGATAAATAATATATATATATATATATATATATATATATATATATATATATATCTATATATATTATATTATTGTATGTGTACATATACTTACTTATTAAATGACTTACCTGTTTATTCATTTATTTATTACGGGCATTGTGCGTGGAAGTCTCTTTATTTAATTCATCTAAATGGTTACTCTTTAGCTGTTTGTTTATTCATGCATATATAATTTATTTCTTACCTTTATCCACGACCTTACGGAGGCCAGGAACACTATTCGGAGATTAACACATGCTGTTAAGAATTTGTATTTATTGTTTTGTTTATCCACATTCGCTTTGCTCCCCTACAAAATACTTTGTTGCTGTTGATGTCGTTGTTGTTCTTGCTGTTCTTGTTCTTGTTGGGGAAGGGGGGAGGGGGGTAGGAAAGCACTATGGGAAAGCCTAAGATTATCTTAAAAAGTTGTTTATCTTAAAAAGTTGTTTCGCGTTGAGTTGAAGACAAAGGAACTTTAGGTTACGATATCTATGATTTATTTATTAGAATGAAAATGTAAACAATAAATAATGTGCATCTTAAACAGTACAGAACAATTATTTCTAATAAAATATAGCGTATTTATTGCAATTTTCGTTGGTGAAACAACGTTCTATTTGACCGAAGATTTTTAGCACAGGCACCGCGTAAGCTGGAGGTCAGATCACGCCTTGTTTTTATAAACGTTGAAAATATACATCTGAAACAAAGAATTATTCACTAATTTATTCTAAAGAAACAAAGGAGAGATGCTCGAAACAGCTAACGGAATTCTGACTTTAAGAGACGTCCATTTGAATCTCAAGTTAGCTAAATATGACATCCATTTCATTTGTGACGTTGCTTAAAACCAGTCACGATCTTCGTGACAACTAGCTTAGATGGTGGTGAATTGAATAGAGAATGTAGGCCAAAGGCCAAGCACTGGGACCTATGAGGTTATCCAACGCTGAAACGGAAAGCGACAGTAAAAGTTAAGGAAGAAAACCTCGCAGTTGCACTATGAACCAATTGTTAGGAGAGGGTGGAAAGAATATATAGAGAATATGAGAGGAGGTACAATAAGAAGTAAGAAGGAACGAAAGGGGTTGCAACTGGGGACCGAAGGCACGCTGCAAAGAACCTTAAGTCATGCCTACAGTGCAACGCATGAGGTGCACTGACGGCACTAACCCCCATTGGTGGTATCGACCCCATTCTTTCACAGAGGAACTGCTTCCCTCAGAGAATGTTATCGTTGACGTTTCCAATCGGCAAAATAAGTATTGACCTGCTCAGCTTTGTTTGGCCGGACTTTCAAAGAGTATTCCAATTCAATCTCTGGTACACTACAAACCTCCACTGAGCTACATCGCGAAGATTTAATCGATCGAGCTCTTTGTTGCTGTCGTCTATGTTTGTCAAATAAATCGGCGAGGCAATGAAATAATTACCATAAGGATATACTTTAAGATGTAGCAATTTTGTTTAGAAAAATTTGACAAACATGTTTTTATTTCATCTATTGGCTTTTATAACATTGTGTTTTACGATAACTACTCATTTTTATCTTTCTTACTGGTTTTAATCGGCGACAATTGATTCTATTCACGAGAACAACAACACACCATCTGTCATATTTGAATGACTAGAGTGATTAATATTTCCTAATAAAAATATGTTCTCAGCGATGGCTGTCTCCATTTAGGTAAAATACAAAATTTATATATGATGGAAAATTATACTAAATAATACTAATAATAGAAATGACAAGTAAATGTTAAAACAAGAGCATCAACAATAAAAATTACTTTCTTTTATCCCATTATATTTTCTTAAAATACCGCTTACCTACCTTTTTTCAATGACATGAGAGCATGTCAATTTAGGTAATACATGAAGGACATGGGTGTAAAAATAAAACCTACAGTCAATTTTATCAATAACAATGATGAATACACACACGAAGTTTGCAGATACTGATCAATGATACACTGACTACGTGAGAAGTAGCCGGTTCTTCGTAGCACGCAATTCCTGACTGACTCAGGCCAGTGACCACCGCTGCCTATTTTTAACCCCGGTCATCGCCAGGCGTCCCGAAGTTGACGTCAGGGTGACAGAGTACCACCCAACGCCTTAATTAACCCTATCAATCATCCCGCTGCCAATGATTTCTGGTGCTCCTCCCGAGCAAGGCCACAATTTCCGACAGTGGTTCTCGTCTTGACCTGAGGAGGCGTCAACCTGTAAGGCAGCAGCAGGCGCTCTTGCCCTCAGGAGTGGAATGGAGAGTTTACGCCAAAGGCCAAGCACTGTTTGTTTGAATGGTGTTTTTACGTTGCATGGAACCAGTGGTTATTCGGCAACGGGACCAACGGCTTTGCGTGACTTCCGAACCACGTCGAGAGGGAACTTCTATCACCAGAAATACTCATCTCTCACTCCTCAATGGAATGGCCGAGAATCGAACTCGCGACCACCGAGGTGGGACGCCAACACCATACCAACCACGCCACTGAGCTAAAAGGCCAAGGACTGGGACCCATGAAGTCATTCAGCGCTAGAAAGGAATCTGAGAGTAGGTAGGTTTGAAAAGTGTAACAGGAGAACCTCGCAGCTGCGCTTTGAAATAATCGTTAGGAGAGGGTGGATAGCAAGATGGAAGATAATATGAAAGGAGGTACAGTATAAGGAATGAAAGGGAGAAGGGACGCTGCAAAGAACCTTTAGTAATGCCTGCAGTGCACCCCCTGAGCTGCACTGACAGCACTAAACCTGCTACGGAGGCTCTTTCCCTAAGCTAGTGGTCCCTAATCCAGTAATACCAGGTTGGCCTACTGAACCTGGTGCTCATACATATGGACAGGGATGCAAAGGGATGCAACTCCTTGAAAGTATATGCATACCACAGTAGTGACCTCCCGGGGTTATCAAGGCCCTCTGAAACTCACTCAAGGGCCGGTGGTGGCCTGTCTTGTTGGCACCTATAGCAGCGCCAGAAGCAACGATCACGGCTAAATTTAATTCTTAAATAAAATAAACCCCTGAAGCTAGTGTGCTACGATTTGCTATTTTTGATGATTGTAGGGTGGATGGTAAACATAGCAATTTGCAGCCCTCTAGCCTCAGTAGGTTTTAAGATCTGAGGGCGGAGAGAAGAGTGCGGACGGACAGACAGACATACAGCCATATCAACAGTTTTCTCTTACAGAAAACTAATAATGACGTGTGGGAATAATGTCGACAAAACGAAACTTCATAATATTGAGTATTAATTTCAAAAATCATAATAAGCGCTACTTACTATACAGACTCACGAATGATATCGAATAAAAAGGCAAGGCGCAAAATCACAAACTGACGATATAAAGCTTATAATTAATTTAAGTAACAAGAAACATTAATAATTCACAGCCATGGACAATAATAATGTTAATAATATTGAACAATAATCTATGAGAAAATGACATTCTTCTTACTCAACACAAAGAATTCTCATCGCCCACCGACAGTAGGCTCTTTGATCGATAATAATAATAATAATAATAATAATAATAATAATAATAATAATAATAATAATAATAATAATAATGATAATAATAATAATAAAAAAATAAAATTAATAAATTCCATTAGCTCATCTCAGTGCCACTCGTGTGATCAGACGCACCTGGGGAACCTTGGAGACGTTGCGCCTGTTTTGGGAAGCACCAGGCTTTGTCGCATATGGCGAGGGTGGAGGCGGCATATAAGGCCCCAGGAATATTTTATCCCTGGGCACACTGAGACCAAACACAAGCGCTGGTCCTATGGGAGGTCATTCAGCGCTGAAGGATAATTGAGAGTAAACGAGGTTTGAAGTGTGTAACAGGAGGGTGAACCTGGCAGTTGCACTACGAAACATTATTATTAGGAGAGGGTGGAAAGTAAGATGGAAGAAAGAGAATGTAAAACAGAGGTACAGTAAAGAAATGAAAGGGGTTGCAGCTAGGGACCGAAAGGACGCTACAAAAGCCTTGAGGAATGCCCACAGTGCACTGACACCAAGAACGGGCAGAGCTAGAAAGGTTAAAACCACAACATAAAAAATCCTGTCCTTTGGTCTTACCCCCCTTGTCGAATCGGGACGCGTTATTTGTAAATAAATACATACACGTACACACACACACACACACACACACACACATATATTACTATATATATATATATATTATATTATATATATATATGTTATGTATTTTATATATCTATTTTATATACACAAAACAATATATATAAGTATTTTTTCACTTATACACGCGTGACAGTTATACGTTCACACACATCAAGCCCACAAAGAATGAATAATATCGAATTCACTGTACCCTGGGAATACCTCACATCAATGGTGTAAAATGTTCCACGGTATATTGGATTCGAAATTAAATACTTGTGAAACAAACATTAATCTACAAATGCGGTTTAAAATCTATTCAGTGATTAATGGGTCGGTACTTAAGGGACTCGAACACTCGACAGTATTCCCTAACGACTTATATAAATCATGGTGATGTGATAAAAAAAGATATATATATATATATATATATATATATATATATATATATATATATATATTAATATTTATATATAGATATATATATATATCATATATCTAATAATAATATATATATAAGATATATATATATATATCATATATATATATATATATATATATCTATATATATATATAATATATATATATAAATATATATATCTATAATATATATATATATATATATCTATATATAATATAATATATATATATATATATATATATATATATTTCCGGCGTCCTTGGGATATGACACCTGGATATATATATATATATATATATATATATATATATATATATATATATATATATAGACCACTTTTCACTCTTTACTATATATGTATGAATGGTCATCATCATCATCCAGGTGTCATATCCCCAAGGATATGACACCTGGACACACGTCGGCAATCATGGCTCGCCATTCCTCTCTATTTCCGGCTCTCTGCAGCAACTGAGCTGCAGACATTGTAATTGTAATAACCACAATATATGTTAATAAGGTTGGAAGATGCGCCCACATAGTAAACGCCCTATAAAGATTAGGGAGAAATCAACATTTACTCTTCCTTGTGTTAACCTTGTGACCTCTTGTAATAGAGTCGCCATTTGCGAGATAAACCCATGATGTGGCTCTATGCTAGCGACTATTCATACGTTATGTAAAGCACCTGGATGTGGTATGTGGTACCAAGAACAAGGGTTAAGAGTTTGTTGATAAATGCAGTGCTCATAATAATCCCCTGTTGGGTTTATGTTTGCGTGCTCAGATGGTGTTCGGGAACTTGTAGTATGATCATGATCGGGACACAAATTCCAGAGATATATACCGGTATTAAACGCCTCAGTGGCGTAGTCAGTATGGTGTTGGCGTGCCACCTCGGTGGCCGCGAGTTCGGTTCTCGGGCATTCCACTGACGGGTTAGAGATGTGTATTTCTCGTGATGGACGTTCGCTCTCGACGTGGTTCGGAAGTCACGTAAAGCCGTTAGTCCCGTTGCTGAATGACCACTGGTTCCATGCAACATAAAAACACCATACAAAACACAAACAAATGTACTGCTATTGCACCGACACCGATTAGGTTAGGTTTGTTCAAAGGAAATTTAAGACATACCGTTTTATCAAAAAGCTTCCGTTCTTTGTTCATGTTTGTATCTCCAAGAGTGAAACCATCAAAAAGTTTCCGTGCTTTGTTCATGTTTGTAGTTCTAAGAGCGAAACCATCGGGAGAGGACAAAAGGACTAGGGGTAATACAAGGAACACTTTATATTTACTTCCTCTGTGTATATTGTATGCAGTATATTTGCATGACATCACCAAGTTCATTATATTAACATTATTATACTGGCATATATATATATTATATATATATATATATATATATATATATATATATATATATATGCAGAAGCTAGGTACTATGCGCACCTCTAAGTAAATGGGGATACAAACTCCACATTGATGTTGAATCCTTCTGTAGTTTTATAAAAAAAGAAAAATTTATTGCTTGTACAGCAACCTGTAGCTTTCGACTATCAGCTGTTTCTCTTATATATATATATATATATATATATATATATATATATTATATATATATCAAGATGCAAAAACCTCATTAATATCTGCTTCACTATACATTCAAAATAGGTTGACAGTGACTTTAAACTTTCTGCCATCTTCTTTACTTGGAATCATAATCAGCCCACTTACAGCATGATAGTCAGTGCTAAGATATATACTGTACACACACACATATATAATATATTATACACACACCTGCAAATGAAATATTCATCGTACATTAACCTAAGCACAACTCATCAATATTAAACTCAACATGCAAATGTGGAAACTTACTTTCATTGGGATTTATACTTACAAGTGTTCCTTCACTGCAGTATCTGTACTTAGAATCAACTTATCACGATTGCATGATCGACTGATATAACTTATAATAATAACAATAACAACAGCAATATTGTAAATACAGTTGATTATAAGAAATCCTTTGCTTGTTAACGGCAACTAAACACCAGTTAGCTGTGGTCAAAGAGCTCACGCACGTTCCATTTTAATTGATTATTGTCCAAAACATTTATAACAGAGTAGTTTTCGTATCAAGAAAAATCTGATTATAAACAAGTTCGCTCCAAGAGAGATAGAGACGGCTCATTTTCTGGTTCCGAGAGGGAGATGGTCTTTGCAGAAATGGCTATTTCATTATGTGTACACTACACACCCCTTTGGTACTATTATAACGATCCATATTTTGTGTCAATTTGCTGCTATCTTCATACTTCGCTTTCACCACTTTCGAACGTTGCTAAGATGCACTGGAATAACATAGCATGGCATCGATAGAGACTATTAACGACAATAACAAAGGATATTCGATAGAAATCTCAGAACTAAGGGGACGCCTGGAAGAGAGAAAGAAAGAAAAGACAGCCTGAATTTGCAATCTCAGTCGTACCGGGTTGCGACAGGATACATCTGCGCGGTGTTACATGACAAAGGGGCTGCTATCAACAGGGGATTCCAACTCTAACCGGTTAACGGATCCAGTGTTAATTTACGGGGAAATTTAGACTTATACCCATAAAGACATTAATAAAACTAAACAGGAACCTATTACAGTGAAGGAAAACAGAACCTTCAAATAAAGAAATAAAGCTAAATAGAAGCACAACGTTCTGTTAGGGGTCTATCCTAGATGTAATAAACAAACTTATCGATCATACAAAATGTTAGCATTATTAAGGTGGAAGTTTTTTTTTTTTTTTTTTTTTTTTTTTTTTTTTTTTTTTTTTTTTTTTTTTACATTCTTTCCTTTACCTGCAAGTTCCTCTTCACAAAGGATCGCCAAAAAGAGAACGAAGTCTTTTGCCATTATTGGATGGCAGCACATTATTCATGGTGACGCAGTGAAGAGGTGGCGGGAACAATGATGGCTGTGAACAGCTGGAGAGAGAGAGAGAGAGAGAGAGAGAGAGAGAGAGAGAGACCAGAATCTAATGGAAAACAATGCGAACTAACACTAAAGGCACTATGTATGTTCATAACTAGATGTGCACACAAATCTCAGCAAAAGAGGTATTTTATCGACCCTACATAGACCGAGATCGAGTATCAGGCGGCTCAGGACTCATCTGTGAAGGGTGGTCCAAGAAAGTGCGACACTACTACTTTCTCCGGACAGGTGAGAGGGAAAGCCGAGGAGCCACCTGTTTTACACATGGCGAGGTACTCGTGGCCAAGGTCTAGAGCTTGCTCGTGGCCTCCTTATCAAAGGACTGCTTGGTATGGACTTTGCTTTATACGAGGCATCTTTTTAAAGTACAATTATATGTATAAATACATATTCACGTTCAACTGAAGTGTACAAAACCAAATACATAACTAAATATGAATGTGCACCATTTACTGCTCGAGGTAATTAACCAACGATCAGTCATAGGAGAAAAATTGCTAAGAAAAACCACAGTTAAAGAAGGAATACTTAACTTAGTAACTATTTTGACACAAATGGACAACAGTATTTATTCAAAATTAGAGAGGCGAGATTTAAGTGCGCATTCGCAGATTAGATAAGCTTGATATACTACAACAGAAGGTCTAACATGAATAAGTTACTGAAGACGAAAAATGCCTTTTATATTAACCTCGTCCGACAAATGTACCAAAATCCTTACGGCCAATACAAGGTTCTGCGTTGGACTGGATTGCATTATGGATTTTAGCCCAGAGACCAGGCACTGTGACTGGGACGGGGACAGTGCGGGACAGAATGGAACGTTGCCTATCTCAATGTACCCTTTCAACTCCCGCTAACGGCTGTGCACCTTCCTTTCTGCTTTAATGACTCGAAACTTGAGGTGACCATCTTGTGCACCAAACCCGCATAGTATGGAGACTAAGTGGTCGGTACACTGATGGATCAAAATCAGCTCTGGTCCGTTCAATGAACTGTTCGCCTTGACTCAGCTTCAGTTGGATGGACTGGAGACAGTTGCCTGGCTGACTGATTCACAAGCAAGGGAAAGATAGTGAAACAAAGTAGGAAAAAGTGAAAAGCAGAAAAGTTAAAAATGGAATAAATTCGCTGTCAATTTTTGCAGCCACTTACTGCCGTGAAAGAGCTGGCTGTCATTTCTGGTTTCTGTGGCAGATCAGAGGCGACGCCGAGTCTCTCTCTCTCTTGCACTTCTGGGTCTTTCGTCTTCCGGCTTACCATCTGCTACGGGGATCGCTGGCATAACATTACCTACCCTCTGTCTTCTTTGTGTGGCTTGCATTTGACGTTTCGTCACCGGATGCTTGAAAATAGTAAAACCTTCTCTTTAATTATGATTAAGGTAAAGATACATGTGACAGTATATAATTGCTGTCTTGTTTTCCTCGGGACCATCTGTTTTGAGAAACTAATTTTAAAAATAAATTTAATCGCATGCATTTACCTATACACGCACATAAAAACCTGTATGTATATATGTGTCTGTGTGTACAGAACAAAGTTACCTTCGTCAGGTCTTGGAAAAGGGACCTATCAACCCTAAACTTGGGACGTGTCTCGCCCACTCTTACATTACAGTCGTTTTTGTCATTTTGCTTAGTAATGCAGTAAAATGAAAGCGTTAAACACTTTTTCCTGAAGGATGGCTAATCTAAAATTTCAGACAGATGTTAGGGTTTTAAAAAATCGTACGTGCATACCAGCTCTAAGGACAGGAAAGTAACAAACTTCCCTTAATCAAGAAATGGTTAACAGGGGAACAAAATCTATTTTTCTTAACTTTTTTTCAATGAATGGATTTTTTTATCTGTTTTCAATGAATGGACTTCAAGCAGTGTTTAAATGCTTTCAATAGCCTCCTATAATACTTCTAAAGGGTGGATATCAAACTTCTGAAGAAAACACAAACTAAAAGAAAAAAAAAACTCATTTCACCCTTCAAAATATTCATCGGCATTTGCAAAAGTTCTCCAAGCACTCGGCGTACACTTTGAATACTGAACATCAGGAAATGTGTCATGTCCTTTCCCATCTGCAGGAAATGCGCCATGTCTTTTACCATTCTGCAAAACAGATAATTCTCCGCTTTACAAGAAACTTGATTGTTCCATTTAGCGACGAAAAAATGTAAAAAACATAATCTAAAATTTCTTTGACACAGTTTGCAGTACTCTTTCCTACAATATCAATATATATTCTTTGGCATTCTTCGTATTAGAGTGGTAATCTTTTTTTTCTACAATTCTTGGGATAACTATAAGCAAATAGGCAACTGCAGAAATAACAATGGTTTTCGAACGATTTTCAGAGCTAGAAGGCATCAATTGCTGCAGTTAATTCAAACCCAGCCAATATTACAATGTTGGTGCAAGAGCGAGGCTATTCCTCAACAAAATACGTAAGAAGGCACTAAAGCAGACAGCCTGGTACAAGGTTTTTTTTTTTTTTTTTTTTTTTTTTTTTCACCGGCCTACGTTTCGAGATCGTTGTCTCGTCCTCAAGGCTAAAAATTAAAGTAAAACAAATGCAGCAAGAAATGTTAGCATGTATGTACAAATAAATTATGATAAAGTAAAACACGAATACAAAAGATAAGCCTCAAATAAAGTTGTTAATAATGAGAAAGAACTAGAAGGGAGGGTGTGGTTTAGGCCTATATACAGGGGCGCGGACGAGAAATAATTGCTCAAAGAGGGAACAAACCTCTTGATCGCTAAGGATCACGAATAGGGAGGTGGTGTTAGTGTTGGCTAGTTAGTATAATCTTAAAATCATTATAGTTTATTTTACTTTTGCACAGTTTTATACGAGTCCTAATATTTGAAGTTTCAGGCTCATACAACTTTTCACCCAGTACAGGAAGCTAAAGCCAAGATGTGCGTCACATCTGCCTTTAAGCAGCCGGCGCGTTTCCCACGTATGTCTGACAATGGCATTGACAGCAAGTAAATAAATAAACAACAACGGACTGCATTAAAGGGGGCAGTTTTTCTTTGTGACTAAACATACCAACAATAGTTCTTGGGCTCTTTAATGAGCTTCACGTCGAATGCAGGAAAATAATTCGTTAAAATCCTTTTTAGATTGGGTAGGAAAGAGGCGTCATGTGTGAATGGAAAACTTACCTAGCATGTTAATTTAGTTGCCAAGTGTGTGGTAGCAGGAGGGTGAAAGGACTAAACCAAGGTTTTCTTAACATATTTTAAAAATAAAGGTGGATAAATAACATTTGGATTTAAAACGGTCATAGAGAAAACCTATTTCCTTTTGAAAACTGTACTAATCAGATGTAGTAAGTGTGATGGCCCTGTGGAGGAGAGTGGACAGGCGAATTCAACTTGAAATTACAAAAACATGGACCGTAAAAATTCTGTCAAAGACCTGTAAAGCTTTTCTTGCAAAACACACCATTATGAATCCTGTTGAATAATTGGTTATTATCATCTAATTTATAAGTAAATTTAATGTTATTGTGTAGCGAATTAGAAAAGTTGGGTAAGTGTATCTTAGTTTTACCAGACCACTGAGCTGATTAATAGCTCTCCTAGGGCTGGCCCGAAGGATCAGGTATTTTTACGTGGTTAGGAACCAATTGGTCACCTAGCAACGGGACCTACAGCTTATTGTGGGATCCAAACCACATTATATCGAGAAATGAACTTCTATATAGCACCAGAAATAAATTCCTCTGATTCCGCGTTGGCCCAGCCGAGAATCGAACTTTGGACCACCGGATTGGTAGCCGAGAGCGAAAACCACTCGTCCACCGAGGAACTAAACGAATATTGTAAAGACTGGTCACAGTGGTGACTGTCTTAGAAAGGGACAAATAAGTGTGAGTCGGTTCTGCATTGTCTACTGAAATCTGTGCCAAAGAAGAGCACTCAGTTAAACATGTCAAACTAATAAAACTTTTGTAAAATGATATCCACAACCGACTCACTGATTTAATATCTTTTGACTGGTTGTTATGTAAAGACTTAAATGGCAATATTAAAAATGTACAAGATAATCAACAACAAACTTTATAAATTGGGTGTTTTCAAACCGGATCTTTCCGGTGAAGGGAACAAGGTGGTTTTCAACTCCTCTAACTTTAACTTGACCAAGAAGAATTTCTGTTATCTTCTGGGCTGGATATCTGCTTACCCAATTATAAACCTTCGCACTATGAGTACTATTTGGCCTTCGAAATACTTTTCACCAAATTGAATAGCTTGTCTTTGAATGCTAACCTATCATAATTCCAAGCTGAACTGTCCGCTTTCGTACACACCAATTACCACAAACAGGGAACAGGATGGGCGCCTTGCTTTAATAAAGATTATCTAAATACTCTTCAGAAATTAAGTAAAAACGTAAAAACAGTAACTTAGTATTTTCCAAACCAGATAAAGGTAATGATATAATTTTTAAAAATAAAGTTGCAAATTGCATAACATACTGACTGATGATTCTAAATTTCTTCAAAAAATAAACATTTTGTTACTTATACCACTTATGATGAGCTTTTCGTCACTGGCTCTTCTTATGGTGTCATGTATGGTCTCCCCAAAATACATAAAGAGAACGTACCTATGAGGCCAATCCTTTGTTCGTATACTACACCCAACTACAAAACCGCAAAATACATAGTCCCTCTACACAAAAACTCTAAAAATGAATTTACTATCAAAATTTCCTCAGAATTTAAAAATAACATTTTACGTCAAGATTACGATCTGGTCATGGGCAGTTTTGATACAGAATCACTATTCACTAATATACCAGTGGAGGAAACAATCGATTGTATTTTGGATACCATTTTTAATGATCAGGACAATGTGTAAAACGGTTTTAATTAACCGCTTAGATTTTAACGAGCTGTTGGAGTTGGCGGTGCGGGACGCGGCCTTTGTGTTTAATGATGAAGTTTACATGCAGGTGGAAGGTGTAGGAATGGGTAATCCATCAAGCAGCATTTCTACCGATATTTTTATGCATAACTTAGAGAGAGAGCTGCTGGACAGCTGCCCCTCTGTGTTGAAGCCTTTATATTATCAGTTCTGTTGACAACACTTTTTTTCCTCTTCAGTCACCACTGTGACCAGTTTCTATAATATGCTAATTTACTACATTATAATATTAAATTTTCTTATGAATCAAAAAAGCTTAGCTTCCAGATTCTCCTGACAGACATTATCCGTACATGAAAATAGAAAATAACACTAATTTCAAAATGCTACCGACATCCATAATCCCCAAAGAAAAATCTAGTAAAACAAGCGGCGAAGTCTCACAGATGCGATTCAGTTTTCTGTACAGCGTATAATTCCGTATGAAACTGTCAGCAACGGCCCATGAAACTCTGACCCGCGGTCAATGAAGCTTTCAGCCACGGCCCGGTGGTTTCATGTCGATCGTGGCTAAATTTAACCTTGAATAAAATAAAAACTACTGAGGCTAGAGGGCTGTAATTGGGTATGTTTGATGATTGGAGGGTGGACGATCAACATACCAACATATCAATTTGCATCCCTTTGGCCTTTTAGTCATTTTCAAGATCTGAGGATGAACAAAAAGTGTGGATGGAGAGACAAACAGCTTCCTTAACAGTTTTCTTTTACAGGAAACTAAAAGTAAACCCGAAGCTCATTTAACTGTTATGAGAAGGGGTTTATGACTCGTAAAAAACAACCTCCTTCAAATACTCAAAACTATTAATTAGGTGCAGTTACTAACAGATGGTCGTGGGAGGCAAAATACAAGGGAGACTAATCAATAGTGTTACTTTTGCATAAGTTCAGCTTCGTGCTCCACCACAACACCTCTGGCTTAATCTGCTTTACTTCGGATCTCTATGAATAATTCTTTCCAAAACTCTACACGAATTTAGAAAATCGTTCTTTCCTATTGAAGGGAGGCTTTAAAATTAATATTTCCTTTAGTCTGTGTCACATAATTGTACGTGTTTTTTTTTTTTTTAAGATTTCTGTATATGAGTAACCTTTCTTTGAAACGACCTTAACTCATTTTAGATACGAGAGATTTACATCAACTAGAGATAATAATATTAGTCCACTGAAACTCATTTCCACCCACTGCAGAATTGTTAGCAAGCTCACCATATATATCGCATAACTTTAAGCGAGTTTTTTTTTTCTATCTTTTTCAGTCCTCTCCTAGTTTTGTCATTCAGGCAATTCTGGAGACCTTTTCCTGATGAACATGATAAACCTTCACCTAAGAGTGTTAATAATATGAATACCTTACGAATCCCCTAACAGGCCCTTCTCATCTACAGCTTTCTTAATTCACACGATACATTCTTATCACATGCCTTCATGGAAGACCTTAAATGCATATACATTCAACTTTTTTGTCTCTAAATTTTGCAGCATTTTTGCAAACATCCTTTCTGGTACCATGGCTGGCATTGCTATAAAATCCTGTCTCCCCTAATATCAGTTAAAAATCCATGTGGCAAAGGGCTGTATCAACACTTCATTCCCAAGTTTGGGTTTCGAAGATTTCAGTGGAATGGAAAACATATCCACATCCGCACATATAAAGGAATTAAGAAACTAATTTACCTTAAAAATGTGTCATACTTACCTATACATCTGCAGTGTGTGATTCTGAATCTAGCCCCGTCCGAACATGGTCACGCCCAATATTCTCAGTTCCAGCAGTCCGTATGAAGTTGTATTTTTACGGACTGGCAAGATATCGGGTTGATTTCAAATTCTTACTGAATTCCTCGAGAAATATACAAGCGGACTGGCTCTGCCACCTTTTCACCCGACTTAAATCCCATATTTATAATTCCTTTGGGAATCATGCTCTGGTCTAGCCAGTCAATAAGAAAGGTGACTGCTTCAGTTCTTGCAATTAACATCCTACTGCCTAAGTGTTTGAAATTTTACTCACCTCCCACTTTCTTGCAATCTACCTCCCATCGGAGAATTATTGTTATTACATCCAAGCACATTGAGTCTGGCATAATTTCTGTTAGCAAAAGATCACACTTGGTTAAAACTCCCCTTTGTAAACTTGCCTCCAGTTCTCATCAAATTGTTTTATATCTGTTGCTGATGGGTGAACGCCCACTCTCTTCCCCATAACAAGTAGTGTTCCTCATCGTTCCAACCTCATTTTATATTGTCCTTTATTGACTGGTAAACATCTGGCCCTTTCCCGGTCTCTAGTGGTCTTCCTCATAGTTCAAAATTTGTAACTGCTCTTCTATTCATGCTTTTGCTCTCAACAATTCTTCTTCATTCTTGGCGCAAGTGACCCTTGTATTTGCGGTGCCAGATGACCTACAATCAATCGTTATTCCTCATTCACCTCCCAGCCTTCTTCTGTTGATGCGCTGAACCTTCAATTACCCCATCCTCACATATGAGCTCTGTCTTAATCTTACTGAAATGGATCCTGTAACTAGGCAGAAGTAAATCCCTTACAGACAATTTCTTATTACTCTTGTTTTCTATGCCATCCCATTTTTCTATGATTTATGATGAAGCTTTAATTAAACTATTCATTTTTCTCTGTATTTTGGGTGTCCAGGTTGCTTCGAAGTTCTACTTGTGGTATCACACTACGCACTGGTTAAACATGCCTCTTAAAATGGGGTGTATTACGTACATTATTTAGATGATAAATTCTTTTTTCGCCTTAATTATTAGAGCTTTTTTGCTGGGGATGTTTACCTCTCTTATCCCATGCATTTGGGTGATTCTCCTTTGAATTCCTTCCTTGGTAAGACTGAAAATAAGAATATTTCATCATTGACGCTTCCTTTGCTTCATTTCCTGAACCTCCTTCTTCAATTCAACGTGATTTCTCTCTACTTTCTATAGGTACCAATTTGTTGAGCACTGTTGTGGTTGGTAACAAACCCGCCAAGACACTCCCTCCCACACTAACTTTGTAAATCAGTAATACGACAATCACATGGGTCATAAACTGCTTTTCTTCTAATGCAAAGCCTTGGAATTCCCTTCTTGCCTTTGTTTTCCAAGATTCTTATAACCTTGCTTCCTTTCGAAGGAAGGCCCATCGTATCCTTCATGGTTAAGCCCTAACTCATATCCCCTGGACCTGGCCGAGAGGACTTTGGCAATTCCATCAGACTTTACTCTTAAAAATCTGCAGTATTATCTTTCCCCTAAAAAAAATCACTAATATTATCTTTTCAAGATGTTTATCAGTATCTGTCTCACTAATCTTATCTCTTCCAGATGACTCATGATTATGAGCAAAAGTGATATCATTATCTCTCTTGATTTTATCCTTCGGATGGAACAATATTAGGGAAATCGATTTAATATTTTTTTTTTTTTTTTTTTTGACATTCATGTTTTTCTATGCTTGATGACTAAGACATGTAATGAAGGAAATTTGGATCTTAATTAAGGCTCGCCATTGAAGCTGCCGAGGTCGATCAATGCCAACTTACAATAAAGTTATGATTAAAAATAATAAGTTATTAAAAACTCACAGACATTAAAAAAGATCAGTTATTAAAAACTCTCACAGACATTAAAAAGATCAGTTATTAAAAACTCACAGACATTAATAAAATGTTATTAAAAACTCTCAAACATTATTAAAAAAGATCAGATATTAAAAACTCTCACAGACATTAAAAAGATCAGTTATTAAAAACTCTCACAGACATTAATAAAGATCACTTATTAAAAACTCACAGACATTAATAAAGATCACTTATTAAAAACTCTCGCAGACATTTATAAAGATCACTTATTAAAAACTCACAGACATTAATAAAGATCACTTATTAAAAACTCTCGCAGACATTTATAAAGATCACTTATTAAAAACTCACACATTAATAAAGAACACTTATTAAAAAGTCTCACAGACATTAAAAAAGATCAGTATTTAAAAAGTCTCACAGACATTAAAAAGATCAGTTATTGAAAACTCTCACAGACATTATGTGCATGTCTGTGAGACAGCACACAATGCATAAACATTATGCATATAAAAAAAATAAAATAAAAATAAAATATCAAAATGTTCTTAAAAACACCAACTGCTTTTGAAAAGGCCACAACGAACGCCAAACTTGTCACAAAATCACGATGAGAGACTTCCAGTGAAGGCCATACTTTCTCTGCTGCTGCTACTTGTTACACATCGGGAGCAGCGTACCAGAAACTGCTCAACGGAGAGTAACCTGTCACGTTGAGTACACACACAAGAGCAATGCTACCATCTCAAACATCGTTGTGTGCGAAGCGGGGAAGCTCATTCGTCAACGAGTCGAAGTAACTTGATTTTTTTCGACTGCTAATAAAATTAGTGGGTCAGAAATGCTATTTGACAACTTTCTGCTCCCATCTGCTGTCTATCTACCTCTGCGTAAGTGTCAGCATCCATACTTCTGTACAGGTTACCCCGCCAGTAACTGTATATGCATCAAGTATAAATACGCATTATTCCTTTGGATGATGCTAATCAGTATCTTTTATCTATACATTATTCTAATTCGTTTTTTTAATGTAATTATAAACTTCCATTACCCGATTATATCGTACCAAATATCGCTATCTTTTCTTCTTAACGACTGTTATACAATGTCCCGAAGATCAATGACTTAGACTTACTGTCGTATTCTTCTTGGTGTCAAATCATCAGTCTAGTTCTGATATGTACATAAAAAAAAAGTATTATAATTTACATTTTATGACAGGTCCATCATATATTTTTTTTCAAAACAAAGTTAATCGCCTCACTGCATACGGCAATTTTCCTTTTCCTATGCCTCGTAAATATACATACGTATTTACAGTATATATGTATACTCGGGCACCTAGGTACAACTAGGAATAGCTCCCAAAATTGGGACTACACAAACGAATGCTCTCTGAACAATTCAAGGCACCAGTTATCATCCTAACTGGCATTTTCATGGGGCTTTAGATATGCCATGAATTATTAACCAGCTCTGTGGACATTTACAGAGATTTCCATCAAGTACAGATCATCTTGGACCTTCCTACTGGTCGTCGTCCTGCTACTTCGAAACCAACTACTCTTCTGACAAATTGGATTGAATTGAATATGGGATTTAGACCAAAGGCCAAGCACTGGGACATATGAGGTTATACAGCGCTAAAATGGAAATTGACAGTAAAAGGTTTGAAAGCTGTAACACGCGAGAAACCTTGCAAATTACACTATGATTCAATTGTTAGGAGAGGGTAGAAAGTAAGAATATGAAAGGAAGTACAGTAAAAGGATATGAAGGCGTTGCAGCTACGGGCCGAAGGCACGCTGCAAAGGACCTTAAGTAATGCCTACAGTGCACCCCAGGAGGTGCACTGACGGCACTAACCCCCTACGGAGACTCTTCTGACAAAGTGCCACTCTCTTCTCTGAAGATTTCATACTATTTTCCATCCTCTCAACAAGCTCCTAATTTGCACTTCAGCCCTAAAAACGGAAATTTGTATTTTTCCTAAATTTAGAAACCATCATCTTTTAATAGATAGACATCCTTCTCACAGCTGGACTAATCATTAAAGATTAGAAAGAAGGTTGTCAAAATTTGGCAGTCTTTCACTTCTGCCAGTTTCTGTAGCGGCAGGGCCACTGATGGATGGTTAGAGGTGGGATTACAATTAAAGACATTAGGTTTGTATACTTAAGAAAATTAAAAATTATCTGAATACTCTACCATCTGTTCTTATTAAGATATAAACTCATCTTTTAACGGAGAGTTAGCCCTTAGGCATCAGGATTTGTCTCAAGATAGTTAAATTTTGATCCAACACCTGGTAATGTCAAAGTCATCGTCACATAAGTTGGTGAGCAGAGAGGGAACCATCTGTCAATCCTAGCATACACGATGCTTCCAGAGACAAGACCCTGTGCCAGTGTGTGGCTTATTGTTACCTACCTTAAAAGGACTCCGGTTCCAACAAATTCAAGACCAACTTGAAAGGTTTTGTTTGTTTGTATGGCGTTTTAACGTTGCATGTTATTCAGCAACGGGACCAACGGCTTTATGTGACTTCCGAATCACGTCGAGAGTGAACTTCTATCACCAGAAATACACATCTCTTGACCCTTCAATGGAATGGCCGAGAATCGAACTCGCAGTCACCGAGGTGGCCAAGTCCAAACTGACCATGCCAATGAGGCGCTCACCAGATTGAAAGGTAACATCACTCAATAAAATTAGATAATGAGCTCTACCAAGACCAACCCTTCAGGTGAAGAGAGGATAGCGGGAATTGCATCTACAAAATAAGTCTAGAGATAAGAAGATTGGCTGAGAAACTCACCTTGTGTTTCAGGATTTTTTGTTAGGCCTCCTTAGAACTCCATTTCCTTTGGAGCTTCCTTGCCTCTGATGTACATAGCAGCTGCCCAGATGTCCATTGCATAGAGAAATACAACTCCTTACCAAGTTCACATTTTTGCTCAGGTCACTATTGGCATATTATTCTTTACCAGTAGCCCAGCAATAAAACTAGATAACAAACACGATGAGTGTTCTATCTTCATACGAAAAATCAAAGACTCATAACTTTTACCTACAACTTCAGTTATAAAGCAAGCAAATACGTATAACTTCTCCACTCCAAAAATATTTACAAGGTACGCTCAGCGTTCTGATAGAGTCTAAAGGAAAGATTCAGACATCTGGGAAATTAATAATTTGAATAAAGTTTGGTTTTGGGAAAAGTTTTACAAACAATAAAGCTATGCGCAAAATCATGACAGAAGGGTAACGAAACAAATTCCACTGAAGTCAGCTAATGGAAATATAGTCAAGATCCTCTGACTAAACTCAACTAAAAGAATCCTAGAAGGGATAATCAGGTCTACTCTTGCAAATGATGATGAAACTTCCTTAGCTAGTTACAAGGAATTCACATTAAGTATTAATGGGTAATATCTAAAAAAAATATATATATATATAATCGACAAAGGAACT
This sequence comes from Macrobrachium nipponense, assembly GCF_015104395.2. Lineage (NCBI taxonomy): Eukaryota > Metazoa > Arthropoda > Malacostraca > Decapoda > Palaemonidae > Macrobrachium > Macrobrachium nipponense. The sequence goes on from NC_061100.1 coordinate 11,104,802, forward strand.
ACAACAAACATTAATTCAAATTGAGAGGTAAGGTTTTTAATGAGTTGAGGACTTGATCAGTGTGTGTGTGTGTGTGTGAACTCAACTTGCTGAATTACTAACTAAAGGCTGATTTGCTGTAACAAAAGATCACTAATTATTTTGTTTTTATTTACAAAATTCTACAAAAAAAAGTGCCAGTACATTTAATCTTTGTCACAATAACCAATTTACTTCTAGAACTCGAACAATAACGTTTACATCATATATTGAGACAGGGAAGGCGCTATTTTCAGACTAGCACCAATTTCATCATAAAAGTATGAGTCAACACACTTTAGTTACGATGAGTATTTTGAATATAACTCCTTAAAACCACTTTCATAGAAAATGGGAAATCCTTTGTATACACTAAGAATTACAAGTCTGGGCTGACTGTATCTGCTAGAAGAGCCTGTTTAGCCCAAAACTGCTATACACTTGATTAGAAAGGAAAGAGTATGACAAGAGATAATACCATCTACAACTCTTTATAATAACGTCATACAATGTTTTAGCCATATTGATTGTTAAATGTTAAGATAACAGATTTACGCAGCTGGCAAATTTTGTATGCTCACTTAAAAGTCCGTGACATGAGACTTAAGAAGTTATTTTATGAAAATGAAACAGCATAGACAGATTACAATGGGTGGATGCATCTTTAAAAGACAGCTTTCTAAAAAAAACAATAAATAAAATATTGTTTTTATCAAATCTCCAAAACCATGAGGCTGAAGAAATTCCCTTAGGTAACATGTAAATAATGAACATCTTTAGATACCATAGAAAGAATGACCATTTGGACATTATGATATCACTGAACAAACGTACTACTTCATTAAAATATGCATTTGCGGGACATTCGGTACAGTTTTGTTTTCATATGAACATTTGTGCTGTACGTGTAAGAAAGTTCTTTAAAAAACCAGGACTAGAGAAAAAACCGAAATACCTGCAGGTGATCCAAACATTAAAGTATGTCCTGCTGTGTACAGATGCCCTTTAAAACATTCAGCCTTACTATATATCACGTAACATATTGAGCTTTTTTTCCTTTTTTTTATTTTTAACAAAAAAACGTTTTAATTTAAAATAAGTTTTTTCTTTGGCAAAGACGCCATAAAACCTACATTACGACTCCACAATCGTTGCCTTTTTAAGACCCCTCTGACTGGCAGTAGTCTTCTTGCGAGCACCAGCTCTCTTCTCCTCGTCCGTCACGATGCAAACTCTGGGAGAAGAGTCATCGGGAGGATCGTGGACGATGTAGATCGTTAGACTGCAGTCAGCGCAAACTGCAGTCATTAAAAAGGTCACAATATTCACAGTGAAATCTGGAGGACTTATCTTTGCGTAACAGTTCGGGCATTCTGAAACAGCGTGACGCACTACATAGTAAAATCCATTCATTGGGGTCTCAACGTAACTGACACTTGAATTATTACTCTTTGAGGAATGAGTTCTCTTTTTAATTCCAGATATCCACTCTGACCTTTTTCTCTTCCTAACATCCTGTTTTTTCTTCCTGTTTTGTAGTCCTGCGTCCGTACATGAATTCTTATTGGGAGAGTTTTTATTAGGTGATGGAGAAGGAGTCACTGATGGCACACACTGATCTTGTTCGTCACTGGTCGGCGTGAAGTTCCCTAACTCGCTGTTCACTGAAATGTGCACTTCGTCGTCAGCTTTCACTGTATCGGGCACAACTGGAACATCGTTGATATCCTGCGAATGATCTTTTGGCAGCTCATTCGAGTTAACTGAAACATCATCACTGGTAGTGTGAATGGAATGTCTATTATCACTCTGCTCCGTGGGAACAGCGCCTTTTCTTGCTTTCGTCTTCCTGCCGCCCTGCTTGAAGCACGAAACTGCCTCTTTCCAGGGAAACTCGTTTCTCATCGAATTCATCCCATTAACGTAAGCTCTTAGGTGATGAGGTTTATCTATAAGTGATGCTCTGCAAGAAGTGCCATTTTCTAAATACTGATTGGAGAGATGCAGTTCCAGACTTTCCATGGGATCCTCAGAATACTGCAATACATGCTCACAGGGGTTATGTCCTTGTTTTTGTTGCACTGTCCATACCTGGAAGGACTGACACTTTTTAAAAACCACTGGGCATTTAAGGCAATATACACCTCCAAACAGTAAATGTTCGGATAAATTTTCAGTTTTGATTATCTTATTACAAAGAAAACACTTTAGTGAAGTCACGGGGAGTATCTTCTGTTTTTTGGGGGAGGACTTGGAACCACCAGATGGTGATTTCTTAACACAAGGCTTACTGGGCATTGTTACAGACGACTTCACGGACAACTGCCTTTCTTTTTTTAGTGCCTGTGGGACCTGGCAGGTTTCATTGTCACTTTTTTTCAACACCTCACTTTTAGATTTGCAGAATTCACCACTACTTTCATACTTCTTGCTGAGTGAATATGCAGAGTGCACTCTCTGAGGAAACAACGTTGTTGACTTTGTTAGGTGACGCATTGTAACACCACTATGACCATGCGGTTTAAAATGGGTACTTAACGAGGGTCATTCTTCAGCTTCTCTTATTCATATCTTTGGAGGGATGGCTGATCAGCTTTGTACAGAGAGCACTGTACAATTATCCTGAAAATAAAAAGAGAATCGCAATAATGAGATAAACATGACAACTAGAATCATCCCACGTATATCTTCAATAGTTTACTACAGCCACCACAAAAATCATCTTAATACTTAGTTCAAATTTTATTTTATTACCTTAATTGCTAATTCGAAGTTCCTCGTTGGATGAGTGGGTTACATGCTCGCCTACCGATTCGGTAGTCGCGAGTTCGACTCTCCGCTCACCCAACGTGGAATCAGAGGAATTTGTCTCTGGAGATTAGCAAATCATTCCTCGGTATATTTCTAAAGCAAGAGTCGTCCAAATTCTCAGTATCAGAGTATTACTGATCAACTACAGCATAAATCTCTAATAATGAAATCAAGTAAGTGACCACGTAGTGAAACCTACTTTCCCAGCGCAAAATTTTGATCACTCAGTGAAATAAGTCACTCTTTACCTTCACTTAAAACCCTAATGAATTTTTAGAACAAATTTCAAGAAGACCCCAAATATTAAAATTAGCATAACCTCTACTATCTTTCATATGTCCCTTTCAAATCTATTTATCACTGACCAACCTGTTTAGATATTATGTAGTAATAGAACACGTCAAATGCCCTTACATCTGAATGTAATGGTACTTTATTAATCTCATTATTAGGCTGCTATGATCGACGAGACATTTATCAATGCACTACAACTGTAAATACCTTTACTGAATTCGTAGAATACAAGGTTACTTCAGTATACTAGAAAATTTCATCAATAATCCAACAGCACAAGCATATCTAATGCTTACATATTTTCTTGGCTAGCAGGCTGATATACAGAGGAAAGTCCTCAATATCTAAAAAACGTCATGAAGTTTCAGTTCCAAATCAAGCAGAAAACACTTGAAGCAGTCTCACTCTCGAGTAAAAAACAAATAAATTATACTAAATATAGTTCATGTTAACTAAACAAATTCAATGTGTAAAACATTAACTAAAAAAAACTACTTCATTCTTTTGGGAACCAGTTTCACAAGTTCTCTTTAAATAAATATATATAAACATTCACACTTTAACAATTGGTATTAATAACGCAATGTATTATGAACACATTTACAGCAATTCAAAAAAATTGGCAACACTTGACAAAGAATTCATCCCACTATCTCTAATGTTCGTGTTCTTATTGATGAGATTGATTTCCATAATACCGAGGCGGATCCTAAACACCTGACGATAAGGAGAAACTGATCAATCTCTTTTTATAGGTACATTTTTTACTGCTGTTGTAATCTTACAATGAATGGCCTTCTCCCTATGGAAAAATTGCAGTCCTTTATCAGTATACTGGGTGTCAGCCAAGTGCCTTAGGTAGAATGGAAAGGTTATCAAGATCTAATACTTAAATAAGACAGGCGGGAACACTCGGGATCCTAGGCATGGATAGGAATTTTCCAAGTCATGTGTTAAAGATCATAACATATACAAGTCTTCCTCTTGAGTAGTTCAGATCATGAAAATCAATTTACAAACTTTGAGAAGCCAACCCCGTAGCTGACTCGAATCTGTGACTTTTCAATACACTTTCCCATAGGAGATGGGCCAGTTTCTCATCTACACAGAGTAACTTCTTGATGGCACACGGATTTACCTTCTGACCCATAGTTCGACCTTCATAAGGTGACAATAATGGTATCCACTTCAGCGTGATATTAAGCTTGTCTTGTCGCTCGGACTGTTTGATAGCTGGGGGAATTAAAACACACCGCATCGGCACGAGATGGTAAAAGGCGCCATAGCTGAAGCTTTAACCTATATCTCATTCATAAAGGTCAATTTTCTAATACACAATAATTCAAACGAAACAAAATAACATATATACATGAAAACATTACTGAAGAACTTTAACTCTCAGTTATTTTCTTCACTGATAACTGTAAGGCTTCACCCTTTCCAAGAATGTGAATCATGTGTATCTGCTGCTCGGAAATGAAGATTTGTCTTGTTTACTGCGTTATGACTAAAAGGAGTTTACTTTTATTATTGCTAAAGTTCTTTATGTAAACCATATATGGTAGACAATCATAACATCAGATATCTATTTACAATTGGAAATATGCAAAAATAAATAAAAAATAAATAAATAAATAAACTACGAAAGAACTTTAAAATAACACTTCACATATTTTGTACTTTATATTATATATAAATATATATATACATGCATGTGTATACTATATACATATAATTATAGCCTAACGGACAGATGTCTGTATGTATGTATGTGTGCGCGGCTTAAGTAACAGCTGCCTTACTTTGGTAACTTTCTCCGAACACTTTATGACGTTCCCTCACATGGGAAACCCTTGTACAATTCTAGAGTTGTGCCATCAACTCCACTCATGGAAACTGGAGATTCCGACTAAAATCTTCCACAACCTGATGTAATTTTGAATGATGTATAATAACTTTCGAAGACCTGGTTTTCCAGCAGTCCACAACTACAACTTTAAATATATGAAAAGAACAAGCATAAAAAGAAAAAAGAATATAGCTAAAGTCGTTGACGGAGGACAGCCAGTCTCTGAGCGATTACGAGAGAGAGAGAGAGAGAGAGAGAGAGAGAAGAGAGAGAGAATGAAGAGACCGGAGAGAGAGAGAGAGGGAGAGAGAGAATCCATTATGTCAAGAAATGAACTGCGCGCTAACGTCACGTGTCTGATTCATTATCTAAATGGAGGTAATTGACGAGCCAGTGAATCCACACTAGAAAAAAAAAATCATGGCACTAATCCGTTTTCTTTGAATCCATAAAACAATTTTCTATTGAGCGTGTCAGCATTCAGCGTTGCAGAATAACTTCCCAGGCCAATTTCTGTACTCATAACAACAAAACACGGTCTCGCTAGAGATCTTCGAGGCCTAAACAGACTATAAAAAATGTATGAAACCACAAACTTTGAAAAACCACACCGTGTGGAAAAGCAGTCGAGTTCAATTACTAAAAATGTGGTTACTACTTGATATCGTTCAGTAATAGTAACAATACTCGACCGAAACACACTAAGACACTACACTTTGTTCTGAATGGCTTCAAGCCCACAGCTACTGTAATCATTCCTTTGGATGAAATTTCACAACGAAACGTCATAGTCCTGGCAACGGTGACAAATTTGTAAAAGAGAGTGTCGATGCTACAAATATGTTAATGATGTCCTTCAACTACAACTTGATGTGATTACACTATATTCATCAATACTCACAAGCCACAGTAAACACCTGAGGACCAGGCTGCAATACATTTGGCTGAAAATCCCACTTCTCCAACCTTAACGTAACAGGAATGAATTTCGTATATATATATATATATATATATATATATATATATATATATATATATAATATATATATATATAAACATGACAGAGCTGACAAGGAAAATTTTCAAGATCAATACTGAAGTGGCAGAGCACAGCTCCTGTGTTCAGATTGTGGGTGTTCCCCTGATAACAACTGATTAGACGTTATATATTAGCCGCAGACACTACTTTTTAGTGAGCTTCAATGGGCCCAATTCTCCTGAAGAATGAAGCAATGAAATTAAAACCACAAAAAAAAAAAAAATAACACTAAGACATTGCTCGCCATCTACCCTCACCCCACCCACCTACCCCATTTCCTAAACAGCTATGTGAGTTGCAGTCTGAAGTACAGGTTTACACATAACAAATACATAAAAAAAATATGCTTTCAAAGATGGCTTTAAGATAGCTTTGTTCCTGGACAAGTCAAATTGCTGTTCCTATCTATTCATCACTACCAAAGAATGCTAAATGTTACTATTACCAATGACATTTTCCCTTATCACATGCTACTACATAAGTCCCGAAGCTATATCAGTCATAAACACAATAGTAAGAACTATAAGTGATACATCTGTGTATCTATATGACATGTACAGTTTATACATACATATATACACATTTTTTTCACAAAGACAAAAGAAAAACTAATTTTTAAGCATGTGGCATCGCTCAGCACTAATGAACCCCTAAACAAAAACAGGGTGAGTCATCCTTATTCACAGACTATTAATTCCTTAATTCATCCAACATTTAACTAGAAATTTCTTATTTTATAATTTCTTTGAAGGCATATATCATTTTTGCAAAATTTCCTACAGGCAACATTGAGCTTCCTTCGCATAATGTACTACCAACATTAAAACCACTTACTGACACAGGAGAACACGCAAGTTCTAAATATGAACGAATCCCGATATGATCAGTGGCCATCATGGATATTTCTTCTTATTAAGCAAAGGGAGAAACAGTCCATAATCAGCGTTCTCACCAATCATAACATACATAAATGATTGGATGAAGCAACATACATGGGTGGGTGAAGCTGTTTCCTACTCAATAACACCCCTTGGTTTACAAACTTGCCTAAACACAGGTGTTCAAACCACTTGCAGCATACTTTGCTGAAACAACTAAAATTCTAATACACAAATGAAAGAACAGGTTTGCCAAAACTTTCCACTGGGTTTGGCACAGCTAAACCACCTTCCTCAAAAAAACAACTTTACTTCACAGAATTTTGATTTCTAACTCTAAATTCTGTGACAACTTTGCAAAATAACCATGTAACAAGCAGGTTTTCAATCCCACACTGAATACTTATGATGGATACTACAATTTTTGTTTGTTTTGCCTTCGTCCTCAATCTAAGTTCATTCACTGAAACAACAAAACACTTTATGATATGAACAACCATAAGGTTTTCACCTTCAAAACCTTTGGCAAAATTTACTGTAGAGATGTCACAACTCAGTGAAGACCCTGGCCTGAGTTATTGACAGATTGCACTATACACCAATAAAGGTTGAATTCCATTGAATTTGCATGAAATTGCATTAATATACTTCAAATTACTAATTAAACTGTCAATGTAAGCCATAACATGAGAAATAATACAAGCAGATGTGCTCCTCCCCTTGGTGCAGACCCATGGCACTCAGCTAGGGGACCCTCCACAGCATATGCAACATAAATCAAAATCAATTCCAAACACCAAAAGTAACAACATATAATATCGTTACACTCACCTCTTTACCCAGTGGAACACAAAAAACAATTCAAGAAAAATCCAGATAGTAAAGGTGCACCAGCACTACACCCTACCAATACCGTGAACAAAGGCAGACTGCGGTGCATCCAACATTTCCCGAGCTCAGCGACCGCCATTTCACCTTCCTCGGTCGCCCCAGCCAGCCAGGCAGCCGCCCAACTGAAGCCTCAATTTCCTCTGATCTCGTTTCTAGCTTTGGCTGAGTGGACAAGTTTTGGCTTGTTTGATATCATTTGACATGGGGAATGTTTACGTTATTGAAAACTAATATCTATACTACTTTTAATCCATAAATTTTCATCTTCACTTCTTGATGAACACTAAGCACAGAACTCTCGACACATTATTTCTGGGGAAAAGAGCAAGAGAATAAGTTAAGACAACTTCATCTTGATATATAAAAGCGTCATCAAGTTAAACACAAGTATAAGAAAGCTCATAAAATGAAAGACAAAAATGGAAAGGAAAATCATCGGTGGCTGAGAATCCCTATCGAACAAGTTTCAGCAAAACACAAAACAAATAAACCGCATAGCAACGACCTTACAGGCTCCAACTCTCAAAGATTATTCATCGCTCTCAACCCTCCTCTTCCCATGGGCTCCATAACCTCCCTCCCCCCCCCCCCCCCCCCCCCTCCCCCCCCCCCCACAAAAAAACTCGCTCGTTCACTCGCTACCAAAGGCTGGCTCGCCAATCAGACAAGCGGCAGCTTCACTTCCCCCCACACGTTCGACCCACTGAGAGCCCTACCATGTACCTCCCTCCCACACTCTTCTCTCTCCCCCCCACGTTCCCCTTCGCTCTGCTCTTAACGGTTAGGTGCGCCAGCCACTCCATCCTATTCATCCTACCCCCACCTCCCCGTCTCCCGGACGCGGTCTCACCACGCCATTACAACCTTCTGGCTTCCCCACTTGTAGCTGCAACATCGGCACACACTTTCTCGATTCTCACCATTCTTTTGTGCCGAGCTCAGCTCCCGAGGGCAGCGATCATTTTGCTTTTCTCTCTAATCAGCGTCTGCAATTCATTCGATTTCCATTTACATACAGACAGCTAGCTCTCTGGGGCGCCTTCGAAGCCTGAACAGACAGTCGCTAGGGCTCATGGACAGTCAGTCACACCATTTTTGGTTGCTCTTGAAAAACAGAAAAAATGAACACATTCACTCAGCGTTGCAGGGGTGGTCACTGTCATTTAAGCTTCGACTGCAAACTGCATTACATTTCATCGAGTTTCCATTCAACCCCACTGTGTTCTCTCCTGGCCACTCGGTCCTCAATATCATGTATATTTCGACCCTTCAGTTCGGAAGCCCTCCTTTAAAAGACCCTCTGGTGTGTGTGAAGGAGCAAGGTGTGATCAATTTCGTGGCGCCGTGGATTGCAACTTCTATCTGTATCCATTTTCCATCCACTTGTGCATCCTCAGATGGACTTGACGCCTGGAAGCCCAACCTAACAAAAGAAAAAAAAAAATTTTTTCTCAGTTTTACTAAGCAGCAGTAACCGAAAATGCCTCTGGGTTGTGGCTCATTTTATTTCCGCAGACTTATCTTTTGCAGCATTGCGTGTCATCTTATGTCTGAAGACTTGAGGCAGCCTTTCCTCTTGCACCGGAATTTAGACAAGACTTCAACCATTATTGTTATTCATGGACCGTAAAAGTCTTTAGCCCTTGGGTCGCGCCAACTTCGCTGAGTGGAGTTCTGCACTGGCGAACTGCACATTAAATTGGATATTAATTCTGTGGTACATCACCATTTTATGGAATAAACCAAAGGTATCTGGAAGAAAGAACAAAAGCAAATGTATATATATATATATATAATATAGTATATATATATGATATATATATATATGTTATACCTACATACTACATATATATATATATATATATGATATAATATATATATATATATATAGATATATATATATATTATATATATATATATATTCTTCGTGGTACACGCTTAAAACTTCCGATAATTAATACGACGGCAATTAATGCAAAATGGGAACAACCCAAAGAATCCCGTAATGTTTTCGACTAAGTTTTATGTAACTAACATACTATGCTCCGTCTCTCTCCAATTAAGATTATAATGGACATAGGATAATCTTTTTCTTGATTATGGTTACAACAGGTAAAGGATAAGCTCTCTCTCTCTCTTCTTTCTCTTCTCTCGTCTCTCTCTCTCTCTCTCTCTCTCTTCTTCTCTCTTCTCTCTCTCTTTCCGGTCACTGCAGTCTATACTTGATTAAATAAAACCTTAAAAAACGAATCCACACTCATACCCTTATTGGCTAACTATTTTCATTTTATTTCAAAAAGAAAAACATTAGTCTAAGGAAGGCAGCAAACAGCGTCTGCAGCACATTTCAAATACTCGAGGAGTTTGTTATTGAGTTGCTTAGCCAACATTTCTGAAGTAGTTCTTCAGTGACCAAAACGAGTGACACGAAATACCGAATTAAGAGAACAGAAAAGAAAAACGTTTTGCACAAGATAAAAAAAAAAAAAAAAAAACGCACGAGAGTGACGCCGATTCTTGCTCTGTCCAAATGTTCATAAGGAATAAAGCAAAACAAGTGGATTCGATATACAGCCACGTATGCGGGCATGAGTGATGGAGTCAGTGCTATAGTATCGCTGACCGATTATTGTTGAAATATGCAGTCTGCTACGTCTTAAAGGAAGTGCGAGGAAATCCTCTCTCTCTCTCTCTCTCTCTCTCTCTCTCTCTCTTGCTCCCCTAATACATATACTAAAACAGAACATATGTTTAATGTTATTGTGTTGGCTGGTGTTGCAATCCTCGTTGAATCTTGACTGCCAGCAGCTGCCATGTGCACCAACCCTTATACTTGATATATGGTTAATCTACTCCACAAGCCACTTCCACGAGAAGTGTTTGTGGTTTATTATATATCAGTTGTGCCACGTTCGATACATAACTTTTTTTTATCCAGCATTCAGGCGTGGTATGCCTGATTGTTTAGAAGAACTGTCACACACTTTAACCAGCTGGCATCAACAGAACAGTCACTGTAATCAACAAAAAACCGCTGGCTGTGATGCTCGTGTGTCTAATCTCATGATTCTGCTGAGTAAGGAAATCATTCTGACGTGAAGTGGGCGCCGTTGTCAAATCTTCAAATGGAGAAAGGGAGGGAGGGAGGCAGAGTTAACATATCCAGCATCTTGAGACAAGCAATTCGTTTTCTCCATTTAACCTTCAACAATCGTCTTGAGCCCCGTCAACACTGGTGTGTCACTTCCATCTTCGTCTGCTTCTATTTCTGTAACATCTGTATGCATCCTCCGTAATCTATATTTCACTCTTGTGAGTAACACCGTGAAAATAGAGGAGGAATGTGTGATCCTTCACATCGAAGATCCTTGCATTCAGAAAGAGAGCAAAAACCCGGTGCAAGTATAAGATAGCAGCTGTCTCGAACAGCACAGCGTTCTTGGAAAATGAGACCGCATCCACTATTTTGATAAACCGGTCATTCACGCATCATGATATATTATATACCATAGCAATTATTACTAGTATACGAATATCATAAAAATTCATGGTAATATAAGAGTAGATCCAAAGGGCAAGTCTAAAGCCGTACGAACTCTCCTTACCATCTTGAAGCTCGGATTAAAATACCTGGTCGTGGCGATTGGGTTAGATTCAACCAACTTGGTGCCAGAATGGGTCTTTCCTCATAAATTTGACATGGCGCTGAAGGGGAAAAGTGGCCTGATGTGGACTTTTGGACTCTTCTACCAAACAAAGACAAGTGGATTCTTCACAACAAAGACAAATGGATTCTTCATTATTGGATAAAGGCCAACAGTAAGAGTGGCTAGCCATGGGTTGGTTGTTTGGTGGCAACTCTACAGTCTACACCAGCATTTCTTAACCTTTTTCGACCTCAGCACGCCTTTTGGTCAGGCCTAAGCAGTCCCCTACCGTTGGTTAACACCTAGTTACTACAAGGATAAAGTAAAGACAAGTGCAGTACATCTTGATCGTATATTTGGTTCATTCTCCAAAACAAAAACAGTAATTATGGCAATAGCATTGGCAAAAACAATAAAAAATAAAGGGAAGATCATGGACAAACTCAGTAAAAAATACTCATCAATGCGTTTACTAAATTTTATAAAATGCGCTAAAAATACATTTGTCCAAACGTAATCCTTCACTACAGAAACTGATATTTTACCGCCACATATGTCACCTTCCCCAGCACCCCCTGAAGTTGATTTCAGCACCCCCGGGGGGTTGCTAGCACCCCAGGTTAAGAAACGCTGGCTCTACACAGTGAGTTCGTTAGCCTCAGTATATTGTTTCTACAGGAAAAGATATATGGATATACAATCTCGTTTCCTATTACTATTATCCAAGCATACCCCCCCGCACACGAAACAAACCAAAAGAGAGAGTTAACTTGCTGAACAAGCTTTCACCTCTGAGATCGGATTAAAGAAAGTTAAAGAAAAGCGAGATACCAAACAAATGAACATAATCATACAAATGACAATTCAGTTTCCACACATGTGACCCGCAGTACTTGTAAAATTATTCATATATATCTATATATATATATTAGAATTAAATTAGATAGAGAAAGAAAAAGCTTGGTGCTCCAATACGGCATTGCAGTTTCTCCTTTAACCAGAGTGACAACAGTCATACCCTTTGTATTTCATCGTCTCTGTAAATGATCGATCGTGAGTTCGTCAAATCAAGTACTATCAATTTTCATTCCCTGACCTGCATTACACGACAGAGTCCAACTTGACAGGACAATTTCTCGGGCTTCACTCTTCAGCAGGCAGGCTTAAAAGGATTGGTTTCCTACTTTTTCATTACACTGGCGTCAAAATATATCCAAGTAAAAAACGCGCCAGCAATCGAGTTTTCTGTGCAGCATATAATGCTGTATAAAACTCAGCTACGGCCCGGTGTGTTGTAGGCACCTAAAGCGGTGTCAGACGCACGATCATGAACTTTAACCTGAAATCAAATAAAAACTACGGATGCTAGACGGCTGCAATTTGGCATGTTTGATGATTGTAGGGTGGATGATCAACATACCAATTAGCAGCTCTCTAGCCTCAGTAGTTCTTAAGATCTGCGGACGGACAGACAAATAGTCATCTCAACAGTTTTTTTCACAGAAAACTAAAAAAGTTGGTCTTCCTAAAAGTACAGAAATCAATCTGTCTTCTGGTATTACTCAGACAGGGATTCAGTGTTACTTCAACTGACTTGGATACTCCTGTAAAACGAGCAGTACGCACTAATCTTCAAAGGAAACCATTTAAATTGATGGCAAATTTCCCTTATCAAGAACTCCCTGAAGGTTGCTAAAGTAATCAGTTTGGAAGTGAAAACTCACAACTTTAAGCAATTTTTTTCTTTAGAAATGAAAAATCACAACTTTAAGCAATTTTTTTTTTTTTTTTGGAAATGAAAACTCACAACTTTAAGCAATTTTTTTTCTTTGGAAATGAAAAAATACAACTTTAAGCAATTTTTTTCTTTGGAAATGAAAAATCACAACATTAAGCAATTTTTTTTTCCAGAACATAATATCACAGTCGACGGCTAAAACCTAGAGGGGACAGTATGGCAACAATGGTGGAGCATTGACATTCGTCTTAGGCTGTACTAATACCACATCTACAAAGTCTTGGATTTACTGAAGTTTACTTCGCTCTCAAACTGCTAAGTGCCAGATGTCCTAATTCCTCACACCGTTGGACTCTAAAGTTCAGGCGAAGATGCAATGCATTCTTATCCTAATTTAATTCACCTTGTATTTTCATCATTTACTTCCATGGAAGCTTGAATTTCAAGTCAATGGTTGGTCCCTTTGGGTTTTGTTCCATATGAATAGGTCCATCGCCTGAATAAATAATAATATAAATAATAATATAATAATATAATAATAATAATAATAATAATATAATCATAATAATAATCCATTAATGCATAACCATTCCAATTTTTTTTAACATGTCACCTCTCACCTTTTCATTCTGCGCCCAAGAGGCCATTTTTAAAGCACCAAAAAATGAAAAGGGGTATATCAAATAACTTTCACAGCAACGACCTTTATTGATGCCTAGTCTTTTTTTTATGCAAGGAGTTACATAACTTTTTCTCAATTCTAAACAAATTCAGCCTTGTTTATCTAAATCTAAGAACGTCTCTGTTCTCTTTAATCTTTCTTCATGTCTTGAATTATGAAATGTCATTAAAAGTTTTATCAAAAGAATTCCTTTGACATGCAAAGGTCAAAGGTTGCTCAATAGTAATAGAGGCAAGGAATAGGCAATTTCCTGAAAATTGAAAACACCCATGGTAAGCATCTAAGCATTTCTCCACCCAAGCTAGGACCAGGGAGAACCAGGCAGTGGCTGCTCGTGATTCAGCAAGTATACACCAACAAGCTTCCTCAAACTCACCACTGGAACGGAAAGGTTTTGTCTGCCGGGGCATTCTATCATACCTTGAGTAGAAGTTAAACTCAAAGAGTACCAAACTATGAAGTCCAGGCTAAACCAACTGAACTACAGGTAGCTTTGATGGCATCTCTTCTTTAACTAACATTTCGTTAAAAAAAAAAAAAAAGTTTACACCTCATCCTAGTCAATGGGAAGAAACGAGTATTGAACTCTCGTTCCAAAAGCAGGAAAAGGTGTGATCTCTTTACAATAAGAGTGGCAGACAACTTTTCGGTGTTCGGTACGCCCATGTGTGCATCTCTTTACCCTATCTCTGTCACCGTTTGATCATGTGGGAAAAAATATGAGGATGATGTTCTGCATGGCGCTGTTGATGTAGATTCTAAGGATAGACTACAGTCATTATAGATGCACTTACTTCCTAAGAAACTACACTAAAGTTTACACTGGAAGAATACAAATAGAACTCTCCCGTTAAGTAATGTTTGAGAGAGAGAGAGAGAGAGAGAGAGAGAGAGAGAGAGAGAGAACTAAGACTTCGAAACTAGGGCTTCACATAGACAACGATGAGACCATTAACAAAGCTGCAAGCGATGGTACGATAGAATTTTGGCCAAAGGCCAAGCGCTAGGATACATGTGGTCATTTAGCACTAAAAGAGAAATTGACAGTAAGGTCTGAAAGGTGTTGCAGGAGGAAACCTCAAACCTCAGTTGCACTACGAACAATTGTTAGAACGGGTGGAAACTCAGATGGAAGCAAGATAATATGATCGGAGGTACAATAAAAGGAATGAAAGAGGTTGCAGACAAGGACCGAAGAGACACTGCAAAGGCCCTTAAGTAATGCCTACAGTGCACAACGCGAGGTGCACTGACGGCACTAACTCCCTACGGAGAATCATTAAACTATTTATAAGATCACAACGCATGAAATCATCTGGCAGGAAATTTCATGTTAGGGTTGGCAATGTGGATTGAAAACCCAGGGACGAGGTCAGTTACCCCTTGAACACAGGAATGGATACAAATTAAAATCTTCTAAATATGCAAAGGAAACCCCATCTAGAAAGCAGCTTCCTACAAACAAGCAGATCAAGCATAATAATTATACTGGTCATCTAAAAGAAATAACAAGAAATGGTGTTCTAGGTTTAGTTTTAATGAAATTTAAAACACAAAAAGGTCTATGCAGAATAGAGAAAGATAGCCAATGCTGTATTAATGGGAGCGAATTTACAGAATGAGTGGGCTTTCCCCAAGAGTACACTAACTAACTGTAATTATGTCTGTGAAATATTTTGCACACATAAATGTAAAGCAACTGTAAAGACTGTTGCCATATGAAATCTGTGAGGCAAGAGCAAAGCTAGTATCAACAATTGCGTTTACATGTAACGAGAACTTTAATGTAGAAGGATCATATAATTTATTTCAGAAATAAATTTTCCACTGTATTATAACTGCTACAAGCTATATGTAGAAAGTATTGTGGTTAATGTGAAAAATAAATCCATGGCAGTCGACCTATAAACCTAAACATAAAAATGACAAATTTTAATGTAGAAGGTTCATATAATTTGTTTAGGTTAATTTTCACTATATTATAACCACTACCAGTATCTGGGTGTAAAACAGAAATCCATGGCGCTCGATTTATAAAGCTATTCAATTCTGTTCTGCAGAAGGTTGGAAAATCAAAGGAAATTACAAGTAAATGACATATATTGCAGTAAAAAAAAATCCTGCAAAATCACTACAGACATTAGTATGAAATAACATAAAAAGTTAAACCCATCATCAATAAATATCCTCAAGTCATATAGGAGAAAACAGAACACCGTTTCACCTTAAGAGAAAACGTGCAACTTCAAGCACCATTTTACTGAGCTTTCTTCTGCCTGAACTCCGAATTGCCATCTAACTGAACGCAATCTAAGCTTTATTAGTTCCTCATTAGACTAGTGGGTTGCGCACTGGCTTATCAAGCTAGTAGCCCGAGTTCGTTCCCCGCAGCCGTGTATGTGGAACAAGAGGAATTTATTTCTGATTAGAAGTTCATTTCTCGATATGATGCGATTCGGATCCCACAATAAGTTGTAGGTCACGTTGCTAAAAACCAATTGGTTTAGGAGAGCTGTTAATCAGCTCAGTGGTCTGGTTAAATCAAGACATACTTAACTTTATACCGCAAGGGCACTTTCAATTATTTTTCACGGCATCATAATGCAATTACGAAGTGATCAAAAGCTAAGTTATTTCTGAGAGCTTTTCTGTATGACTCTAAACATCTGGATCTTAATTAGTTATAATATAAACTGCTTGTCCTGGTTAGTTTATTAACCTTGTTTTATAGAAGATATAATAAAAAAAAACTGTAAGCCTTTTCAACATAAATGAAAGTGAACAGAATACAACCGAGAAGACTATCATAAAATTACCTGTTCATGATAAAGTCGCGGAAATAACAAAAGATAAACGATGAGACATGAATGAATTTTCCATTTCAAGAGTATTGAGTATAATAAAAAGACAGAAAACGATGAGAAACGAAAGCCTGGGGTACTCTATACTGCACTATCTTAATTTGTCTGAGGAACCGGGAAGAATTTGGGTAAAAATTTCACTGAACATAAAAAAATACAAGAACAGATGAGAGGAATAATGCTTCAGTTGTTAATTGTTGGAGGGCATACCGCAGAAGGAATATTTAAAACAGCAAAATAATGTTTAAAAGCAATAACACACACACAAAATCAAGATATGTGGAAAGATATTTCTTGATATCAATGTGGTAGCTCAGACATGATCAATATGAATGAGGACTCAATGGAAACCAGCCATTTGGGTGTGGTCCTAATCCCGACCCACAGGATAAGCTTAACGGTACGGAAGTACCATGAATGTAAACAAAACTGACGCCTGGTGATAAGATAAGCAACGTCAACATATACTATGAGAGCCTGAAGCCCAAATTTCCTTGATGGCAACCCTACAGCAAGAGGCCGTGCCAGCACACGGCTGGATTAATCTAAGACGAAAGAACGACCATATTTCCCTTAAATTTCTACCAATAACAGGTAAAAAGAGACCTTCAAGGTAGAGTTTGTAAATAGTGTATTATTATTTTCTTCATAAAACCTGTTCAGAGCTCTCTCAAAACAATTATAGTCTGTCAAACACTAAAAATAAGTTAATTATATCTTAGTTTTACCAGACACTGAGCTGATGAACAGCTCTCCTAGGGCTGGCCCGAAGGATTAAATATTTTTACGCGGCTAGGAACCAGTTGGTCACCTAGCAACGGGACCTACAGCTTATTGTGGGATCCGAACCACATTATATTGAGAAATGAATTTCTATCACCATTGAGAAATGAATGTCTATCACCAGAAATAAATTCCTCTGATTCCGCATTGGCCGAGCCCGGAATCGAACTTCGGTCCACCGGATTGGTAGCCAAGTGCAAAAACCACTCCTCCAACGAGGAATTTGTCAAACACTAAGATCGGCCAGGTAGAAAAACCGCATAGCACAGCCACTTCAATTTAACCATTTAAACCTTTCACTTAAGATTAAGCCCCTGTTTATGGTTTTGCTTGACACCTTCCACTTAACACCACCGATGTTGTTCTTGATCGAGCTGGCCATAGATATAGAGAGGAGGGATTGAACACCGTATAACAACCAAAGCAGTTTGTGACTTGCACTGCCTGGCGCCATTGCTATGCGATCGTGCTAATGTAAACAATAGCACAAACCCATACAATCTTATGGGAAACCCTGTACTCTTTAAAACGTGTTTTCTCGGATCTCCGTCGAGACTATCAAATGATTTATATACCAATTACTATATACAATATGTACTGTAAACAGAAATAAAAATGTATAATTTTGCAGGTATATTCCTTAAGCCATAAAGTTTTGCAGATATGGCAACTATAATATGGTTATTTTCTCAGCAGCCTTCAATGAATGGTAAATGATCTTTGCAGCATTTACCAATGATAATGTGTACTACATGTAGAAATAAAATTTTTTAATTCTGTCTACTGTAGTTTGTATACACTGAGCAAGGTTGACCAGTTTGTTGACGTTATGTGCCTTTCTTTCCAACATAAATTTACTGTCCTGTTTTACTCTAGAGGCAGAAATGATTATTGTTCAAATTCAGAAGAGTCCTCTCGATACCAGGTTTGAGAACTTATTGATAATATGTAAATATGGTAAAATACCGAATGGCCACCTGGCGGCCACCTCAACCGTAACGCGACCACATTCATGAAAATCGGAAATTATGGCGTTAATTTGGGAGAAAACACTTACTTCGAGAGGAAATTAGGTGTCTTAAATTACTTTTTCGGGAAGGTGGTCACGCTAGGGTAGAGGCCGGCCATCCGGTATTTTACCCTAACCTAACACTACCATAACATTTCACTAACACCTAAAACTGCAGCAGGCCTGGATCTAAGCCTCATGATACTAGCCTATGTACATTGTTGAAGTGCAAGTAGTAGGAAAAATTGTCAGGCATAACCATGGTTGTATGGACTGATGGTAACCCTAAATGCCAGTGACTTTTCAGGTAGATTTCAGTACAATGAATCACTTTTATTCTATACAATTCGTCATTTGGAATAATATTTCACGAGCTGTAGGCACGTACCACGGATAAACAACACCCCTACTTTAATAAAAAAAAAAAAAAAAAAGAAGCTTATTACAACATTCATTATGTATTTGATTAGATATGAAAGCAGTAGTGAGGTTGAAAAAAGGTCTCTTGCTTGTGAAATGTGACCCCTTTTCTTTTGTGAACTTGTTCCTGTAATTGACACGGTTGATGACCTGGCATTGGGTGCCAGAAGTGGCTTTTTTTGCCGCTGGTCTCCGCATGCCATCTCTGACAACAATCGAGTAACAATGGCGCCTTACGCGCACGCGATCGTTGCTTGTCTGTCCAATCACACACCCCCCCCCCCCCTCACCCCCCCACCCCCCATATCTATGGAGCTGGCCTTCTAAGTTCCTCGGTGACTGAGGTTTCTCTGTTTTTATGACAATTGGGTTTGTACTGAAAATATGTGAAGTAAAATATGTTTTCGATACTAACCTGAAATCAATATAAATCTCTTTTAAACATTTCTCTTGAGCTGAGCAGGCTCTGACGAGGGAAAACTTCCAATTAAAACAATGAGAACGATTGACAACGACCGAATTCCAAATCCGGTCCCCCCCCTCCCCCCGCCCCCGCGCGCGATCTCAGATTGCTTGCAAGACTATATAGAAGAATTTGCCATTCAAACGGCGAAAAAGAAACAGTCAACGGATAAGGGAAAACAATTACGTAGATTACCCTGTAAGAGTAAATTGCCAGTCACCAAAAATCTTGGGGACAAACAACAAAACTGAATTCCATTTTGCCAGTACCACGCGTACATCCCTTGGTATAAACGAAATTTGGAAAATAAAGACAAGGGACAAAGGCGCGGTATATGGCAGCCGTTGTAACCATTGTAATTTCGCTCATGTGGGGGAAACCAGAGGAAATCTCGGAAAAAAAAATCCTCGGGAACTCAAAGAGAGCCGTTACTGTTAATAACAGAAACTATAAAGCAGTCACACCGTTAGGATTTCACCATTTGAATGAACTATAAGGATGGCCTCCATTTATACAGAAGCAATAGCGCACAGCGATTCACAGTGTTGGACGGAGCCCTAATTGTGTCCATATCTACGGTGGCTTGTAACTAATCTCTGAAGATTTTAAATAAGTTATACGCCCGGCGTTCCTCGGGAAACTATAGTCTTGGGGTGAATATGGGATTCTCGTGTTGGTAACCACCCTCCTCACCCTCCTCTCTCTCTCTCTCTCTCTCTCTCTCTCTCTCTTAATAAAAGTATGGGTCTAGAAGAGGCTACTGAAGTGAACATTTTCTGAAGTGGAGCCAAGAGAGTAAAACTGAGGGTAAAAGTAAAAGATGCAGCGAAGTTTCTCCGGTGCAACCGAGTTTTCTGTACAGCGTATAATGATGTATAAAACTCTCAGCTGCCGCCCCTGATATTTTCAGCCACGGCCCGGTGGTGGCCTGCATTGTTGGCATCTATAGCAGTGACAGATGCACTTTAACCCTACACATAATAAAAACTACTGAGGCTAGAGGGCTGCAATTTGGTATGTTTGATGATTGGAGGATAGATGATCAACTTGCCAATTTTCAGCCGCCCACCTTCAGAAGTTTTTAAGATCTGAGGGCGGAGAGAAAAGGTGCGGACGGACAGACAAACCAACCTCAGAGTTTTCTTCTACAGGAAACTAAAAACACATTTGGCATCAGATAATTTTGTTACAAACGTAGCTTGTTTTCATAAAAACAAAGAGATATAACATCATTTTTTTTTTATCAGGGTTGGCCAACCTCAGTTTCTGCAACACTTGGTCGGTTAGGGCATTCAGAAGGTCAGAGCCAAAGGTGCCATTGTGATAAGACGGTATGGAAAGCCAAAGCGGAAACGATAATAAACGACAGGTCTCAAATAACCAAAAACAAGGGATTAATGTTAAAAGAAACGCTCAAAGGGCTAAACAGATGTGGCTGTGGTGCTTTTTCTATCGGCCACACCCTAACGATCTTGGTGTTTGCCAGACTATAAACTCTCCTGATTCACCTGAGAAGCTCGTAATCTAAACATATTCCTTTGACTTCTGAAGGCCAAATGCCTCAATAATAAAAAATGGTAAAGGAATGAAGGTGTGGCTCTTCCTCAAATGGATGCTTCTTAAATTATACTAAGTTATAGGTAGGAAAAATATGAGAAGGGCGAGAATTCCCAAGCTTAACAGTATCTCGAATAACAGTATACTTGATTTGACTTCCGAATTCCCGATTACCAACGAAATAATGTGAATGGCAAAGAAAGAGGACAGAGCAAGGTTACTCATTAAACGAAATGCCTCAGGTTCCATCCTACCGAAGGGACCAAAGTATGAAGCACTTCAGATGTGAAAGGAATATATAAAAGGCATGAACAATAATAATAATAAAAAAATTAAGCTTTCATAACCGAACTGAAGAAAGAAATTATCGTATCAATGCAATACGCCCAACTGTTAAAGCAAGCTCTAGCAATTTTATCGAAGTGGTCTCTCTAAAACAAGTTAGAAGCACCCTGAACACTCAATATATTGAGAAATTTTCCTGAAAAAAAAAACTGGATTGGATAGAAGAAGAGACTGTTGACACTGAATTTACAGAAGAGACTGACCAACATTCAATTTACCTACGCTATGGAATCATAATTTAAATAAGTTTACAGGGCCAGAGGTAACAGTTGCCGATACGTAATGCGAGATTATGTGTAATCAACAGATTTAGAAATAAAGGTAGAATCTATGTTTCCATGATAAAAAAAAAAACGTTTCTAGTGACAATATATGAAGTCATATGTGTTCTTAATGTTAGTTTTAAATTCATGGCTGTAGTTAAGAAAACCTTCACCTGAGTAGGCTCTTCAAAGTTCATAATTTCATCCTAATGATAAATTGAGAAGGGAATTCCATATTTGCCTTACCCTAGCAACCTTACAGTGTTTGGCAGACTCTTGCCTTAAGGATAATCCAAGGGAAGAGAAATGAATTACAAGATGCTTAGAGTAAGAGTCGAGTTCTTTCCAACTCTATCATTAGTGACACAATATGTACGACAAAGGATTAAAACGGTTATCAATTTACGGAAAATTCTGATATACCTTGAGAAAATCTAGTAATTTAAATGGCTAGTTCATCTTTCAACTCACCAAGACTCATGAAGGAATTAAACTAGGATGAAGCCTTACAATATTTCAATAGTCAAGACTTACGAGACCTTCAGAGCCGTGAAAATATAGTTAAGGCACAGGATTAGAGGGTTACAGTAGACGAATAACCCGAAGTAAGAAAACTGCTGCAATAAAATTTATGTGAAAAATGAGGGCATACTTTTCGATATGGACACAGATATTAATCCATGAAGAAATAAGAGAGGAGGAGAGAATTTTTTTTAATAAAGTTGAGTACTTTACTAGAATAGAACGGACATGATCCAGGTATAACCTTACCTCTTTTTAACATTAAATTTTTCCCGTCAAAGTGCAAAGGTTCAGTGACCCCTGGAAGGCATACAAGGGACAAAAGCAACAATAGAAGGTGAAGCTGGGAATGACCTGTGTACCTAGTCTCTTACGTCAAACAACAGCAGATGTCAAACCAGTCGTTCAAAGGAGAAAGTTTTATGCAAAGAGGAGACACACGCCCCTAACAACCCCAGCTGAAGGGTCACCCACTGATAATCTACTTGAGTATACAGGACTCGAAACTCATTTATTAATTATTATATACTAAGCATAAGTGACATCATGTGAACATACGATTTATACGAGTTACTGACAAAATGTCCGTCAAGGTATGATAAAAATATATGTAACTTGATCTTTGCCCCTTCCGTCCTTTTGCATCTGAGCTAAGGTTGATATTTCTGGCCATGATGATGTCTTTCTGATGAGGACAGAAAAAATAGGTAGAGGAAATGTAATGTTGCAGCAACCCAAATACAGTTTCAAAATCGGGCAGATTCACTAATAATACGAAAACTAATACTATGCACCATGATTAATTAAAAACTAACTTTGAAACTGACTTCTGGAAATATAAAATAATTCACTCTCAACTTTTTCATTCGTTTTCTACAATGACGCAGGTCTAGCACTGAAGGTGCCAAATCCGGTATGTGTGGCTAACGTTGCCAAGCTCTGCTGTTAGGTTTGACAAATCTGCTGACAGGCACTTCTGTGCATGATGGTCTACCTTTGTACTAATCTTGACTGGGATCCTTTTAACCACAGATCTGGAGTTGCAATGACGGAGTAAGCATGGCATATATGCTGACAGTCTGACAGACGGAGGACCTCCCTCCGGGCTCTTCTGTGCATGAAGGTCTACCTTTCATTCACATAAGTTTAATTTATTGCTAACAGTTTTGAACTTGATGCCTATTTCATTCTTACACAAACACTTGAATCACTGACTGGAGTTGCAATTAAAAGGTAAGTTTGAATATGTTGACAGACAGACTGGCTGACAATCTCCTTTGTATCAAACAGTGGCAGACAACCACACAAACAGACACTCTCCCTCGTTAAACATAAATGCAATATAGTCCACTTTTGCAACAGTCTGACAGACGGAGGACCTCCCTCCGGGCTCTTCTGTGCATGAAGGTCTACCTTTCATTCACATAAGTTTAATTTATTGCTAACAGTTTTGAACTTGATGCCTATTTCATTCTTACACAAACACTTGAATCACTGACTGGAGTTGCAATTAAAAGGTAAGTTTGAATATGTTGACAGACAGACTGGCTGACAATCTCCCTTTGTATCAAACAGTGGCAGACAACCACACAAACAGACACTCTCCCTCGTTAAACATAAATGCAATATAGTCCACTTTTGCAACAAGTGTGACAGATGCCCATTCAACCAAGTAGGAGAGTTAAGACAAGTTGAGCACCATGACAAACGCGTTGATGGATAGACGAATGTCAAGAAGGACAACAGACACAAAGACAATGGTCTCCGATGCTTGGCTCGACTTACGCACAAAAAATAAGAAATAAATGCTAATTAACCTTACACTGAGGTGTGTCAATTGCAATATTGTTTTAAATAAAAAATTTCAGGCAAGCTAAAAATTTCCGATGACAAATCTTCTAAGTTCTTGATAACACTAAACTAACTCTTACTCAACTCACGATTTTGAAATCGTAGGAAATATTGTGGGGACTGTCAGAGGCTCGTCAGAGTTCGGTAGGGTTTGTATTAGATCATCAACTAATGATGTAGCTTGAATCTTTGTTCTTTTGCATGATCTATTTTAACGACTGACAAAGGTATCACGTAGGGCCAACATTTGGCACTATTGAAAAGATAACTATGACAGTCCAGTGTTACTATCGAGAGCGTTACATTTCGGCACTAAGTGCCACCTTCAAGAGTCGTTAAAATCGTTCATACAAAAGAACAAAGACATTCAGTAAGTAAACATTTCACAAGCTTCGGGATTCTCAGTCTTGACTGAATTCACGAATTCCTTTGTGAATAACTGACTCACAATCGAAAAGCTTTCCAAAATGAACTTTCACCTCATTTCGATGGAGTATCGTTTGAGAGACAGAGAACTAAGTAAGTGATTGAACAACTCGCTTATGTCTTTCTCTCAAATTAATAAAACTATGCTTGCACTCCAGACTTCTACTTCCTAAAGATAGACTGAAACCTTTCCGTAGTGTATAAAGACCTTTGGCAAAATTATTTATACTGCAAAAACCCACAACATTGTGTGCTTGATTGTAAAAAAAAAAAAAAAAAAAAAAAAACAAGTTGTTTGGAATTCGAGTGCATTAAACTTACACCACGCGAGCAATATTTTTTGTCAAGTTTCTTACATTTCTGTGATTGGTCGTAAATGTGTATCTTGGATAAAAACAATGTCAGCGGCATGCTTCGGCGTTTAAAATTTAACTTGCCTTGTAAATAAACTATATATCTGATACCTCAAATTAATACTGGGATGAGACTTCATCTAGTAAGAAACAATCTTTAGATTAACCTATTTTGGATGAATGAGTGACAATAGCTTTAATAAATGGTTCTCTGATAATCAGCAAATATGAACTTGGTGTGAAAGACAATCCCACACTGCTAT
Source organism: Macrobrachium nipponense (assembly GCF_015104395.2). NCBI lineage: Eukaryota > Metazoa > Arthropoda > Malacostraca > Decapoda > Palaemonidae > Macrobrachium > Macrobrachium nipponense. The sequence continues at coordinate 11,129,765 of NC_061100.1, forward strand.
GACTAAGACGGTGTACGTAACGTGGAAAGCAAGAACCACTGTATTTGTTGTCCCCAGCTGATATTTAACAAGATCCAGTAGGGCAGTGGTTCTCACCCTGGGGGGGGGGGGGGGTTCAGCAATTTCCAGGGGAGGCGCGAGCCCTAGGGAAAGTTATAAGTTATCTCATTACATTCGTTATTCTCTTCACATGAGTGAAGAACTAATATTCAGAAGTTTAAGAAGTTTAAGAAAAAAAAATACAAAAGTTTCCTAGAGTCTACTACTCTAGTTAGGATCGTTGGGCTTACCAAGTTTAGTAACTACTTCCCTACCTCCCATTCCCTCCAAACACCTTCTCTCTCTCTCTCTCTCTCTCTCTCTCTATATCTATAATCTAGAAGGGAATTTTCCTCACAGATGCAAGGGTTGTGGAGGGAAGGACCAGCTCTTAGAGGGGGGCGTGGTATTAAAAAGGGTACGAACCACTGCTATAAGGGATGTGTTGTGGGGTCACGTCCATCCTACAGACCATATAAGTTTGAGGTAAATTGCTTGCATACCAAATCTGCATGGTATTTCAAATCTGTTAACTCAAAAAAAAGTGTGTGTATAACAATATAAAAGTATTCTAATTATTTTTAAGATATGATAGATAAACTATGGGGATATAAAGGTTTGTGTGAATATATAAACCAACTTTATGTTTCAAAATAGAAGTATTCACGTCAGGCAATTAGTAAACAATGATAGCCAAACAGAGAGAAAAAAAAAAGCAGTTGTTATAACGTTCCTTCTACTGACAGAAAAGTATCGCATTTGGCAAAGGTATGTTAGTTAGCTTTTAAACCTGTACATTCTTATATAACACCAAATGGTACAGGGCAGCTAGGGCATACACATCTAGGATGAGTTATTCCTTGAGAGAGAGAGAGAGAGAGAGAGAGAGAGAGAGAGAGAGAGAGAAGCTCAGTCATTGTGCGTGAATGTAAAGGGTGGTGTGGGACAGCAGCCATAAATTCGGCACATGTGAGTGATGCAAGGTCATGAAGGACGCCTATTGGGAGGACCCGTGAAATTCCGTGCGCCAGGTGCATTAATGAACTTTATGTGGGTTGATAGGACCGAGGTGTTCCTCAGCTTCACACGTGCGGGAGTTCTCTGTTCTCCATTATTCAATCTAGAGTTGCACCCATCAAGGCTTGCCTGCTTTTCACCACCACATTCGTCCTTTTATACAATCCAGTCCGGTTGAATGTTGACATTTAAGTCGCTTATCATTTTACAGATAAAGTACTGACAGACGCACGATCACAATGTACTTTACTTACATGATCTATTCAATTCCTGCATAGTTTTGCAGTCTGAATCACAAGCACTTACTGGACCATGCATGACTGTAGAAACAGAAACGTACCTCGTGATAATTCCTCGCCTGTCCCATAAGAACAAAATAGCAACCAATATTATTAATCAATTACCATTCTAGAGGAGATCTCAAAATTAATAAACTTCTAACAGATAGAAGAAAGAAGGTTAAGGAATATCAAACAAAACTTCGAAAGGCGAGGTTAAACTACAAATGACCTAACGAGTACGCTCTGATTCAAAAGTAAAACCTAACGTACGGCTAAGAAATCTTTCTCTCCCTAAAAGATAGAGAATATTTACATATGGGAATTTCACTTTGCTAAATTAAGAAAGACTCTTGGTATACAGATAAGGGGCAAACAAGTTATGAAAAGAGTTGTAATACTTATGCATATTGCATAAAAGCATCGTGTGCCAGCCGCGATTTTATTGGGTCCAAGACTTAGGATTTGCAATTGATTTGACTAGATCAGTGACTTTTCTCAATATGGATGCCTTTGCAACAGGACAACTTAATCAGTGACTACGAAGGACCAACAAAAGTAGGCAGCAAACAGAATAAGTAAAAGTATTGCTGTGAAAAGTACGCTAAGCTACCAAATTGGTTCAAAGAAACACTATGCGTCCACTAAATTGAAGTAAAATTTCACTAAAATTGCAGTGGATATTACATGGGTTTCTACAGAACCCCGTGGCACTGTATACTACGTTAAAAGGGTTACAAATACTAACTAGTGCCACACCAGGTACGAATTGATGTAACTAAAATGAACTAAAATTAGTTTCTAAAGTTAACACGTTAAGTGAGTAGGATTTCCTGAAACAGAACAGCAGTGAGAAATGCACCACTCTACTATACAGTGTCTATGACCACATGGGAAATATGATACACTTTGGCACTTGTTTCTAATAACACCGTTGCTGGACACACAGGTAGACACAATAGCACTGCCAGTAAATCTGCAAGACAGTCAAAGTTGTAAATGAACGAAGTTAAGATGTTGCGAGAATTTATTCACTCGAGGCTCAAGCACAAAACTAAACTTATAAAATTCGTACAATGTTTCCAAACAAAATATTTACTTGAGCTTGTCGCTAAATACAACTGAGTCACTTAACTTTAGTAACTAAGTAATATGACTATATCAATTCACTTAGCTACACGAATATTTGTCAGAGGAAACATATTTTCTCGCTACCAATGAAAGGCTGTAGGCAGGGTGCAACTGGAATGGCTGATCGAACAAGGGCCGTGGTGGAAGGTATGTTGTGAGGCTTAGTGAAGGATTTCGTCTAGAGTATGAGTCTAAAATGGAAGGGCTCGTAGGCTTCTGGATTAAGCCAAGGCACTGAGTCTGATGAGTCTCCCTCAACTCGTTATGGACATCTGGATCCTGAGATGCCCACTGACATAGGGCATCATGACAGGGCCTCCCACCTCTCTGATTTCTGATGGTGATCCAGGGCGCTCATATCCCCACATGCAGCGTCCATCTTGGATAGTCTCCGATTGGCGGCATCTATTGTCTCATCTTCAAAGGTGGACCCTCTTAATCCTCAGGTAGTGCTGGAAGACTACAGTATTTCGACAGCAATGCATGTCTACATTGTCTACAACAAAGAAAGGAATCGCAAGGGAGAGAAATGTTGGAATGGGCGGAGTTACTAGGTGCGAAAGGCCCGGGTCAGATCAGATCTTAAGTCGGAGCTGGGTCAAAAGGGGACAGTTACTTGGAGGTGCTGACCTTGACCGAGCTAGAGTGCGGACGTGTTTTTTTCCTGCTCCGTGAAATATTGTGTAGAGATGGCTACCAGTGGCTTAGACAACCAGGAAGCTTTGTCACAGCCTATCCAGGAAATAGAAAACCTAAGTATCCTGGAAACAATTAACCAAGACGTGTACCCACAAGTTTTTCTTAAATCTTTGAAAAAGATATTCCAGTACTCTACACACGATATCAAAGAAGTGCTTGATAAATGTCGTCAGGACTTATTAATATCCTTGAGAGACCTCCTGATCATAGAAATATGTAGTGTATTTTCGGATTATAAAAACAAAAAACCAGTGAAACGAATAGTGAAACATAAAATTGTGAGTGATATTATAACTCTTAGCACGTGCATAATTAATTCAACTAGAAATAAAGAACTAGATAAAATTTTCAATGAGCAAAGTGCACTTAACTTGGATGATAATAGTTTGATTGTGGCAGAACTAGTTCAAACAGTATCATTACTTCAAGAAAGAGTCTATAAGCTCGAACAATCACTGGCAAAATATTCAGAAAATAATGTCAATGAATCGCGCCAAACTCTCCCCCAGTCTCCTTTGATAAGGAACCCTGGCTTACTTACGGAGGAAACAGTGCAGGTGGACAGCCAGCCACTCCCTAACCCACCACCCTCCCCACACTTCCCCTATCCACAACACTTGTTTACACCAGGTAGAAAGTGAAGATGAGAACGAAGGCCAGGAGGAAGAAAGGGAGGAGGAGGAGGAAGCAGTCCCTACGGACCAACGCAGTGTCATACCACCGGTCAAGAAAAAGAAAAATGGAAAAACACGTCAAGAGCAAATTTCTGAAGACAACATCGTAGTACAACCCCAAAGGTCAGTAGAAATATACATCGGAGGTGTCAGCAGCAATGCTCTACTAAGAATGTGGTTGATGAGTTAATTTTCCGAGGGCTTTCACAACAAGAAGTGAAAGTACGGCACCTTGGACATTCTAACCGAGGCCAATCATTTGTAGCAGAGATACCAGAGAAAAAGCAGAATACAGTGATGGGAGGTCATCCGTGGGCTGCCGGTATAATTACTCGACCGTTCCTGCCCCACATTAGGAGAAGACAATTGGAAGCCGCCAAGAAGCCGCCGACACAAAGTTTAGGCAGACCTAAGCGGCCATTTCGGACGGGGTTTAGAGGGAATACCCACTCCTACCACTCCCATGATAATAGGACGTACCCCCAACCCCAAGGATCACCCGCGCAATACCAAACTGAGGAATACCATTGGAGACCACCCAATAGGCAGTCGGCAAATAGAGGTCACTCAGCTCAGCCTTATGACTACCATGACCTCTCCCATGACAACTACTGGTCACGAGCGTCTGCGTGGGAATATGACTTCCCGCCTCTTCCATCAAGAGGCAGTTATCACACAAGAAGTGCTCGTCCCGGACATTGGTACTGGGATAGCTAATCATGTGACTCCAAAAAACGATCTTTTGTGTGTAGAATATTTGAATGTACAGTCTCTCCTTAGTAAGATATGTGAAATTGAATTAATGCTCCTAAATAGAAATATTGATATATTATGTTTAACTGAGACTTGGTTAACCCCTAATGTTGTCGATTCACTCGTTGAATTTCCTAATTATACAATATTTAGATGTGACAAAAGGAAGAGGTGGAGGTTGTTGTATTTATGTGAAAAATAATCTTTCTGTTAACATTTGTAATCTTAAGGTTCAAAGAGTAGATGGGGTAGAAGAGGTTTGGCTCTCTGTACAATCTCGTAAGCTACCTTCTGTTATCATTGGTTGCTTGTATAGACATCCGCATGCTTCAAATGATACTTTTAACTATATTTTGGAATGTCTGAGAGAGGTTTCTTTAAAGAATAAATCGATTTATGTAGTAGGTGATCTAAATGATGATTTGATGGTAGGTTCAGCAAAGATGCATAATATCATAAGAGTCACCAAACTAAATCAAATGATTAATAAACCTACTAGAGTTAGCCCCATCTCATCCACACTACTAGACGTTTTAATAACTAACAAGCAGGAAAGTGTTATTAACATGGAGGTAAACCCAAGTATTGTAGCTGATCATGAACACATTTCATTTATCATAGATATTAAGAAGCCAAAACGTAAACCAGTCACGGTAACCTCTAGGTGTTTAAAATATTATTCTGCAGATTTATTGTGCAATACATTGCTAGACCAAAAACTAATTCTAGATACAATCATGCATACTGATGACACAGATATTCAAACAGGAATTTTCAATGAAGTTTATAATAGTGCTTTAGATAAATGTGCCCCAATAACCACGAGGGAAATAAGGAGACCCAGTGCGCCTTGGATAGACGATGATCTCAAAAACAGAATGATTGAAAGGGACAAATGCAAGAAAGGCTTAAACAAAATAGACAGGATGAAAATCTAAACAATGAGTATAAGGAAATGAAAAAACTCACCAATTCTAAGATGCGTACTGCCAAAGCTTATTATAACAAAGACAAGATCAAGAAAAGTAAATCTCGTAAAGAAACATGGAAAATTATGAATAATATTGTATCTACTAAATCAAATAAAAAAGATTGAATACGACCAACCCAAAAGCTAGAGCAGATCAATTTAACCAATACTTTGCTAATGTAGGAAAAATAACTTATGGTAAAACGCAGGAAATGCTACAAAAGTACGAAAATGAAGATGATAGAACCACTCAAACTAATATTGGTAATAATATAAGATTGTTTAGACCTCAACCAGTTACAGTAGAAACAATAATATTAACAGTTAAGAGCTTGAATAATAGTAATGCTTACGGGACGGATGGTATTCCTACCAGCTTTCTAAAAGATTCCCTTATAGTTATTGCATATTATATCACAGTTATTATAAATACATCGATTGTAACTGGGAAATACCCTTCTATTTGGAAACAACCCCTCGTAAACCCTCTTCACAAGGAAGGAGACAAGGACGACCCTGGTAATTACAGACCTGTTTCTGTCCTTCCGGTGTTATCGAAGGTAATGGAAAAGATTGTGTGTAATCAGTTAATGGAACATCTAGAAAAAAATAATTTGATTTCTAACACTCAACATGGATTCCGTAAAGGTTTATCAACAGAAACAGCTTTGATGAAATTAACAGATGAAATTTATAAAAATATTGATAGAAAAAAAGTTTCCATATTAATTTTATGCGACCTATCAAGGCATTCGATAGTGTTAACCATGATGAAATGTGTAAATCTCTTAAGGAACATCACATTGATACTTTTTGGTTTCGAGATTACGTGGGAGATAGGAGTCAGGTAGTTAGATTAGGAGACGTAAATTCTTGTATTGAAAAGGTTGAATTTGGGGTCCCACAGGGATCTGTCCTAGGCCCAATTCTTTTTTTAATCTACGTTAATGATATGATTAAATACATAGAAAACTGCCTGCTAATTCAATTATGCTGATGACACCCAAGTTCTTTTGGCTGATCAATTAGAAAATCTAGATGCCTTGATTAAAAGGACTGAACTAATATTGCTCAAAATTAAGAAATATTTTCTAAGGAAAGGGCTATTATTAAATGCCACCAAAACGCAGTGCATGTTTGTGGGTAGCTCACAGTATATTAGCAAAATTCCAGATGACATTGTAATAAAATGCGATGGGGATAAAGTAAAGATAAGTCAACATGTGAAAAATCTAGGTCTACACATGGACAGGTATATGACATTCAGTACTCACATTGACGAGCTGAGTAGAAAAGTCAGTGGCATTCTAATGTATCTAAGTAGAGTAAAAGATTACTTTGATGATACTACTCGAGCCTTGATTGTGGAAAGCCTGGTCCTGAGTGTAATAAACTACTGTATTAAGATATGGGGAGTAACAAATGATATGCACATGGAAAAAGCTCAAAAAATCCAAAACTTTGCAGGTAGAGTAGCCGTTATTGGGGTGAAAAAACACGATCACATCACCCCAACCCTCCAGCAATTAAAGTGGATAAAATTAAAAGAAAAGTGTATGTACGATGTTTGTGTTTTTGTTTTTAAAAGTTTGAGAAAAGAATATCCCAACTGGCTATACACATTTCCTACAGTTGGTAATTGTAGGAATGCATTAACAAGACAGAATGAAAATCTATATGTAGACAGCTATCGAACAGATTTGGGTTCACGCTCGATGGCAATAAGGGGCCCAGCTTGCTGGAATAAACTACCTCTGGAATTAAGAAAATGTATAGATGTTAGTTCTGAGTTATTCAAAAGGAAACTTAAGCAATACTTCTTAAATTTTACTTTGAATGTATATATATCCTAAAATTTTACAATCCAATTATTGTGAATTTTATGTAAATAATTTATATTGTAATGTAGCAGAATAACCATTTTATAATGGAATAAAGGTTTTTGACTTTTGACTTATGGAATTGACACAACGGAACGAGGAGTGGTGTGAGAATTGAATCTGTCCCCCTTTCCAAATTCCCATATGTTGTGACCAAATTCAGGTGGCCTATTAGCTGGGTGGCGTGAAACGCTAATGACAGCTAAGAGGTCGTTAAAGGTATTTATACGGAACTGGCAAGAAATTTAAAAATAGGGTTAGGGGATGGTCAGCTTCTTGGTCTCATCTGCAGGACTTTTAAAGATGATGCTGGTGTTCTCATTGGTGCGCAATCCACGCTAATGCTACTTTGAGGATCCTCAGGGAATTCTCGAGGAATGTGCTAATGTCGCACTATTGTATTCACTATGACTTGAGAAAGGAATTTTGAATGATGATAAAGTGAAAACTAGTGTTGTGGAATTTTTTTCAGGAAAAAACAAGGTTATTTTATCAAATTTCTCCATTTTTAAGACCTTACTTATAGTTACTGTATAGTTATGATGTTATATAAGACTCACCCACCTTCTGGGTTAGAGGAATTAGAGGAATCACTGAAATAAGGATTCAAAAAAAAAATTTTTTTTGCTCTTTATTTTAATACGATTTTTCTCTGTTTGATATTGAACACATGTTGTAGGCTACCATATATACTTTTAAGGAATTTCTGCCAGTCGTACAGTTTTCATACCTCTGAATATGATACACGTATGATACAATTTCCAGTTGAACATGTTTGATAATGAACACGTATATGTCTTGTATCATACTGTTTCATACATACTTTTAAGGAACTGTTGCCAATCATACAGTTTTCGTATCTCTGAATCTGATACATGTACGATACAAGTTTCAGTTGAACATGTTTGATACGGAACACGTGTCTTGTACCTCATGGGTTCAAGATATAATTGAAAAAAACAGTAAGACTTGTTTGATAATTGAAAATTTCAGTGTTCAAATATGAAATATTGAAATTCTAACGATATCTATGTGTAATGAATACATTATAAAATACAGATATTTTCCATATCTGTAAATAAACCCATGACCCAAGGGGTCACTGGTGAGATAGGAGCGTGATACGTAGTCACAACAGGACGTAAACTAGACCATGCCATGCGATGCTTGCAGTGGCCTGGTTTGCATTTGCCTGTATCAACATTATTCATATATTGTAAACAGGTCACAGCACCTTCCATGAGAAGCTGGTGACCTATCACCTGTAGAGGAAACACGTGACTTCCGAGTCATATGTCCATGTATCTGTTATTGTATATGCTGAGATAGCTATTGTCAGCTATAGATACGACACTCTTTGAATATCAGTTCTCTACTCATCTTCCAACAAGACAGTCATCTGACTAACCATTCATATACTCCTGTGATGGAGGTTATAATAAAGCTGTTGAAGTTAACTCAGGAAGTTTGAGTCATCTCCCCTATTCTGAAGAAGAAAACAAAATCTACTTTAATGTCACTTAGACGAGAAAAGGAAAAGGAACCACAATGCTTGCGTATCACAGTCGCGAGATCTAACATCCAACGGGTCGCCGTCCTATACCATTATAAATGGTGGACAGCAGACAGTTATATATGTAGTTATGTACCCAAAACACTCATAATCTCAAGTGGGTGACGGCTGAGATATCATTGGTTTTCCTCAATTTCCCTAGGTTTTCATTTTTACACTAACAAATTTTTCTTTCCGGCGTTAAATTGCCTTGTTAGCCAAGTTCTAGGGGTGTGTTTATGATTTATTTGACAGCGGGACGAATTCGAGCTCATTTTCGTGGCACCTTTTGTGTCGGTCCTATCTAAAGATAAAAGCAGCCCGGGGCAAAACACCTAAATTGAAACTCCAAAAACAACCCTATGCTTTTCTTATATGAATGCAACAGCATTTATTCACTTCATTTCTTGCATCTCACTTCAGTTTTATTACATTCTTTTCTTTTCACTCTTCTATTACCTTTTATTTTTATTTTTACCATAAAGTTTTTCTCATAGATATACAGAAGTTCTTTCTCCCTCATCGGATACACGTTTCTTTTATTAGACGAAAAAAAAAACGCATTACGACGCTCAGAAAGAGAGAGAGAGAGAGAGAGAGAGAGAGAGAGAGAGAGAGAGAGAGATAGAGAGAGAGGAGGAGAGCGAGACGAGAGAGAGAGAGAGAGAGAGGAGAGAGAGAGAGAGAGAGAGAGAGGAAGAAGAAGATGGAATGTGAACACATGAATATCTATCTATATCAGTCATTCAAGCTGCAATACTATTATGATAGTTAGGTTTGTGAGAAAATTCTATTTATATAATGTCTATATAACATTACAGAACACTCTAAGATTTACACTTAAGTACTTCATCACACCTCGCTCTAAAAGCAAATATTATCTCAGTAGCTAAAACTGTATTTTAAAAATCTGACCAGAAGACTTCCAATTGGGGAATTTCTTTACTCGTACCTTCATCACAACAGCAAACATATGTGGATTATTTTATTGGCAGAAGACATTTTCCACGGAAGGCGAGACTGGGTAACTTCGAAACACCAGCTGAACTGTTTGACAACATTACATAATAGAGTATCTTGAGTTGAGCTACAGGCCGTTTGTTTGTTTACATTGTTCAAGATGAAAAATACGACGAGCAATCACGCCCTTTACTGATCAAGATGTAAGGTCTTGTTCTTTTGGGTAAATCGTGGTGTATTGTTAAAAATACGCTTACAATCTTACGATTATCTTTCACAATACAGCAAGATTTGCTCGCAAGAAGAGGAGCTTATTTCGCCCTCAATTTTCAAGGTAACACAATTTCTCAATTTGGGATAAAATGGAGAATGGTGTAAAATGTTTATTTCGTGCATAATTTATTACTATGTTAACAGAACAGATTTCAGCATTACTAACTCTTCCTGTAGAGTATAGAATGTTTACTGACTATTACCACCATTCTCGACTGAATGATCGATCAGCTTTACATCACATTAACCACAAGAGAGGTTACTGACACCGAGAACATCAACTACAACAAAAAATATTTATGAAATGATTATTGCACGGATGACGTTTTTCACAAAAACTGAACAATACACCTCTCAAATGCTCAAGAAGCAGACAAGTACAAAGGTGAGACAGTTTAAATTTGGGATCAAAACACTCGAAAACCCAGGGTACCACTTTCACAACCAATGAGCGTTTCATATTCGCGCTTCTTACAAAAAGGGTTCTACAGCATATACGGGGTTTTCTAATGCAATGGATTATAGTCTCAAAGTACACTTAAAATTACAGCGATACAATGACTTATTGCAAAATCAATGGTAACATGTATCATAATGTCTCTCCGTACATTTAAAACCACAGTGGCACATTGACTTATTACAAAATCAATGATAAAAAAGCTAAATCGTTTATAAGGACTGACTAGACTACATATAAATTTAATAAAAGCGATTGCACGGAAAGAAAAGTCCAACACGCAAGGAACGAATACAATACTCCATAAAAAATAAAAAAATTAAAAAAAATAAAAATAAAAAGTGCGATCAACACTCCCTCTAAATGATGTGTAGCACACATGAGAAAGGCGAATTTTTCGCTCCTCGTATACTAAGGAATCTTTTCCTTTGTGTTCCCTCGTCCACGCCACCGCCGTTGCCTGTGACAGTAACACAATGTGTCAGCAAACAATGCGGGCAGTTGCGTCTTGTCTTCAACATTCCTCGCCCTGTACATAAATCCTCGCTCTAGTAGAGAGAGAGAGAGAGAGAGAGAGAGAGAGAGAGAGAGAGAAGTGCAGGATACTGACTCATCGATTTCCGAAGCAGCTGACTGACTAGGGAAGAAGAAGAAGAAGAAGCAGAAGAAGAAGCAGGGGCCAAGGGAAGTCACAATCTGGGGGCCCGAGGAGGTGGTGCTGGTCTGGTGTAGTAACAGTGACGGGAATATGGCGTGAAGGGACTTGAGGGTTTGTTGGATGGGGTCTACGAATCTCTGCTATTTCCATTGACAGCCGACGTGAAACCTTTCTGCTCCCTGAATTGATCCAGCAATCGAATGAATCATTCTCTGACTTGATTCCCTTGAACATCACTAGAAAGAACTTTTTTTCTCCAACTCCCTAACGGGCCTAACCCATGACATTTCCAACATTTCCATTACATTCCAGCAATCAAGCTACTGAAGTTTTATTCTTCGATAATAGTACTCACTACTGGAAAGTCTTCTATTCCACTTACAGTAACTCTCGTCATGAATTACTCCTTTTCAACATGCACTACCAAAACTCTGGGTACTACTTGTAAAATACCTTCCTCGTGAAAGAACAGTGACGACATTGTTTTAAAGATTGAAAGACAACACTGCAAGATCTGTTGTGATGGCCTTTGAAATTGTGTCTATTCTGATGACTGCAAGAGTTTTGATGACTCCCTTACGTCATTCAGAAGCAGAGATTCAATCGCATTGTTAAGAACTACTTAACTGTACGACACTTATGGCATTCTATGGTCTTGTAGCTAAAATACTTCATCCACTAATGTTAGATTTTTCATAATCAAGAAAATGTATCTGATAAAAAATAAAGAAAAAAATCGCTTTTGCCTTTTTAACCTTATAGGGTGGGGGTTACCTGTCTTTATTATGCAAACAGTGGCATAACATATCAGTTAGATGAACCGGTTTATGTGAAAGCCACCTCAGCACTGACTTTTCAAGAGAGACTGGGATTTTTCTAAATCAGGTAATACAGACTGTCAAATCCAACGCATTGAATAGGGTGACGTCATGGCACCACAGAAGACTGTAGATGGTAACCCTCCAAGAAATGAATGCCAAACACAGGCTCTTGTGGTAGAAGCTTATAAAAGGTAGTCAAGAAAGATATCTTTTGACAAAAGCCTAAACATTTGCCTACAATTGTGTGACAAGTTTTCATCGTGCAGGTAAACAATTCTCGATGTACAACGTCAACACTATGTAAAACGTAAAATCTGTTATGATATGAGTAACCTATCTGCAGGTATACCCACACGAACAAGAATCTAAAATCCAGTCACCCTTATATGTGATTAAGATTTTTGAATGATGTGAAAAATACAATCACGCAAAGTGTTACCCACTCACAGTGATTTCTAGAACGACAATAACCATTCTCACGATCAAGAACGCAGCTCTCTTACCATAGATATGTGAGCCTCCATTTTAGGTATACATTACCCATGATGACAGACATCAAGTAGAGACACATTAATGTTCACTTTTGATGTTGAGTGCGTCACAAAGATTAAGACCAGAACGAAATAATGTATCGCTGCTTGATATTTGGTCTTTCTCAAATACCTTTGGTGGTTTTAATCAGAAAACACTATAATCTCTTAAGTCTTTTTGAGTTTCAGAATAAGCACAATCAACTTAGTAATACAAAAGGTAACACAAATTCTCAAATCCTCATTACTCCAGTCAAGATGGAATCAAAGCTGCCATTCATTTAAATGTGACTGCTTCTCAGAACCATGTTAAATCATACGTTACTCATATTCGATTTTATATAGAAACAATGGAATAACAACTGCGAGGCCTTTCGACTCTCGTCCTTTACTAAGCAGCGGTTACTCCATTGTTTCACTTTCCTTTGTGGATTGGAATTTGCCTTTATTTATATGTTCATCACGTTCCAAATCTTCGTGATTCAGCTATACATACATGCATATATAGAATAATATATATATATATATATATATATATATATAGATTATATATATATATGTATATATATATATATATATATATATAGTACAGAACCTAGTCCTAATATAAGAAAGTTTGGTGGAAGTTTTTTTACTATGTTCAAGAAATTTTCTACCCTTATCAAAACAATCGTAAATGACGTGCAAGATTGGCTGGCCCTCCTGTACCAAAGGAACCGCATCAGGGTGAGCTTTTCTTGGGTACTTGCACATGAAGGAATCGATGGAAATGACTAGAGCAGATCAGACAGCTAAAAGGGCAATAGAATTACAGTACCACTCGCTCATAAACCTTCCACACTGTGAATTTAAACAATTTATCCATTTTATCTAGGTAGTAAGTGGCAGGCTACTGGAAAGGCATAATCAATAGCCTGAAGTTGACAGGGCATTCGACCTTCCATTAAGAGAATGCAGTCTTCAGAAAATGTAAATCAAGCCTGCATGTAGAACATACGAAACTACCCATAGGACTTTAATGCAAATCACAGAATGAAGACCGTCCCAAATCTGCAGTTCCTTTTTTTTTAACCAAAGAGAGAGAGAGGAGCTACCTCACTACATGGCCCGTCCATGGGTGAGGTACCTGGTAATGGGTTAAGAGGTTTTACAAAAGATTAGGCCCAAGAGCTCAGAAGCAGTGACAAGGCAATAAAAAGATTGTACAAAAAAAGGTGACTGACCACCCAAAAAAAAATAAAGTACATCTTGATAACTATTCCATTGGTAAATAATAAAAAATTTTGCAAGGTGAACATTTAAAAAAAATCGAAAATACGAATACATAGAAAATATATATAAAGTAATTAATTTGTAATTAAGTCACTGATTTTACCTTTTAGGTCATTCTTGAACATTTTACTGATACAGGGGTCCAAATAGTATATCCCAGGCCTAAGGTTAAAATTACTAGTGAAACTAAGTTGTATATATAATAGCAGATTCTAAAAGATAGTGTGAAGAGAAATCTTTCGATCCGGCAATCACTGAACTTTCAGTCCAATTTATCCTGTTAAAGAGTTTTCACTTAATGAATTAATATAGCATTGGATGTTTGCTAAGTTTTGACAGAATACTTCTGCTGTTTAATTCGTACTTCTAAATGCTTGCTAGACTGGCCGATATAAAATATTATGTTTCTGTTTTCCTAAAGGCTGTTTTTTTATTAACAATCCTTTTTTACAAGAAAAAACGAGGTTGACATTACAAGATTTTAACAATGATTTGATGGTTTCAAAACCGCTAAAGTAAGGCAAGTTCAGAATGTTCTTAGAAGTTTCTTTCTCCATGTTATTTTCACAAAAAAAACTTTTTGTAGGTTTCATTATAATAAATATCTGGTACATGTGAAGGATAACATAAATCTGTCCCTATTTTTCTTATGTATTCGATTTCTTGATCCCAATACTGGGGACTGACAATGCGCAATGCTCGAAAAACAGAAGAAAAAATTGATGCTTTGATATTAAGGCGATGACTTGAATAGTAATGGACATAAGTTACGTTGTTGGTTTCCTATATATACTGAATTTGCACTGAACTGGTTCTCTGTTTATTAAAACATCTAAGAAAGAGAGGCAATAGTCCTCCTCTAATCCTAAAATAAACTTAATGGATGGTACTGGATTATTTAAACTAGAGTAAATCATTTACATCAATACCAGAAGGCAAAATAGCTAAAATATCGTCCACTTTAAAGGAGAATAAATGATATTTGGTAAATATCGCTTTTCAAAGAATTCTACACACAAGTTTGGGAGGAGTGGGGATAAAGGATTGCCCATTATCGTACCAAATATTCGTTGGTAAAATTCACCAATGAATATAATCTTACAATCAAAAATGCACAACGTAGTGTGTGAAATAATATGACTTACAGGCAGAGGTAATTCATAAATGATTAGTTCATTACTAAGATACTCTAGAATAGAATGTATAGGAACTTTAGTAAAATGAGAACAAACATCAAAACTAACGAACCTATCGGTGGGGCAAAAAGTGAATTTGTTTATCAACTAAATTAAGAGAATTATATATGTGAAAATCGGAGATTGTTCCGAGTAACGGGCACAAGAGCTTGCTAATGTATTTCGAAAAGCTTATATGACACTGAGCCACCATGACTGATGACAGGGAGCATCGGATTACTTTCTTTGTGCGTTTTTAGTAATCCCTACCAGTAAGGTACCGAGGAAAATTTAACAGACAACTGACCTATTAGTTCTTTTTTTATCTTTACGGATTCTTTTCACTGTGCTACTGAAATTTTTTATGATTTAATCAAGCGGATTTTTTGTTAGTTTGTCGTAAGTCGTATCATCATCATCCAGCAGGGCGTTGGCGAGGTCGTGATATCCGTCTCAGGTCGGTACTTTCGATTTAATCCGTCGTCATATACTGGAGTATTTTGCCGCTCGTCTCCCCCCCCCTCACCCCCACAGATTCTTACTATGCCTTGTGGTTTCCTCTAAGTTGGAAGGATGATGTCCGTGTTCCTTCGTATCTTTAATGCATGCAGTTGCTGATCTATATTTACGGCTTCTGGTATTTGCAATCTGCGGAACCGGGCTTCTCAACACACAGCGTCTGTGTCATATAATAATAATTCTTCCAGTGTTGGTTGCGTTTGTTTACGGTCGTGGGAGCCTACATAACGTTGGAATAGTGTCCCTTTGTTGTGGTGGGCTTGTAATCGTCTGCGCATAGTAGAGGTGTGACCTATGTAGCAATTGCGGAGGACTCGACATGTCCTTTCTGTACATTAAAATTTATATACTACATTGGTCAACTCCTACATCCCTCCACAGGGAGAAGGGAGGGGTGGTGTTCTTCCGCATTACGAGGGTGCTGAACAGGTTTAGGCTGCATTCGACTCGTACAGGGATATTGTCGCTATGATTCGTAGACATGACACCGTCGGCAATTGTCGTTTTCATGGCCTTCACCTCATCCTCAACTATGTATGATGTGGCGCTCTATAATAAAATACAACGTTTCTTGGTGAAGTAGACGTCCTCACATGGGTGCTGGCTGGCATGTATGTCCAACTGTTTTCAGATGCAAGTTTCATTGCGATCGCTGTCGTAACCGATGTTAGTAAGAAGTTACTTAAGAAGCTTGGCCTCCCCGTGAGTAACTTTAAATAAGGAACAATGCATAATTGCACGTCTGACGTACATACACATTCACACACAGTATATTTATATATCCAGAAACCAACCCTGGCAAATTTTTTAACGGATTTACTACTACGATATTTTAGTACCGATACTTAATATGAAATAAGGGCTGTTTTTTTTTTATTGCATTTCCTATCAACATTATTCCAAAAAAAAACTGAAGATGAACATTTGCTATTTCCCGTATATCAGGGACCAAACTAAAAATGGAAGTGAGGTTTCGCACATACATACAAGAATGAAATATCACCGTTCTACATGCGGAGTCAACAACCTAGTCGTTGCAACGCCAGCAAGAACTAATTAATCAATCAATCACACCGCTCTAAATGGCATTTCGCCCAAAAGCTGAAGGTTAAGGATCATGATAACAACCATTCGCATTCTTAAACAATGACCTATATTCAAATGATGACAACGATGATGATGATACCTGGGACTGATGCTGTTACAGAAGGCAGCTCTCTAAAGCTTTATTTTGTACAGATGGGATCATGACCTAATGCCTTCTTTTACTTCTTTCAAATGAACACCATATTCTTTGGAAGCTTGAATTTCCAGTCAATGGCCCCTGTGGTGGGCTTTTCCATATGAATAGGATTCATCTCCATAATAATAATAATAATAATAATAATAATAATAATAATAATAATAATAATAATAATAATAATAATAATAATAATAATAATAATAATAATGGCTAATAGAATGCCTGAAAATATATGGGGCAGAGGAAAACACCATCAGCTTCCTCAAAAATACAATGCGCAACGGGAATACAATACTTACAAGCTCTGGAATAAGACTAGCAGAGGTTAATATCAGGAGAGGGATCTTCCAGGGCGACTCACTGTCCCCACTACTCTTCGTAGTAGCCATGATTCCCATGACAAAAGTACTACAGAAGATGGATGCCGGGTACCAACTCAAGAAAAGAGGCAACAGAATCAACCATCTGATGTTCATGGACGACATCAAGCTGTATGGTAAGAGCATCAAGGAAATAGATACCCTAATCCAGACTGTAAGGATTGTATCTGGGGACATCAGGATGGAGTTTGGAATAGAAAAATGCGCCTTAGTCAACATACAAAAAGGCAAAGTAACGAGAACTGAAGGGATAAAGCTACCAGATGGGAGCAACATCAAACACATAGATGAGACAGGATACAAATACCTGGGAATAGTGGAAGGAGGG
Source organism: Macrobrachium nipponense (assembly GCF_015104395.2). Lineage (NCBI taxonomy): Eukaryota > Metazoa > Arthropoda > Malacostraca > Decapoda > Palaemonidae > Macrobrachium > Macrobrachium nipponense. The sequence continues at coordinate 11,147,374 of NC_061100.1, forward strand.
GATATAAAACACCAAGAGATGAAGGACACGATCAGGAAAGAATATATGCAGAGACTCAAGGCGATACTCAAGTCAAAACTCAACGCCGGAAATATGATAAAAGCCATAAACACATGGGCAGTGCCAGTAATCAGATACAGCGCAGGAATAGTGGAATGGACGAAGGCAGAACTCTGCAGCATAGATCAGAAAACCAGGAAACATTTGACAATACAATAAGCACTACACCCAAGAGCAAATACGGACAGACTATACATAACACGAAAGGAAGGAGGGAGAGGACTACTAAGTATAGAGGACTGCGTCAACATCGAAAACAGAGCACTGGGGCAATATCTGAAAACCAGTGAAGACGAGTGGCTAAAGAGTGCATGGGAAGAAGGACTAATAAAAGTAGACGAAGACCCAGAAATATACAGAGACAGGAGAATGACAGACAGAACAGAGGACTGGTACAACAAACCAATGCACGGACAATACATGAGACAGACTAAAGAACTAGCCAGCGATGACACATGGCAATGGCTACAGAGGAGAGAGCTAAAGAAGGAAACTGAAGGAATGATAACAGCGGCACAAGATCAGGCCCTAAGAACCAGATATGTTCAAAGAACGATAGATGGAAATAACATCTCTCCCATATGTAGGAAGTGCAATACGAAAAATGAAACCATAAACCACATAGCAAGCGAATGCCCGGCACTTGCACAGAACCAGTACAAAAAGAGGCATGATTCAGTGGCAAAAGCCCTCCACTGGAGCCTGTGCAAGAAACATCAGCTACCTTGCAGTAATAAGTGGTACGAGCACCAACCTGAGGGAGTGATAGAAAGCGATCACGCAAAGATCCTCTGGGACTATGGTATCAGGACGGATAGGGTGATACGTGCAAACAGACCAGACGTGACGTTGATTGACAAAGTCAAGAAGAAAGTATCACTCATTGATGTCGCAATACCATGGGACACCAGAGTTGAAGAGAAAGAGAGGGAAAAAATGGATAAGTATCAAGATCTGAAAATAGAAATAAGAAGGATATGGGATATGCCAGTGGAAATCATACCCATAATCATAGGAGCACTAGGCACGATCCCAAGATCCTGAAAAGGAATCTAGAAAAACTAGAGGCTGATGTAGCTCCGGGCCTCATGCAGAAGAGTGTGATCCTAGAAACGGCACACATAGTAAGAAAAGTGATGGACTCCAAAGGAGGCAGGATGCAACCCGGAACCCCACACTATAAATACCACCCGGTCGAATTGGAGGACTGTGATAGAGCAAAAACAAAAAAAAAAAAAAAAAAAAAAAAAAAAAAAAAAAAAAAAAAAAAAAAAAAAAAAAAAAAAAAAAAAAAAAAAAAAAAAAAAAAAAAAAAAAAAAAAAAAATAATAATAATAATAATAATAAAATAATAATAATAATAATAATAATAATAATAATAGTAATAATAATAATAATAAACTAAGGAACCTCCGTAACGAGGCTATAATATTGACAATTAAAAGCCACAGTAGTGTTAAAAATATACTTTTAAAATGTTTAGCATCGTAAAAAATATTTTTTAACACTACTGTGTCTTTTAATTGTCAGTAATAATGATAATAATGAGGGTGACATGTCAGTCCACCGTCCGAGGATGAATTCGGAAAAATCACTTCTCTTCGTGCCATTAGCAAAGGCCAGTATACTATGATACTCCGATATTTTTCCCAGGGTCTAAGAGAAGGAAGTTAACTTAAAAGTAGTCAATAGAAGCAAAAAGAAGACAATCGCAAGTCAATCCCTACATTAAGGAGTCGGTTGCCTGATGCGCCTTCTCTTCCAATGCCTTCTATCAAAGGCATCATCCTCCACCAAAACTCTTCTCTCCATATCTTCTTTCATTTTATCTCGCCATCTCATTCTCTGTCTCCCTCTCGAACTTCTTTCTCTAACAGGCTCCTCCACCTCTTCACTACCTCGTCGTCATCCATCCTTATCAAATGCCCATACCATCTCAATCGTAAATCTCTTATCAGCTCTGAAATATTTATTAAGTCTGCTCATCTTATTTCATCTTTTTCCAATCTCTCACGAGTCTGCGACCACAAAAATAATTACCGAAAAGTAATATAATACGGTTTGTATCAATCTTACCCTTTCCCTGTTATTACAGTCAGGACATTAAAACTATGGTTGGGATGATATCACATATTCTAAGAACTGGAAACAAAATCGGACTTTATGTCATGCAGAGTCATGTAAGTATTAATCAGCTTTTATCTGAGAGATATAGCTGCGAAAAAACGGGTTGTTTAAAAATCATCCATTAAAATGAGTAAAAATGGGTAACTGGGCAAAATCGGGGAGTGGTAAACGGTTAATTAATAAATTATTTAAATCGGCTTTTTTTCTTACCAAAGACAGGCTGAATCATGCTTCATATAATCACCTTGCATTTATGAAAAACGTACAACCAAATCTTCTGAAAAGTCTAGGAAAACGCTGTTACTTCCTAGATGAATACTGAACAGGTCATGAATGGGGCCGATTCTGCACTCAGCACAATTTCCATAATGTTGAACTTATTTGATGGACGAGGGTTTTTCTGGTCTTTGATCCAGATGGGAACCCAATTAAAATTATTACTGATCTCTAACGTGCCCCTAAAGCTATATATGTTCGCCCTTCTCTACATTCGTTTGATTGACTGAATGGTTTTAGACTTTTGGCATACATGCCAAGCTCTGGGGCAACTAAGGCCATTCAGCTCTGAAACGGAAATTGACAGTAAGAAGGTCTGAAATGTGCAACAGGACGAAAACCTCGCAGTTGCACTATGAATCAATTGTTAGGAGAGCGTGCGCAGTAAGATGGAAGAGAATATGGATGGAGGTACAGTAAATGCAATGAAAAGGGGTTGCAGGCAGGGACCGAAGGGCGCTGCAAAGAACCTTTAGTAATGCCTACATTGCACCGCATGAACTAAACGGACGGCACTAGCCCCACATAACGGGGCTCTAGAATTCGAGATACGCCGAGTCTTCAGAAGACAGTTAAATAAAGTAGGAAATCAATATATGTACGACATGTTTCTACACTGTCTAAACTAACACTTATAATTCATCAAAGCCAAATTGCTATAATGGAGTAAAGCTGCAGAGGATGTAAGGCAAATCTGGCAGGGACCTGAAGACTACAGACTCGGCATTCAACTTCATAATCTACTCGAAATTTGGGTAATCGTAAAATTTAAATGATATGGTCCTCCACTGGGTAACGATCTGAAGTTTTGTTACGTTGTTCACTAAAAAGAGATTCCAGCTGACCCAGGTGAACCGCATCCACCAACACGAATATCTACTGTACGTGTCTACCAGGCTGCGATGCAGATACTAAATTCCTTGGATCTTTACAGTTCTGAAAAAAAAGAAGAAAAAAATAATTCACTTAAATGACTTTGTGAGAGATCTGAGATCAATACTTATCGTTAACTAGAGATAGATTTTAAATTCTACGGAAGATTCTTCCTGACAGAAATAACAAAATTTATAATATTATAATATTTTCCTTTCATACGGAATAAACTAAGGACTCAACTTCAAATTTGGCAGCACTACCGCCCTTATTTCGTTGAAGGTGCTCTCCAGTCAGCCATTCAATTTATATTTAAACGCTATTTATATTGGAATCATTTCCAATGCATTCTTCTCAAGAACTCCAAAACCCAATTGACAACAACGCCATTATATTTCCCTCCCTTTCACTCAACTTTCATTCCTACTACCAATAAGGAACTCGTTTCAGAATCTATATTATGGGACTAAATGGCAGGTCACCTTCAAACTCCGCTCTGCCTTGAAAGTCTTGCCAAGTATTTTTTTTACTTTTCTTCAGTTTAG